>NW_020955275.1:785089-907323 GCF_003031625.1 Empidonax traillii
AAAAAAAAAAAAAAAAAAAAAAAAAAAAAAAAAAAAAAAAAAAAAAAAAAAAAAAAAAAAAAAAAAAAAAAAAAAAAAAAAAAAAAAAAAAAAAAAAAAAAAAAAAAAAAAAAAAAAAAAAAAAAAAAAAAAAAAAAAAAAAAAAAAAAAAAAAAAAAACAAACCAAAAAAACAACCAAAAAAACTGAGAAGGTGCTTATATTGCATTCCAGTATGCATATATGTAAAACTTTTTCAGTATGGATACATGTAAGATGTTTTGTACACTTAGAAGAGCTGCCATTGCGACTGAAAAAGAATGCATTCAGAATAACTATAATCTCAGAGACTTTTGGCAGTACCTATAATAAAGGTGGAAAAAAGATATTAGAGGGAAGAATTCCTTCAGGGATTGCTTATGGAAAAAAATGTTAATGCATAGATGCAGTAAAGGATAACTTTCAGAGTGTGACTGTGCAGCCTTGACAGTGTTTCTCTATTGAAAATTAAATTCAGTACATCTTCATGCTATTTGTCACCAAAAAAATGGTAAGTAGTAAAATGGTTGACCAATCACATCTATTAAAAAAAAAAAAAAAAAAAAAAAAAAAAAAGAAGAAAAAGCTCAGCTATCTTACAGCTGTGAGTGAATGTCTACAGCAGTTGTAAACTGACCATATTACATGGGCTAAGTGGTCCTTTTGACCATCAAGAGGATATTATTAGACAGATATTAGGGCACACAGGAAAAACACTTTCAGAATTCAAATGCACTGTTAATTTGCAAAATAAAAAATATCTTTATTATACTGAAATAGAAGGAAGTTTTCTTTCCAACAGTGCTGGAAGAGTTGAAGATATTCATCATACCTTTGAGATGTCTGTATTATAAAGGATTCAGAAGCAATGAAGCAAACGAATTTGTTTTATAAATATACATGGAAACTGGTAAAAATTACTATTATCAAGATCAAAAGTAAATGACCCATGCAGCTAACAGCTAAAACACACCTTTTCTGCAGCCTCTCTGATACAGATCACCCTTTTTCATTTGCTTGAGGACAGGCTTTGCCTGAAGAGTGCCATGAGAAGGCTTCAGAAGGATTAATAGTCCATTGCCAACCAAAATGAGGAAAGTCCAGGTACCTTTCCTTTAAAAGCATTTGGAGCATTTTTACCAAACAGAATGCTCATCCCTCTCACTATAACAGGAGTACAGTAAACTGTTTTCTTCTGTCACAGTTGGGGGGGGGGTGAAATATGAAAGAAACCTTATTCTGGGTTAGGGTTTAAAATTTGCTTGCTATACAATCAGATGAGCATAAGAGCTGGTATCAAGGGTATGGAGGGAGGGGAGGGATATTAGCCCCCGCCCTTGTGGTAGCTTGGAAATCCAGAGAAGGCTTATTTGAAGCAAAAATAGTTCTCATTAGCAGCTGGCTCTGGTGAGGCCTCCTTTGACAAAATGCTTTTTTTTCTAGTACTTTGTTTGCTTTCCTATAAGTGGCAGATAATCCTAAACTTAACTACTCCTTTACATTCTTTGTCGCCTACACTTACCAATAGGGACCCAAATATGACCTTCTTGCCATATATATTTTTCATGCTGTGTTATCTTGTGTTCTTCAAATCCCTTACATTTAGGACTTTCACTGGCTACCACTCCCTTTCATACCTTGGTGCCTTTATTAGTCCCAAAACTCAGTGGCATACAAGATCTCTGTATGCCTAAATTTCTTACGTATCTTGTTTACCTTCTGGTTCATCTCGAAGACAAAGCATCCTTCTCAAAGAACTGCAAGGCTGATTTTTCATGTTGTTACTAGACAGTGCCACATCATGACCTCCTGCCATCATGACCTCCTGCATTTCTGGTGAATTCATAACAGTGCCCTTTAGGTAGAAAATTAGGAAGGGTAATTTCTTTGACTGGTTGGGTATGCAATTGTTTTAATGGACTACTAACTAAGAGCCACATTTTAAAATATTTATGGCAACTCCTGTCATTTGCATGAATGGGAACTATTCATCTACAAGATCTGAATGCAGATCTCCTTTATAAATTTAAACTGACTGCAGTCATGCATTGCTGTCTTCAAGGTGCAAAGCAAACTGGTACAGTCAGTTTTCTGGCCTATGAAAATACATTCATCCAGTTAAATAATTAAATCTATTTTAATACTGATTTATTTTGAATGTAATATATTTGGCATACTTTTAATCTTGAGCTGAAACTGTATTTTTTTATCAGATTATTAAAAACATAATAATTATTTACCTTCTGTAAAATAAATTCCCCTAAAATTTTACTAATATTTTTCTTTTCTAAATATAGTTAAAATCAGAAACTTTTTCTCATTTTGAAAAGTACAGCTTTCTATTTTTTACATCTTAGGGATGAATTTATTTTAAAAAAATCTGGCCAATTAAGAAGACATACAATGTTTCTAAAGCTGTAAATACACAATAATTTAGCTTCATTTACTATAATTGTATTACAAGTGTTTTTCCCCAATGGTAGTATTACAAGCAATGAGTTAATCACATTTCTATAACCAATCATCGTGTTTCTTGAAAATTTAATTTTCATTTAATTGAATGCTGTTTTCTAGATTCAGTAATACAATCTATTTAGTCTACCTACTGTCCAAATCCTCATGCCTCACCCAATAGTTTTACATAAATTATGCTTAATTCACAAAGCCACTGTGCTGTAAACAAAACAATTAAAATTTATTATTTCACAGTGTAGTACACCATGTTAGTCAGCCCTAAGACCACAGAAAGAAGACAAGAGTTAACATATGCTTCTAACAGAACAACTTCCTCCCACCTCTCATGCCCCTGCTCACGGTTTTAGTTCATATTTAGTAAAGCACATGATTCATTTAAAGACTAGGAGTCATTTGCATTTAAATTATATGCTTAAAAAATATTGAGCATTTGCTCATGTGTTCTATGAATACAGAATCTAATTTAGAACTTACATAGAAGAAAGTTAACTTTTACTGTGAAACAACTGACAAGAAACCAAACCAAATAAATACCCCCCCACAATTCTAATTAAACAGTCAAAGGGTGATAACAGTATTCCAGTCTATTTGAAATCATGGATGAAAACAGATTATGGTGGAGATTTAACAACTGCTTAATGACAGAATATATTTGTAGCCCTCCATTTTTCAGTCATTCAAATTGATTGTGCTCTGGGACTGGATTTAACATCTCCGTTTGACAAGAATATCGATGTCACAAGAACATCCATCAAAATGAACGGGAAGCTGGAATGAACAGTGACATTCCTAGTCACTTTCCTAGTGACTACTGTTCCTTAAAAGCCAAATGTATCCTCAGAACAGCGACTGTCCCTCTGTCTATTAAAATTCATTCTCTGTGCCTTGTATTTATTAATATACTACCTATGAAGTATTTACCCTCCCAAATGTAAATAAGTATCTCTCTTCAAATTATTAATTTAATGAAAAGCTCTGCCTAGACTAAATAAGATGTATACAGAGAGAATAACCACTTTATAACTTCTTCTCCCAGTAACTTCCAGAGTCAGAGAAATTTCTGTGAAGATCCCTGAAAATGATACCATTTAAATATGTGTTAATATTATTTTCCTTACAGAGAAAATTGCTGTTTGTTTGTTTGTTGCTTGGAGTTTTTTGTTTGCTAAAATAATCACTTTTCCAACAAATTCTTGCTTATTACTAAGAAATGACCAATTAACGTTTTACTTTTTTTTTAAACTGAGAGAAGCACCATTATATTTCTCCAAATATGCACCCTCTTATGATAGTTAATCAACACATAAAGGTTAGATTTTTTTTAATTAAAAAGTTGTTTCTATAATTAGTATCGTATTTTGCTTTATAACATCCAGAATAAGGTTTTGAAATGAGCAATGACTAGAAATCACAGTATCTGTCTGACCAATGAACTGTTTTAAGTGGATCTTCAACTCAGTCATATTCATAAAATTTTCAGACAGATAGGTTTAAAGTCTTTTCCTCTTCCTAGCACCCCTTTCTGTGTGTCTATTCCCACTAAGTTTTCCTGAACTGCCAACAGCAGAGCACGCCTCACGCTACACCTGGGTAAGAACAAAGCACTGCTGAGGATGACACAAAAGTCATTGCCATCCCTGTGGGTAAAGCAGTGTGGATCACCTACAATATTGCACTGCAGTTGGTGTGAATGAAGGCCAGGAGGAGCTTCATAATAAAGCAGAAAACCCTCTACATCCACTCCCATATGATATAACCACCTAATTGTGGTTTTACAAACTTATTTTTAATTTAGTACATAGGGTTGTGAAGTCCACGTGACAGCAGAACAGGCAAAATATACCACAATACACTCATGGGTATCATTAAGACAATGACAAGTCAGGGTCATTGATACAACTTCTACTAATATGCTCCGTTAAAAAAAGTGTTGTAACTCAAGGTTTGGTTGCACAGCCAAACTATGGCTCCTTCTCTATTGGCCCATGTTCTCTTGCTGTGAAAGTGGATTACTGCTAAACAGCAGCCAGATGATGGGCTTACATGAGTAAGATCAACAAATTCTATGCAGTGAGGTTTATCCAAAAGTCCATTTGACCACCTTCTTCTCATTCATTTGATCTATTAAATCACTGTCTTATCCATCATAATATTTTCTTTCCAGGACACAAGTCTATCTGCATTTTTCTGTGCCTCATTTCACTGAAAATGCATTTCCAAGTTTCTGTAAGATCCCCAGCAATTTTTCAAATAAGGATGATATAATAGAAAAGCACAAAGGATGCAAGAACCATGTATGCAACAAGTGTCTATTTAGGAGGAAGTTCTTTTCTGTGAAGGTGGTGATGCACTAGAACAGGTTGCCCAGAGAAGGTGTAGGTATCCCATCTCTGAAGGTGTTAAAGGCCAAGTTGGAAGTGGCTCTGAGTAACCTGGTCTAGTGAAAGGCATTCCTGCCCACAGCAGGGGGGCTGGAAATAAATGATCTTTAAGATCCCTTCCAACCCAAACCATTCCACAATGATTCTATGATTTCCATTTTAATAATAAATAAGCCAATGCAAAATCATGTTTTAGTATATAAAGAAGGTAAGTACAGTTTTTACTAGTTAAGCTTACAGAAGGAAAAAAAAAGGTATGGGAACTGCTGGCTTAGCAAGGGTAGCCAATGAGGTGTTGAAATAAATTCTGTTTTTCTGTGTGTGATTTGTAAAGCTATTAACCACTCACAGTTCTCATTAATTCATTATCCTTATAGGCAACATTCTCCAATAATTCATCTTTTGATGTATTTAGGCAAAATAAGGAAATCACAAATTGTCTAATGCAATATAATTAGGTAACAGGGAGTACACAAGCAATTAAAAGGTTCAAATAACTGCAATCAGAGCAATTTTGAAATATTTTAATCTGGATTTATCAAAATGGTTTTGCTTTAAAGTTAAGTCTCCATGAATTCAAAATGGGTTACAGTTGATCAACCTTTTAAAAAAGGGATTTAGAAGCAATTTCCCTAGCGCTTACCACAAAGATCAAAGCTAAAGAAAAAGTGCTGTCTAAAGCTCAAATTTAAAGATCACTCTTGTAGTTTACTACTACTACTATTAATTCAGTAGAAGATTACTGGGACTCATCCTCTATACAAAGACTTTTACCAGTCTGAGGAGTAGGACCATCAGCAGCTGACCCAGGGCTAAAAGGAGCTGTCCATAAAAGCACAGATAGCATTTGCAGAGCTTATTGTGAGACAAAGCAGGACCACAGTGTTGGTCAGGAAATGATGGGCCGAGGTACAAAAGCAAAGACAGACTTACTCCTAACGCTGCAATCTGGTACTTGTTGTTTCTCCTGATGTCACCTGTAGTACCAACAGCTGGAGCTTAAATTGTTATCCAGGCATCCAGGTGAAGCTGAAATTATTCAGAGCTTCTTTCTGAGAAATGAAAGGTTTTCTACACCTAAAGCTGTTCACTTCCTGTCAGTCAGAAATAAAACTCTTGAATTGCTATGTTAATGTGCAGAAGTTTGAATTATCCAAGTGAATATTGAAAACAAACCATGTTTGTCTATAGTCTCAAACCATTTGAGTCTATGGTTCACAGTAACACTTCAAAAAAATTAAACTCAACATAAAATACGGTTGATCTTTATTTTAGTAATAATCGAGCAGACTCACTCTACATCTGAAATGTACATCTGTATAAAAAGTTTCAAATTACTATTTGAATGATAAGTATTAATAAGTTACCTGAAATATTGGTTTCTTCAAGTAGCTAAAAAAAACTTTTAAATATTAGGAATCACATTAGTGCAGTAGCTTATGACCATTAACCAATTTAGCATTCATTATTTTATGATTGTTCAAAAGAAAATAAGTAATTTTACCCAAACCATTACAAATTTCATGGTTCTCAAGTAACGTACATTAAACCCAGTAAGGGTTTTAATGAATATCTAAGATATCTAAAAGACTTTGTTAAACTACTTTGAAATCATTTGCCAATGGCTTTTTTTTTTGCAAATTGAAATTGCCTCCCTATTTGATAAGGATTCCTTGATGTAAATCAGCTAAAAAATATAAATACAAGTACTAAAATATGTAAAACTTTGATGCTGTGTACATTAGACTTCTAATCAGATTTTTAATTTAATAAAATGATTATAATCTGTAGGGGAAAAAAAGAACAAAACAAAACATAAAAAAATCACATTGGTTTTTTTTGGTGTTTTTTCCCCTCTGCTCTGGTATAATCCTACTGGTCTGTCATAAAATAAAACAACACTAATGGTATGGTATCATTAAATACACCTCTCCCTGTAATTTTTATTACTCCATTTGCTAAATTCTCAAGATGTCTTTTTTCCTGTCAGCTGCTACTGTTCCAAAGCAGATTCTGTGCCTTCTGCCTTCAGATCAAATTCATTTTCTTTGTACTACCACGGCCAAAATGATCAGCTACATCATATAATTTCACTGCAGAAAATCTCCCCTTGCAGTCAAACACACTTGAAATTTACCCATAATCAAGAGATTTCTGACATGTTTTTTTCATTTTAATGAGATTTCACAGACATCTCATTAGGAAAACAAAATCCAACATGTGAACTAACTTGTGCTACTAATGCTTCTAGTGTTATATATACTCTATGCATTTTTTAAGCTTAGTGGTATTCCATCATGGTTGGCTCTGTGACAACATATATACAAAATACATAAAAAACCCAATGTCATGATCAAGGCTAGTCATTGCTATCAGCAGTAGTGAAATAACTCAACTAGATCTCATAGGGCAGTAATTTACTGTCAATAACTATTATTTACTAAATATTTATTTTAATTTCCCCACGCTTCCTGGGAGAACCCCCCCCCATCATTACTGGTGATTACAAAAATTCCCTTATTATTGGGCAGTAGAGTTAGGATTATACTGTCCTTCACACTAATCTTACAAATATGTCTTCTCAGAAAGTAAGAACTTGCTTTGTACCATTTCTACCCTTACTCTTAGGATACCAAATAGCCATTTACAGGATTCAAATGCTGGATACTTTGGTACTTATTTTCAAGTAAGGCAGTTAAGATGATCTGGTATCCTAGAGGCATATCAGATGAACAGTTGGGGATAAAAAAGACCATACACAATCATATGCTGAATCATAGCAGGTACATGATGGTAACTGACATGATATGAGTTTTAAAACAAAACCCTATAACTAAAGTTCTTTGCAACTGTATTTATTGAAGTGGAAGTTCTAGTAAATACAGATTTTGGCCCTAGCAGCCAAAAAAAGAAAAAAAAATTAATAAGCAAAATGAGCTGATTTATCTCTAAGTCTCTCATTTGAAAATTATTAAAAGTATAGAATTTGTTCAACTACTCTTTGGGTATCTTTGTCCTTACCCGTTGTGTGAATGGCTAAAATCTAAGTTTAGATGCTAAATTTAAGCACAGAATAAATGTTGTGGAAAATAATTAATTTGAACTGAAAAACTAAGAGCTATACTAATAAATGTTCAGAAAAACCTAATGTACTGAGTTCAGCTTTGTCACTTCCCTCCTTTAAGGTAAGAATTCACAGAATATTTTGGGATTTGGAGATGGGAGGGTAAGAAAGGGAAGGAAGATTTAAATCCTTAATTGCCTCTTGAAATGAATGTGCCATAAACTTCAGTACTCTCCACTTCCTCTGGGGTTAAAATAGGTCTATTATAAGCAACACTTTTATATTACATTCAGTCATATGTCTTCAGAAATTAGTTATGAGATGAACTGTATTCATGTGTAATAGTCATGCATTTCCCCCTACTTTATACAGTGGCACCTCTGCAAGAAAAAAATTAATTACAGCAAATAGTAATTCAAGGGGAATAATTAAAAGTGGTGTGGGAGAGTGAAAGGAAGATGATGCCATTTTCTAGTTAACTGGAGCATTTAAAGATTCACTATCCTATTCTTTGAGCTTAATTAAATCTATTAAAATTGGTTGTGAAGCTAATATATTCAAATTATGAAAAAATGATTAAGATTTTGTAGCTTTTAAACATAAACATTTTCAGACTTCTTCAGTTTCACAAAATTTGATCACGGGAAAAAGAAAAGAGAAATTGAAGTTTATTGCAAATGCCAGCATCGCCAACATGTCTTCATGTCCCTGGAGGTTTTCTCCATCCCTGGAGGTTTTTAAGATGAGACTGGATGTGGCACTCTGTGCCATGGTCTAGTAACCGTGGTGGTAGTGGATCAAGAGTTGGACTTGATGATCTCAGAGGTCTTTTCCAACCTGGCTGATTCTATGATTCCATGATTTGTTTTGCTCAGAATTGATTTGTGGTAGAAAGTAAAACTTCAAAGCTACCAAAAACAACCTACATCCTTTACTTAAGAGATTAACAGCAGTAAAAACTTGAATAAAAACTACAGCACCTACTAGACCAGTCTTTTGACCTGCAATTATTTTCCTGAAGTCTGTTTTTACTTGAACTAAATCCAACATTGTATATATCTGTGACCACATATACTTGTTTGTCAGTAAGACCATTGTGGCCTCAAAAGCTGTGCTCCCTAAAAAACTAAATATTGTGCTAGTAAAGTATAGCTCTGAATCTCATCTCTAGGGTACCTATAAAAGGGATATCTGAGAGCTTCCAGAAGCAGATAATATTTGATACATTTGAATTATTTAATGCAAATGCATCAATTGTGGATACATATTAAATGAAATAGATAAATGTTCAATACAGACTAGAAACTATTATGAACTCACAAAACCATAGCCTCCAAAAGAATATATATAGAGAGTCTAAATAAAATCTTTACTGCTTTCAGCCACACTAATATTTCAAAACTACAAATCAACTGAAAATATCTGTTAAATTAACATTTAGAAAGAAACTGATTAAAATATTTGATTTGGAATTGACAGACATTTCTGCATCAATTTAGTAGTTGATATCTGCCACATATTGTGGTGTTTTTTTTGATTAAGTACTGTAATATAACTTGTCAAAATATTCATGATTTTAGTCTAATATTAATCAAACATTTTGAATTACTTTTTTGGACACGAATATTACAGTAGAATTTTTGACAACCACCATATATTCTATACCAAATGTTTATTCACAGACAACCAGATACAGTATTACTTTAACGTAGCAGAAAAAGGGCTTTTTCTACGGGTAGGGCGGGGGGAGGGGGGGAAGTTAATGAGTTGTCTTTGGATGTTTGTAATCTTCACTGGGTAAAAAAACGGTGGGTTGGCCCAGACCAAAAAGCAGTGATGAATGGAGTCAAATCCAGTTGGCAAATAGTGCTGCTCTCCAGGGCTCAGTGCCAGGGCCAGTTCTGTTTAATATCTTTAACAAGGATTAGGACAAAGGGATTACTGCACCCTCAGTCCGTTTGCAGGCGATACCGTATTGTGTGGGAACGTTGATCTGCTTGAGGGTTTGAAGGCCTCACCTCATGTACCATAAAATATATAATTTAGGGTAAGAGATTACATTTACATATAGAAAGAATTTTCATTTTTGGTCTAAACCAAAATCTAAATCTAAATCCTGTTCTACTTTGTGTTAGTGTTTTTATGACACTGATGACATTTTAAACTACACTTATTAGATTTTATTCTTTAAAATTACCATCATTATTTAAAATTGGACTTTGAGACTGATATCACCACAGGTCAGCTTAATTAACTTGATAGAATATTAACATTTAAAACTAAAAAATTAATGATTGGTTACTGCATAATTAGAGCTCATCAGTACAACAAGCACTTCAATGTAAGTTAATGCTGCCGTTACCAGTATTCATCTAAAAATCTTGTTTCCCTAAATGCTAGAATTTTCTATTCAGACACATCCTCTTAGATGAATTATAAATTTAGGTTTATTTCAGTAGCATTTGTCAGAGGTTACTTCTTTCTTTCTTTTTAGTTTCTAAACTAATAAGTTGGAAGTAAAGTTCAGAATTCTATGTAAAATTGAAGTTTTAAAATTAATGAACAGATAAATGATATCTTAAAGGTTTTAGGAACCATAAATAAAGATAAATAAATAAACAGAAATCTCCATACTATTAACTGAAATTCAGTATAATTTGTTCACCTGGCCAGTAGATTTATTTTCTGCAGAAGGCAAAAGTATGGGTCATATTCTTCTTCTACTGCTTCTTCTTCTCCTTCTTTTTTTTCTTTTTCTTCTTTTTCTTCAGATTAATAAATAAGCGTGAAGTTGATGGCAGTGTATTATAGGTCTTCTGTATTTTGTGTGTAAAAATTCTACATCATCTTAAAAGAGATATACTTATATTTCAGGGCCTTCCAAAAAGTCTTAGTGGCTTTGCACAGATTTCCTTATTTCTGAGATTTTCTAGGCCACATGACTTGACAGAAAGAATTGAAATTTTGTGATTTATTTCCCTAGGGTGACTCAGAGGTGTTTTGTGAAAGAGCTCAATAAAATAACTTCCTAAAGCCTGGACTTGGTTACTGAATCCAGATTTGAATCTGCATTGTTTTTCAAGTTCAATGAAATGCCCAAAATTTTATTTTTATTTTTACTTTTATTTTTATTTTTATTCCATAACAATTGTCTGTGGTATTTCATAAAACATTAATTGTCTAGCATGAAAAATAAAGAAAATTACTGCAGCCATGACAAACAAACACTGTTTCTACTCCAAGAAACAAAAAATCATTTGAGTAACTCAAGATTATTCCTAATATTTTATTTAAAAAAATATTCTAAAAAGCCAGCCATTTTGTTTTATAAGGAATTACATTTATGCTAAACATTTGCCCTCTGTTTGCAAGGTTTTCACAACCAGACAAATCCTGTGCATTTATGATTTGTGGATAAACTTACCTAGAAGATGTCAGCTAATGCTCTTAAAACAAGATAATGCCTCCAGCATTGGCTATAAAAAAATGGTGTGACTGTTGAAATATAAAGATGCTTTTGAACTTAACAACAAACAGAAGAAAACGCCCACAGCAATATGTTTTAAGTGTGTATTTTAAGTATGTATGTTGAATAGTGCCTGATTTTAATCCACAGAAGGCAAGTTGTGACTTCTTTGATGGATCATGAGTAAGTCACATTTGGTACTTTCTCTATAGTTCTCTGTCTCCCACTTTACCTGCAAATCAGGTCTGTTAGCAATATCTTAGAAATACATGGAAGCAAAAATTAAACCACTGATGCTGAACTTCATGAAGTGAACAAATCCAAAATTTTCCTGATCATACATTTGAAACCTCCAGTAGTCTGAGATTCTAAGTAAATAATGCAATTATCAGGTATATTTACGTCATTTGCAAAGTAGAGACATAGCTGACAATGAATTTATCCATTTATTACTTGTATCCTTAGAACAGAATCATTTTTGCCACGGAATGACAAAACACAAGATCCAGACATTATACCAATTCTTTATATCTTCACGTTGTAGCATTTTCTAAGTCTACATTAGTACTGGCAAACAATCCTATTTCATAAAGCACTTAAGAAGGTAATGAAGACAATGTTTTATATTTAACTCACAGTACTGCTGTTCCTGCTGAATACACAAGTGCGATTAACAGTGATATCTTTGAAACTTCCCCTCGGTTAAAGATGGACAGACTTTTAGATTTAGCAGTAGGTACCAAGGGGAAAAAAAAAAAAAAAAAAAAAAAAAAAAGGCAGGAAGCACCAGCCTCTTAGTCCTGGCACAAATCTGTACTAAACAAAACTCAGGCAACAGGAAAGTTATAAATATTTATATTGGAATATGCAGGAGATAGAGAATGCAATAAATACCAGTGCTGTTGTCTGTTTCTGTTTCAGGCTCATACTTCTATTTCTGTCACCCTAATTCCACAATGATTTTCTGACACAAGTCCCTTCTTTGCTAGTAGGCAGTTTTCTTTAAAGAACACAGACTGGCAGTAGCTAAACAAGTTCAGTCATGATCAGATGAAAACACTTCGAAATAATAATGAATATCACCATATCCACTTCTATTGGCTCAATTTTTTTTCTCTTTTTCATTCCTTTGTGAACAAAAATACATACACTTTAGCAGTGTGGGGAAAAAAAATGTATTGCTTCTATAAGCTCAACAAATTCACTTCCCATCACTGCCTAAGTCCACCACTAAACCATGCCCCTAAGCGCCACATCTAACAGGGATGGTGACTCAACCACTTCCATGGGCAACCTGTTTCAATGCTTGAAAACCCTTTCTGCAAAGAAATTTTCCTGCTTTCCAATCTAAATCTCCCTGGAGCATCTAAAGCCATTTCCTTTCATCCCATCCCCTGTTACCTGGTAGAAGAGACTGACAAGCACCTCACTACAGCCTCCTTTCAGGTTGTTGTAGAGAGCAATAAGGTCCCCTCTGAGCCTCCTCTTCTACAGGCTAAACACCCCCAACTCCCTCAGCCATTCTTTACAAGAGCTGAGCTCCAGAGCCTTCATCAGCCTTGTTTTCCTTCCCTGGATATGCACCAGCATCTCAATGTATTTATTTTAGTGAAGGGTTTTAAACTAAAATTTCTGGACTTGGGAAAGTGGCAGTGGTTTGTGTTTATTACAAAGCTAGGTAAAACATTTTTGCTCTGCTTTTAGTTATAATGCAAAAAGTCTGACCCTGCCTCAGATTTTCAGGCATAAACTCCATTCTGGATGTTGAAAGCTTGGTTCTGCATGGGCAGGAAAAGTCACAAGCTCAAGTCATCTAGGATTCCAATCACCACCCTGATGCACACATTTTCCTGATGCTCCAAGTGAAATGAGAAAATTCATTATATCTGGGAGCTAAGCAGGTACTGTGGCATCAATGAAATGGAAGAGAACTCCTGATTGCCCTGATTTTTAAAGCAGATTTCATTTGACTGAAATTATACTCAGATGTTTTGTGTAACATGTTTTCCTGTAAGTTTTCTGTGCAAATCTCAATGTCATTGTTTCAATGAGGGTTTTTTGCCTGCCTTTTTTTTAACATGGACAAATAAAGTCTAAATTTATTTATGGGTCTGGAACAGTCAAGTTGCCTTTTCAAAATGAGGACTCAAAATATTTCTTAGATAAAGAATTGTCCTTTTTTCCATACAATCATTGCTGCCAAGAGTCAGGTCAGATCTGTTGACATGGGACAATGCAAAAGGAGTGCACACTTTTCTCGGCAAAGCCGAGGGAAAAAAATCACAAATAAAAGAAATAGTATCTGCTGCTTCTGAAATTCAAGTTTGATGCATTCTGTCTTAGAGCTGAGGAACCCAACAAAACAGGCATTTTGAAAATCAAAATGAAGCAGATTTAGTATGATTTCATATCATTGGGTGTTAATATTTGCAGACAGCACCTCACTTTCTGTAACCAAGTAAATTAACCAAAGCAATAGAGTTGAGTTTGTATACATATAAAAAAATTTTAATCACTCTCTAATAATCTAATAATCATTATAGAATTATATGAAAGAGCCAGCTGAATGTTCAGCAAAGTGCTGTTAATACTAGGTTTTAAATGCATAGCAAATAAGGGTTTCTGCCAGTGTTAAGGATGTAAACCTAGTCAGTCAGTTAATTAGAGAGCATGCATTAGATTCAATAACTTATTCTTCTCTTCAGATACTGACAGGTTTCTTTCAGTGAGCAGTCTGCCTTATCAGTACAGATACTGCAGGCATTTTGAATAGCAGGCTGATTGCCTCATGAGCAGTCCATTTGAACAACTGCAGATGACATGAACAGTGCAGAAAATTGCAAGTCTCATGGACGGAAAAAAGGAAGCAAGTAGCTTCCTACCTTAGCTAAAATAATGCAGCATACACTCTAAATCCATTTGTAAAATGCAAAGACTCTTTATGATATAAAATTTAGAATTAAAAAAAAAAAATGTTTGCGACCACCTGATCGTTGCCCAGTACTGCCAAGTCACCACATAGGAATGTTGTGTCTGAAGAGACTCAATATGACCATTTAGCTCCTATTAATTCACACCTCTAAGCATCATACTGAACAACAGTCATGCTTTCTGCAAAAAAAGTTTGATGTTGTGGTGTTAAGTGGTGACAAGAGGCCTGCAACAACTTTTAAGACCTTTTTTTACCTAAACAAGAAATTATTCTGCATTTTACTAGTTGGTACCATCTTTAATATGTCATGAGAGATAAGCTTAAGAACCAAAAAGATCCAGGGTTTTTGTTTCAGTTCAAGCTAAACTAAATCTCTAATCTCGAGGTGTTACAGATGTATGGGTGTATTTCTCCTTCATACACCACCTTCAATACATTTAGGCAATTTCCCCAAAATGCATGTAAAATGAAATTCTCAATATGTTGTTTGGATACAGAATTCCAGCATGTCCTGGAGACCTTGATCATTGTTTCCCAATATTTTAGCCACAAAACAAAACAAAATAACAACAACAGCAACAACAAACCAAACAAAAACAATTCCCTTGGTTTTATAGAAAACATGTCTAGGTGCAGGGTTAATTATCAACACTCAAGGACTTCAGGTAGTAAAGTTTTTAAACACTCAAACTGTCTGAAAGGACTACTTTCACAAGAAATTATTTCTTCAAAAACAATGGATATTTTTCCAAAATTCTAATAAAACAAATCTGGTATTCAACGTTTCCTGATTTTGAAGATTATGATGGTGTATTTTCAGAGGGTTATTATTTTTAGAGTAGCAGATCCAAGTCAGACTTAAAAGGCAGGAACATTTTCTAGTTGATTTTCACAGACTGAACTGAAGAAAATATTAGAAATACTGGAAAAAATTTATTATGGTTTTTGCCAAATCTTTAGAAGTGATTGTAGCAATGTTTGGTACCTAGATATATGTGAGTACATCTGGACATTGAAGACTGTATATCTAAAATTCCACAAAAGCAGTACGGGAAATCTAACTACCTAATCTATGCTATCTGGACAGGAAATGGTTCTCCATACTTATTTTAAAAGTAGTTAATTCTTTTCTAATAGTAAAAAGAGTTGGCATCTGACCATGAGTTTACATATTATGTCCTTGACTGAGCAGTCATTGCATTGTCATGATTTAGACTAATTACATATCTGGTCTGGATTTAAGTTGATACTTAGAGTCCATAAGGCACTTCACTTTTAAACACCTGAATAAACATTACTAAACCAAAACATCACAAACACTGGTCAAGATATCTGTGAAGAAACAGGGTAGACTGACACTCCAGAAGCTTCGTGGAGTTAATTTCTTCTCAGATCTCAGCTGAGATCTGTCAGCTTCTCTGAAGTCTCAACAGATCTCCAAAGTAAAAAGACATCTGAGGTCTTCAGAAAATCCTCAGACCTAAATCCCTCAGAGATTTTCTAGTTTCTGAACAGCATGCACTGAATAATTTTTAAGATTTAACCTTGGTGCTGCTGAAATAAAGATAGGAACTTCAAATGATTGTAGCTGTTGTAGTAGGACTGAACTCTTAAACTGTAGACCTCTTCAGTTTTATGTATTGTTATATCCTCTGATAAAACTAATTAGTTTCTCAGTTATTTATAAATATTTTAAATATATCGTATTTTTAAGACTTTCTGAGGCTGAACACTAAAGGAAACAAAAAGTGTTTGAAATCTGCTTATATTTCTCAATTTTTCAGTGTGGAAAAATAAATGACTCTAGGAAATCAGAGCTCAATTTAATGAAACATGATGTATCCCCCAAAAAAGTGTTAAACATGCTACTGATTTTGAACAGAGCAGCAAAACTCATGCTGCCTTGTACGATGAAGGAACTGGCAAGTGCTGTGTTTTAATCTTCCTCTCTTCAGTACTTAAGCAGTGTAAGCATTTTACTAAGTTAATTCCATACAACTAATATTTAATTTGAAGCACATTTATATAGCACTTTCATAAAATGCTTAAATGGGAATAAATCAATTTATGAAGTCACATTGCTTTTCATTTTTCTCATAAAAGCAAACATAAAAATGTAGCCTGATATATGAATAGTAATTTTTTTCTTACTCAAATTATTACAATTCCTATGCCACTATCTATCGTTTTTCAAAGCTGCTTGGAAGTCAATTCAATTTTCGAAATCACTACTGCAGAAGAACAGGAAGTGAGTAGGAAACCACATCCATTTGCATTAGGTGTTGACACCATAGAAAGAAGATTCCCATTCTGTCAGGCATACTCCCTGAACTTAGCTTAGTTTTTGCAAATTAAAAATTAAACAAAATGAAATTAAACAATCTTCCAGGACCGTATGTGTACATGTGGCAGAGAATCATGATCTAAAGGTCCACCACAGTTCATCATTTCATTGTTAATTCCCCTACTATCCTCTTTATTCTGTTAATTATAAACATCAACTTGCTTATGAGTGAATCTTTATTTAAAATGTCGCATATCACTGCCTTCCAGATATCTAGATAAAGGCATTCTGATTTCCAGCTGAAGATGTCTATAGTCTTGGTGACAGTTGTTACAGGGCTGCAGATTGCTCAACTTGTATCTCAGAGAGCAAATAGGCAGAACTGATATATACAAAGGAGATACTGGTCTATCCTCCCTTTTCTTTTTGTAGTTAATGTTTTCTTATTTGAAAATCATAGAACTTACTCTTTCACCCCATCTTAAAAATAAGGACATAATCATTTGACAGAAGGAAAGGGAAGAAGTATGTGATTAATTTTAGAGTTTACACCACAATATTATCAATTTGATACCAATAACAGTCTGTCCCCAGAAGAAAGTATCTGTAATTCTCACTGGCTCCTGAGGAATTTGTAGGTCTCTCCATTCTAAAGGCTTGGCTTGGCTTATACATAAGCTTGTTATAACCAAAGCAGTGGTATCTAGGAGAAGTCTACTGCTGTTACTTGTTTCGTAGAAGGGAGATCCAGCGGACTGTTAGAAATTACTTAGGTGACTTCATTATTTTATGAATCAAAAGTGATAGAACAGAGAAGAAAGACAAGGGTCAATTATAGAGTGCTGTTTGGGTTGCATAAGAAACAAAAGAAAAAGAATATTCATTACATGGTACCTGTCCGTCCCCCATTTATGATCTACAGACAGGTGGTATTGCTGGAAGTGGCTCTAAATGAGAACACTCATGAACACACCAAAAAAAAAGAAGAAATTATTAGTGTGAGAACAAACTGTGGAAAGTACAATGGTAAAACCAACAATTCTGATAGAAAGAAATAGCACCTGAAAGAACCTAAATATATGTAAAGAACAAATTCCTGAGAAACTGCTGAACCCACTGATACCCAGCAGCAGGAGGCGTGGGAGAGGCACAAAGATATACCAGGGGAGGTGTGGACTTGACATTAGGAAGCATTTCTTTACCAAAAAGGTGGTCAAACACTGAAACAGGCTTATAGAGAGGTGGCCAGTGCCCTGTGTCTGTCAGTGTTCAAGAGGTATTTGGACAGTAACCTTAACAACATGCTTTAACTTTTGGTCAGTCCCGAATTGGTTGGGCATTTGGACGGGATGATTGTTGTAGGTCCCTTCCAGCTGAACTATTCTATTCTACTATTTTCTAAATTTTTTTCTATTCTATCATGTATGTGTGTGTATATATATATATATATAAAGAGTAATCTTCAACATGATGTAAAGGATGTATTTGTTTTTCATATAACTGTAGAGTGTGTGAAGAGAGACACTACGGCATTCTTCAGATAAATGTATGGATATGGCACCCCAAGAGTGACAGGAAAAACACTTGTCTATGACTTTCCATATAGCAAATATCTGACAGCTCTATTCTAGTAACAGAGCAGAGGTTTTGACTTCTTAGAAGATATTTTAGTTTTTTCATACATAAGCAAATAGTGCTGACAAATGCATTTATGGTGACTTTTAGAGTAGACCTAACTAGAGAAACATAAAAAGTTTCAGGATTAAAATAAAATTCTGACTTGAAATAAAATCTAGAACTTATTAGGGAGGCAGGAAGGAATAATTTTCAATTTGATAACAAATATATTGATCTGGAGTAGTGCTCAAGTCAGGAGAATCCATACTCCCTAATTTACACAGAAAGGTCTAATTTATTTTTTTTTTGGGGGGGGGGGGTTGGGGTGCGGTAAGGAATTACAGTAGATCACTTATTTGTGGAACATCTGCAGTCTGATTAAATGAAGCTGCTAACATTTTTTTCCTGATGTCTACTCCAGCTGCAGTTCCTGTACATGCTAAAGCATACCTGCTGATTCGAGAGTATCAATCCTGCACTGAATCATTTATGAATGAAACTCCAGTTTAAAAAAATAATTCGCTTTTTACTTCTCAGCACCAAAAAAATTGAGATAGTCTGAGGAACCCAAAGACTATATTTTAGTATGTTGCATCTGTTATTTCCTAGTTCCTCCCAGAACTGAATAACTGCCTGTGCCTCTGTAAAGTTCCAGTCTTCAAATCTGCCACGAAGTTCTGTACTTTTTCCTAATCTAGATGGTTTAGCACAGAAAAATTTTGGTTTTCTAAACTAGTTGTGGAATATTAAATGTTAAAAAAATATTTTTCTGACTGTTCAGTCATATATGGTCTTCCCAAAAGGTGTCTGAAGCTTTCTCTTCAAAAGAATTTGTTTTTTTTATATACAGAGAAATATTCTAAAGAGGAGTTGGAAACATTTCCACCTCCTCGTTTATCATAAGAAAGGAACTACTGATACAATTTGTGCAATCTAATAGCATTTCACAAAGTATAAAGGCAGACAATTATTTTAATATTTTCAGGAATACACACATTCATTAAGCAGGATTAATCATATCATTCTGGATTCTTCAACTTAAATCAAAATGTGTTTACCTTCCCCTGCATTTTGTACAATTTTTTCCTATAGGCATTACAAATTAGAAGACTTGCTCTTGTTCTACATTTAGAAGAGCATTATTTTTGTCATGTAGTGGTTGTTGTTTTACTTAATTTACCTTCTTGAAACATTATTCAGTACAGGTGGTCATGATGTCAGGCACTGTCCATACTGGTGAAGACTAAAACACACTCATCACCAATTCATCACCAATTACTTAACCAGCAGTGTTTCGAGTCCCTGGTGTTCTCTATTACAACAACAGTCTCCTAATTTATTTAAATAACTGATTTATAGTGTACAGAAAATGGAGAATATGAAATTCTGCTTATCTAAATCAATGTAAAGCTAGAACACATTATAACACAATCTGAAATGTCTTCATATAACTGACACAAATGCTTGCTGAAGTGATTGCCATTTCCTTGCACAAGAGGGAAAATATGAAAAAGTAGCATTATAATAAAATTTCAGCATTTTATGCAAATATGAACACTTCAAAACAGAAGCAATTATAAGGTAAAATAAATTAAATAGATGAGTTCTACTTTTGATAATTCAGTATTTCTGATTAAACTAAGTGCAACTGGTCTGACAGGAATACTAATTTTCCAGGCTTGAAAGCTGGTGTCCTGAGAAAACTCAGGTGTGATCTGGAACGGAAAATCTTCATATTCCTAATTTATTGTGGGTACTCTAGAATAGATTAAAACCATCTTCATTTGGGGGTAAAAAAGGTTTCCGAGCTGTTTAGAAATTGTAGTTATATTAAATCTCAAAAAATCCTCACTCTGTCTCAGGTTTTTATAGTACATAAGAGATAACTAAAAGAAGTATGTTTCTTATAGTCTAATAATCCATAATTTATTCTGTCTGTGGCATGCAGATTCATTGTTATTCTTTTACATCTTTTATTCCATCAAATTATCTTATGCAGGAAATGCATATGGAAATGCAGATGAAACAGAAAATTTAAGAAATACTATCTGCACCTTCTTCATTATACTCATCACGTCATTACCTTTCTGCAAAAATGCTTACAAGGTACTAAAAAGTCAGGCTTTGACTCTGGCAAGGAGATTTTTATCACTGTAAAAGGGTAAAAAGTTAGTTTTTAAAATTAGCCTCTGGAAAACACATAACTGATTACTGAAATTTCATTATCGGAGAGAAAAAAAAATAAAAAGTATAATTAAAAAAAATTGAGATGGAAATGCAGGCTTCCTCTAAATGTACTAGAATTTAGAAGAATGGTGAGCTGCAATATTTAACATTGTTTTGGAGGCTCCAGGAAGATGATGGGAAAATATTTCAAACAGTCTGTCCTGTATCTTAGTAACTCATAAACTGGTTTTGTTTCAGTTGTGGACCATGTCAATCATAAAGAAGAGATTAATGTTAGTATTCAGTTTATGAATTCAGCACCCTTTGTAATCACAATTTCCAGTCAGCACAGCTCTATCTCATATCACAGTATTTTATATTAAGAAAAAAAAGTCTCACAATCTACAACAACATTAGGCCACAACACTGCCTAAAATATACATTCAATTATTAATCAAGGTTTTCCCTCATCACAGCCAGATTGGTCTTGTTAGTGAGCTTGCATTCTTTGATATTAGGCCTAGAAGGAATTTGAAGTTGAAAAACATAACACTGAAGAGAGATGGGGACTGCTGCTCTCATTCCTTAACTGCTATAAAAAGCTGTACCATCTTCTCAGAGGACAAGATGAAAATGGAGTGTGTATTAAAAAAATTAAAAATTAATATAGCTGTCAATATAAGCCAGATATTGAAGTCATTGGCATGTGTAAAGACAAGGACTTGGCCTTGTTGGAAAAAAGATTGGCTCACGTAGGGGTATTACTGCTGTAATATTATGGAAAGACTAGATTTTCATAATTCAGATGTCCTTTTCTCCTCCCAAGTTCAGCTTAACACATTGTTAACAGGCATTTCCTTGTAAGACAGAGAAGCTTCTTGTAAGACGCAGTGATTCCACTCTTGCTGAATGCTAAGTATGTGATATGCCTGGTCTGCATTTTCAATGAGAGCAAATGGAGCACATAAACCTAGACATTACTGCAGCTCTTGATAACTGCCAACCTAAGAGCTGCAGTCAACATCTTGCCCTTTACTATCTTTTCTGCAAAGGTTACTGACATCTCCTGGGACTTGTTTCAATGTAAGTGAACAGTTCAACATTTTCTGCAAGCTTGGTCATTTCTCTTCTAGTTACTTCACCATCTGAAGCAATGACAGGAGGAAGAAACACAGCAAAAGTGGATAGCCTGTATTTTTACTTATGCCAATCAAAGAGCTGCTGCTGACCAAGAAAATTATGCAAAGAGCACATCTGACAAAATAATTAGTCTCATTAGTAAGACTGATGTATTAGAAGGGTTTCAAATTCAGTCATCATTTTTAAACATCTGTATCCTGCAATAGAAGAACATAGACATATCCATAGTCAATCCACATGGTCAATGATGAAGACTGAAAAATATGAAGGATTTTTTAAAAGTCACATTTATTAAGGAAAAAAAGTTCGGATCTAGGTACAGTAGGTGAGAAAAATTCGGGTATTTCCCATACTTCCCATAAACTCTGAGAAAAGGTTTGTATTCCACTGACATTTCTGGTACAGTTTTTCTGCTAAATTTTGGTAAATTATGTGATGAAAATGGTGTAAATTTCACAAAACACAAAATGTAGCTTCTCAAGTGGTTATTTGAATAAAAAGAGATACTTATTTTATTTAGGTTTCTGACAATTAGAGAGACTCTTTACCTCCAGGTTTAATGTCTGTTCTACTTCCCCAGTCTTTATGAGAGTGAGAGATCCAAATTATGGTAAAAATTTTGCCCAGGTGCTGACATTTCTGTTTATGACAAACAAATGGCACTGAATTCAACTATGTCTTGTTTTGTAACCTAAGAATAAAATACTACAAAAAACCTTATTCTTGTCCCTTCTTCCTCTGACAATTATAATGCAAATTTTCATTGAAACTTATGTTGTACTCTTATTATTTGATTATAAATAATTTACCTAAACAGTTTTCTCTTCCGATATAACATTTTCAAAATAGTAAAACATAATTTTTCTTTTTCATCCATATATTTCTATATTATTTTAATCACTCTATTTGGTCCTTGAACTCAAGTCAACAATAAAACAACGTTATTTGGGAAAGCTTATAGAAACAGACAAGGCAAATAAGGCATTTTCCCAGTCTTGAAACACAGAAATAAAGGATTGGCAAGTTTATATAGCTTGACAAAGGTTAGGGAGGAATAGATCTAATAAAACTAATGCACATCCTGTAACTAAAAGACAATCCAATCAGCTCTTCTTTCTAATCACAAAATAGAGAAGAAAAAGAAGTGCCTTCATGTTGTCTAAATTCAAAAACTATTGTATGACACTACATACTCCTGGGTTTATTTCCCACTTTCTCCAGTAACTACTAGCAATTAAGCTTTCTAGCAAAGGTCCCCCAAAATGAGTTTTTTTGACAATGTATATTCAGGTCAGTGTGAAAGTCTACAAATGTATAAAGAAGCTCTTCTCCAAAAAGTGGGGTTACAGTTCTGTCTTTGTGAGTTCTATTGCCAATTGCAAGGTTTAATCAGAAAATCAAAGAGAACAGTTACAGAGCTAAATAGTGAAGAAATAACAGTAAAAAAAGTATTCTCACATTTTGACTTTTTGAATAGTTTCTGTGAAGGATTTTATTACTGTGTTCTTCATCACTGGATGGACTGCCTGTTCTCTACAGAGGGTCTGAGGAGCAAAATTACTTAGCTGAGAACACCCATGACCCAGAACAATTGTAGCTTCAGTGGCCAAGCAGTATACCATTTTCATGGTTATTTTCTGTTTCAGCACCATTGATCAAGCTGCAAGAACAACTCCCTCCTTGCATAAAACAGGAAAAAAAAAAAAAAAGTAACAAAAGAATTATTCTTTGCAAAAGTTGAAATAAAAGCTGCCTTCCCTCTTCAAAAACAGACATCAACCCAAATACCATTTTCCAAGTCCTGAGCACTTCTAACAGGCACAAGTGGTGTTGTATTTTCCAGGAAGAGGAGGAAGAAGAATATTGCATAGAAATGTATGTACACCCATCTCCAGTGACAAGTGTACAAAAAGGTTTTCTTTGTTAGCTCTTTGTTACCACTTCTAATAATCATATAAATTTACTTATACCTGAAGAAAGAATGTTTTTATCAAGGCAAAAGTCTGTCATGAAAAACACATCTGGCCCTTTCTGATGTCTGCAGTGAATTTTGAACCCATTTGTACTTTTCCTATTTAACACAAACACAGTCAACAAATTATTCTGTTCCCTTCAGCAGCTTTTATAAAAGATGTCTTTTTTTATGGCTGTTTCGTTTAGGCTAAAAGGGTACAACTTGCTCTAAGAAGAAATGCTTCCTACAACTCCCAGTGCTTCTTGTTCATTGACCTTGAATCTTCTCCAGCTGGACTATTCTGTCCTGTAACACAGCACTGTGGCTTCACTCCCACCCTCCCACATTTGAAAAGAATAATTAATATATTTACATTTTTTTAACGACATAATTTAAGGAAATAGAAGTAAATTAAATGTCTTCCATTCTATTTTCCTTGGAAGACAGTTTCAAGCCATCTAACAGTCTCATTCGGGACATTTTTCTATACCGCTTCAAGTAATTTGGTCAAGTTTACAGGTCATGATGATCCAAAAAATCATCACCAAGTATTTCTGCATCTACTTGAATGCTGTTTTCAGAGATGTGCTTTCAAATGATGGATTAGATTTATCCACAGTGTTCCAAAGAAGAACCTAAGCATGATTCCTATAAGAAAATCTCTATTTACGCTTTCTAGCATTTTAAATTTAAACATTTATTCAGTCCACCAAATTTATGTTGAAACTCAGTTGAAACTAATATCTTATCTTGTAAAATAATTTACTTTAGCGATAAAGTATTTTTGTAAATAACATTGTAGGCTACTCCCACTTGACTGTTGTTTTCACTTATATAGACCTACTTGTATTAAGGTCACTTTTGAATTGTACTAGTAATGAAAAGAAATAAATCTGAATGTACCTACTCGCAGAAAGAGCAAAAAACCAGTGTGGTCATTAAACACAGATTTTCTTACAGAAGGATATACACAATTTTCAGCTTCACACGACAACAAAAAGCAATTTACCCCCTATTGACAGTGTGTTGGATTCTGCCTATAAATTAGTATTTCATTATCTACTTCTTATGCAAACCAAGGAATGCAACATTTGGGTTCTGTATTAACTGAAGACGTCACTAAGAAGAAACTCCACTACTGCACATAAAGCATTTCTGCCTGGAGATCATGAATGTGCAGCCATAATGACGACATGTTTTACAAGAGGGACTTTCTAGGGAGCTTTATAGTACTGCTTTCACAGATGCTTCATTCAGTTGGCAGATCAGAGTTCTCTAACCTGCTTCCTCAGTGCCAGGTATGAAAGGATCCAAGACTACATATGTTTTCAAAGATTTCTAACCAAAATTAAAAATCTTCACAAGAATTGCTGCAACAATTTGTTGTTTTTTTTTTTTTTTGATGGACTGCCTCTCAAGTATTTGCATAAAACAAATTCAAATGTGCCTAATGGTGTCTTAAACCTCCCTGTGACAAAGCAATTCAGTACAGCCACTAAATCTGTGTACATGCTATAAGTAAATATCAGCATCAATTATCATACTAATTTCATTTTCCAAAAGACCAGCAACAGTTATATCCTGAGATAAAAATGACACTGTTAATTAATTGCAACATTTAAGCAGAGAATGATATGGTGTTTCCTCATGATAACTACTATCCACATAACTGTGCTAGGACACCCATATCACAACATCACATATAATAAAGAGTTTTGCTTTAAAGAACACACACAATTTACACTGCCTATTTTAAAAGATTAGTGTAAAGATTTATTATTATTATTTTATCTACGTTTTAATTGCTGTATGTTGATCAAAAAGAGCATAAGATAAATTTAAACAATGCCTTGAATGCCTTTCTCTTTATTTCTTAAGGAAACCTCTTGTATGTTTTTGATTTTCAAATAAACTCCTTCCTAAGTCACCTTCTGTCCATAAGACCAGGCTTGCTTTTTCATATTTTATTAATTTCATTATTGTTAAAGATTTGATTAGAAGAAACTTGGTGGAATTGTTCCTTAAATCGAAAAAAAATTTCCTTATGATTGCTGAAGCCAATGTTAAACAAAGTGAAGCTTGGTTTATCAACACTAAAAAAAGAAATATGCTGGATAGGGAAGAAAATAAATTAGGACTTTTATATGACTTTTTTTCACAGAGACTAAAACTCCTTTAAGAAACATGCAAATGACAGGTGACAAATTAGGGTTTAATACCTTTAAAAACTAGTTTTAGGAGAGTAAAATTTCTATTATAGCGAGTGTTAGGAAATAAGATGAGCAGTGGTAATAAAAGTATCAATTCCTAGTCATCTGGAGCCATCCAGAAAAATCAGAAAGTAGTAACAAATGGTCTTGGGTTTGAAGTCACTAATATACCACTAAACTTTACTGTGAACTCTGAAAATTCTCACACACATTAGGAAAGTATTTGTAGATTGATTCTCTTTTTCTCAAGGGTACACCAAGATAAACCAGATTTAGTAGTTAAAACGAAACATAGTTAATATTGCACAAAACAATATTACATCATATTTTCTGATATGAAGGATAACTACATTAGTGTTCCTTGTAAGATTTTCAGACTTCCAGAAGCCAGCAACTGAACACTAGTATCATTCAGCTCTAGTTGGCTAGACTCATCCATCCAGGCTCCTGGACAAGCTCAAGAGATGAAGTTTCAGGTACCATCGTGGAGAAGCACCTTTGGGAGTCTTTCATGACAGTTTTTCTTCAGATGCACTTTAACACACCAAGAGGATATGGCAAACTGAATTTCCAGGGTGAATATTTTTAGAACAGTAAACCTCTAGGTATTAGCATGACTCATCTTTCCTCATTTGAAAATTTGAGTAAATTTATTAACTTGAGATCCTCTATTACCATTAGGAGAAGACTATTCAGTTATCTCAATTGCAGAACAGATCCATACATTTTGGACATATGTAAAACTTGAACTTTCATGCTGGAACATAACTTTCAGCATAAAACTCCCAAGTATATGGATCTATCAAGGTTGATTTATTTTGTCATCTTAATGCCCAAAAACCTTAGGTAAAATATAAAGTAAAATTATCAGCAGCTTCCAAAAGTGCACAGCACTGTTGACAAACCATTAGCACTAGATGGTCCCTGCTTTCTGGCAGCAGCAGTAAATCCAAGCATCCTGCTGCTTGCAGAGCTTTATCTGAACACAATGCCGCTGCAAGCTGATCTCTTCAGGACTTTGACAAGTGCCTAGAGAGTTTTTCAATTAATATTATTTTGTACTTTCTGCCAGGAATGCCCTTGAAACTATGAAATATTCCCTACTGTATCTGGGAAGGATAAACACTAAAAGACCAGGAAGAGGAGCTCATTTGATAACCAGGGCTATCTTAAAATGTTAAACTGTGAAGCAGCAAAATCCTTTTGAAGGTAATTAGTCATTAGCAGTATTTTAACTACAGTAATTTCAGATATTTGTGACTAGTGCTGGAAAAAGCAAATAGCCTTGACATATTCCTCATTTCTCCAAGCCTGAGAGATTAGGGACTGCATTTACATTCTCAGTGAGGAAATCAATTATCAGAATCTTGAAATCAAAAGTTTGGTACCACTCTACCACTCTATAAACTTGTGAATGAAGTTATATTTTTATATCTTTTGATTTAAGACAGGTTCTAAATCCATTTTAAAGAAGACACTTATTCATCTGACTCAACTGTGAGCTTATTTCTGGTGAAACTGTGAAAAAGTACTACATGACTATTTGACGTAAAGTGCTGGGCACACTATGAGGTGCACTTCTAATGTCAAAACATAATGGCCAATTTAAGTAAAAAAAACAAAACAAAACACCAAAAAAAAACAAACAAACAAAACAAAACAAAAAAAACAAACCACGAAAGCACACACAAAAAATCCCAAAACTCAAAAAATAAAAGAAACAAACTGACAAAAAAAATCCCCTCGATCTAACAGAATGGCACCAATTGCATTGTTTCTGCTACACCATCCAATTGTATTCAGAAACTGTCCTTAAAAAATCTTAATTTTGTGTTGGAGACAATGTTAGAAATTAAGTTTAGTCTCCTGTATTAAATTAACTGAGCCAAAACACATAAATCTCATTATTTGAAACTTACATAAAAAATCAGAGCTTTTATGAATACTCATTTTTTCTCACCATGTTAAAAATACT
Organism: Empidonax traillii; assembly: GCF_003031625.1. NCBI lineage: Eukaryota > Metazoa > Chordata > Aves > Passeriformes > Tyrannidae > Empidonax > Empidonax traillii. The sequence continues at coordinate 812,771 of NW_020955275.1, forward strand.
GAGAACAGAGGTAAAACCAGATGGTTCCATACGAAGGCAGTAATTATTGCATCAGAACAATGGTTCATATCCTTACTCTGAGAATGGCCAATACCAGCTGCTTTAATGAAAAGTACAATAAACCCAACAGTAGGTTGTTACTGTTTTTCTTGAATTGAAAACACCACAGAGCCAAGTAATTTTTTCCCTCAGCAACTTCTCTGTAATAAACAGATTCTCAGATTATAATAACTATTTAATGGCTGTGCGTTTGAGCAAGAAAATGTAATTATTCTTCAGTAATATTTCACATCAGGCTTAGAAATACTCTAATCAGCATTAAGTTGCAGAAAAACCACAGATGAAGGAACAACACATAGTGCCCACATTTTCTACAGGACGTCAAAAATCTCTTGGCTATTCAGTTTTTGTGAAGTTATTTCTTTACATATCTTTAAGGTATTTGGGGATCAGAAGGAAGAGATGAGAAAGGTGGGACCTTCTTCAAGTTAAAATTCATGACATCACAATTTATATTTAAATGTTTTGAATTAAGCTTCTAAATCAGCAGCATGATCTTCCAAGCTGCTGAGCTAGGGAACCCAACAATTATAGAAGGAGAATAGTATCAATTAATTCTGGAACTGAGGCTTTAAAAAAAACCAAAAACAGACAGACAAATGTCAGCCATCCTCTCTAACAGAAAATAAAATCATCCCTTGTGTCTTTATGCAATATAACCTGCATATGGTCCCGTTACAGATGATTTAGTTCATTAGCTTCTTCCAGCTATTTTTACATTATTGCAGTCTGGTTTTGGGTAGGTTTCTCTATAGCATCAATGTTTTTCACTAAAAGGCATACAAGGAGTTTGCAACCTTTTGCTGAGACTATTGACTCTGACTGTGTATGCATGGCTTGATGTAGAAAGGTTGCTCAGAAACTCATCTGTGCAGGAGCTCAGCTTCTCATCCTCAAATATTCACTGGCCATACAACACCTACAGAAAAAAAATCCCATCCAACACAACAGAGCTCTCAGTTAGTTGCACTGTAATCTGTGTGGCTGCAAATGCTTTCTCTGTACCAAGTGAATATTCAAGACAAGTTTTAACCAAAAGCTGTTTTTTACCAAAATATTATTCATATGGGATAAGCAATAACTTGGCTGATATTTTTGCCCAGCTACATTTAAACCTTAGGCTGGAGGAAACAGAAAAAGCTGTACCTACCTTACACATATGTGTTTCTGCATATATAAAAATATTTACTCCATAAACCTCAGTAAGCAATGCAGTAAGAATCCAAATTCTTCCTCCCTGCCACCTGAACAGAGGGACTTCTTATCTGACCATTGGAGGGAAGTATTCTAAATGCAGAATGAAGGTGTTGTTCCTAACTGGTACACAGCACAGGAAAAAATATCCCTAAATTTCACTTTTACCGTACTGAAGTATTCCATTTTCATTTCTAAATGATAAAATAGGATAGTCACCATTTGGTGTAATGTCAAGGTAAACTACACTCCAAGAGTGAAAAGATGCTTACAGCCACAAAAGGCTTATATGCTGCCTTCAATGCCACCCTATTAAGAAAGAGACATTATTTCTCAGAACTTCTGTGAAGAGTCTTAACCATTTTCAGAGCTCTTTCATTATTCAAATGCCAAGTAGAGCACTTACCAACAAATGACTGCAAGTACAAATGGTGGAAGATCAAGTGGCCATAAATTTGACTGCTGTGTGACTCAACTAACTTTGCACAATAGTAACATTACAAATAAATAAAAATATTTTTATGTATTTGATGGACATTTAACATTGATCTAGAAATACAGGAAAATCTTCTTGGCGTTACCATAATGCAAAGTAAATTTTCATTATGCTCCTTCAAGTAGACATGCACATATTGTTCTGTTAAAGGGTTTCACTCTCACAATTATCTCCAGAAATTTCCTAATCAGATACACTTTTTTTTTCATAGCTCTCTAACTTCTTACCCATCCTCACCACCTGGGATCTCCCTTGCCTCTCCACTGTAACTGGGGTATGCACACACTGATAGTTCCAGATGATTCACTAGCCTTTGCTATTCTGAATTTATTATCTTTGGCAGATAGATATTTGATGCATAATTCAACGTAGAGTGTACAAAATATTAGGCATGACTACTCAATTGAAGTTGCATAAATATTTTCAGTGAAATATCTTGTTATCAGTTAGTTATAACTTGCACTTCACAGGCTGTCACACAAACTCTTGGTTTAGGTCTCACGCTGACAACTGAAGCAAAATGAATTTGCTCATTTTATGTACAAATGTGTACACATACTTAGGCTCCCCTGTTTCTGAACATTTTTAATAGAATTGCCACTGCACAGACTTCCTTCCCTGGTAGGTATTGCCCCACTGTTTTAGAGATGTGAATAACAGCACATACTCTTTAGTATGTCAGATAAACCAGAGGCTGAGGAAGGGCTGCAGGTTTACTGAGGGAACATCCTCAGGGCATCTGCGTAAAAATCATCACATAACCTGTGCCATTCTCTGTGCAGCACACCAGATATGGGCCATTGTCTAGCTACACAAACCATGGTATTGCTCTTGAGGCTGATTGTTTGATACAGAGTTTGTTGCTCTGGCCATGACTTAGTGTAACTCTGAACCATGGTAGACATGATAAAGAGGTAGATCTTAGGAGAACACAGATTTTGTCCAAAGTTATTGCTTCCTTGCTACTATTTTAGAGTTTATGTTAGTGAATACCTAAAGTGATGGTCTTTACTGTTGAGAAAAACCTTGGCATTTGTGTGCTCAAACACACAGAAAGATCTTTTATAAATCAGTGACAGCAATATTAAATGACTGATTGTTTCTTTAATTATTAGTAACATAAATGTAATAAGTTTCCCTGCTGCAATGCAGGCTAGTGGATCACTGCTGTTTAATATCTTTATCAACCATCTGTATGTGGGGACTGAGTGCAGCTTCAGCCAGTTTGCAGATGACACCAAGTTGGGCAGGAGCATCCATCTGCTTGATGGTTCAAAGGCTCTACAGAGTGGTAAAAGTGAACTGCTCTGTAAATAACCAGTAATCCACAGATGTAGCTTTGTAGAAATCCAATTTATACAAATTGCTTTTTAAAGACACCGTTTTCACATTGAAGATTGTTTCTATATAGTAGGATTGTATTTTCAATTGTCCTTTTGCTTCTCCCCTCCATCATGTCCTGGTATTTAAAGATTTCTTTGACAGGATTCAGCATATTTCTTAATTTTAAAAACTTCTTCATCTTCCCCTTCATTTTACATAATAAATACACAAACAATAGTTGCCTCTGTTCTAGGCTATGGTTAAGCAAAAAAAAGCAGACAATGCTTTTTTTTCTTCTTTTCTGATTAATAGTACAATTCCTTATGAAGTTTAGCTTTAGGAACATAAACTTGCCCTATGCAATTAATCAATCAATCTATCTATCTGTCTATTAGCCAAAACAATACTAATTAACTGAATTCTAGCATGGATCCACTGCTTCTTATTCCACTTTGAAGCATGAATGCACACTCAAATGTAGCTGATGAATGCTCCCCATTTCTTCCCCGTGGCCACTGCCATTCTACTCTGCCAAGTGATTTTGTCCTTTACTGAGGCTACATAACATGCAAAGTGAGTAATACAAACTTATGTCCTTGAAAAGACACCACAAGGCTGATGGGAGTTGTTTTTGTTTCAGTAGCTTGATTGGGGAAGTGAGAAGAAGGAAGCTTTTCTTTCTGGAAGAAGGTTGTTTTGCTACTTTCTAGAGGAAAACTTAGGTTTTATACATGTTCTTTATTCCTTATTTATCTAATTTTAGTTAATACTTAAGAACAGTTTAAAATCACTTTAAGGATCAAAATTGAATCTAAGTATTTTGATGGGGCTGTTTGTATCCTAAGCATCAATTTACAAAAGAACTTTCCCAATGCTTTTTGTGTCTAAAATTTCAGCAATTGAGAGGGTGTTTAAATTTGAAGAAGACATAACAGTTTTTTGTTATCCTGAAGGTATAAGTTAAGACCCATTTTGTAAAACTCTGGCTCACCAGGTATGACACACAGGAAATTGTTTTCTCTTCTTGATAGCATGTCTGCTTCCTACTAATCTCATTAGAAACCTTACTCACTTCTAATGGTTAATATATTTGTAGCAAGAATCATAGAATCATAGAATCATAGAATAGACCTCCAAGATCATCAAGTCCAACCCCTGATCCAACTCCAATTACTATATCATGGCACTAAGGGCCACATCCAATCTCTGCTTAAAAACCTCCAGGGATGGTGAATCCACCACCTCTCTGGGTAGGCTGTTCCAATGCCTGATTACCCTCTCCGTAAAGAATTTCTTCCTAACATCTAACCTAAACCTCCCCTGGCAGAGCTTGAGCCCATGTCCTCTTGTCCTATTGTTGGTTGCCTGGGAGAAGAGACCAACCCCCACCTGGCTATAACCTCCCTTCAGGTAGTTGTAGAGAGTGATGAGGTCACCTCTAAGCCTTCTCTTCTCCAGGCTAAACAACCCCAGCTCCCTCAGCCTCTCCTCACAGGACTTGTGCTCAAGTCCCTTCACCAGCCTCGTTGCTCTTCTCTGGACCCGCTCCAGCACCTCAATGTCCTTCCTGAACTGAGGGGCCCAGAGCTGAACACAATACTCAAGGTGTGGCCTCACCAGTGCTGAGTACAGGGGAAGGATCACTGCCCTGCTCCTGCTGGCCACACTGTTCCTGATCCAGGTCAGGATGTCATTGGCCTTCTTGGCCACCTGGGCACACTGCTGGCTCATGCTCAGCCTCCTGTCGATCAGCACCCCCAGATCCCTTTCTGCTTGGCTGCTCTCCAGCCACTCTGTGCCCAGCCTGTAGCGCTGCAGGGGGTTGTTGTGGCCAAGATTTACTCCCTGCAACAGAACCCAAAATTTTCTGCAAAATACACAAGAACCTCAACTAAAAGTGTAGCGACTTTTCTGCATGTTTTATCAGATGACAGGTGAGGTAAGGTGAGGAGAAGAAAGGCACAGAAAAAGGAACGGGCAAACTGAAAAGTTTCATTATGAGTTTCAAGGAGGAAACTATGTGTTTGAAAGACTTTAAAAATAACACGGATTTGTCACTTCTTTTACTTAAGCATTTTTATCCTGAGGATTTCTCTCAGACTCTGCATTATACCATGTAACAATGGTAAATCAAAAAGGTACAAAACTTTGCTAAGTAACCCTTTCCAGCTAACTGGAACTAGTTTATTTAGGATGAAAAACCCAAGACAAACACCACCAAAAATGGTTCATTCCTAGGGGTCCAAGATGGACCTTGCTGATATATGCCGTTGTGTCACTGGCTGTTTTTACAGAGGACTGACTTTCTCCACAGCCAGTTACCTCTGCTTTTCGCTGCCCACTCATCTCTCGGGAGGTGAGAGATGTTGCCAGTGCAGTGGTTGAGCAGCACTCACAGCACACTTTGACAGCCACCCTCCCTCCCCTCATTCTGACAGCTATCATTCACCAAGGCAGCAAAAATCCAACGTGTTGATGCTCTAATTAAAAGCCAGAGACTGACAACAGCAATTTAAGTATCAGCACAAGAATGGGTAAATGGCTCTTAACCACCTTCAAAAGGAGGGGCAAGTCCTCATTTAAGTTTTCCTGTATGGTCATTCTTTTTTTTTTTGGTCCTCCAAAATATAACAATTATTGAAAAATTAGTCTAAGAAATAAATAAAATGTGCCCTTCCTGTACTATCCACCAGTTAAAGACACTCTCACACAATCAAACATACTCTTAGAAATCTCTTATTCCAGTTTATAGAGAATCAATTTATGAGTGTGAATCCAGTATGACAAGGGAATGACACCTGTGGCAGGTCAGTATGTAATAACCATCACTGTCTCTAATCATTATCAATTATACACAGTCATTTTCAGACTTCCAACAAAATATACACCAGTGAATACAGAAGGATTTTACTCCTCCTCAACTTGGCAGTAATAAATGCATTGCCTGAATTAATCATGTTCTTGTTAGGCAATGAAAAAAAACCAGTACCCAATGGTGAGCACGGCCCTTGGTGTGCCAAAACCCACGTGCCACCTGAGCTAAGGTACGCAGAGTTGTCTTTGTCATCTGGTGTGTGAGATTGCACATAGAGACCTGCCTGGAAATTTTCATGTTTCAAGTCAATGGTCTGACAAAACACTTTTGGGATCCCTGGGCTGGACTGCACTAGAAGCAGGAGGCACTAAGCGCTATGAAGGAGATGAGAGGAGCAGCACAGCTCCCCTGGGTTTGCTGCACTGGGAGAAACCACTAAGTGGGTACAGTGGGTCTCCATGTTGTGCACCAGCCACATTGCGATCCCAGTAGAATTTCAATAATTCTGTCCCACTTACATAGTGACAGGAAATCAATAGCTACTTGTGCTGGTTTTGGCAGAGATAGAGATGATTTTCTTCAGTCTACTATGGGGCTGTGCACTGTATTCCTGCTGGAAAAAGGACTGATAACACAGGGATGTTTTCACTACTATTGCCGAGCAAGGCTTCCACAGAGCCAAGGCCTTTGCTGCTGCTTAGCCCAGAGCACCAGCGAGGAGGCTGGGCTTGCACAAGGAGCTGGGAGGGGACACAGCTGGGGCAGCTGACCCCAAGAGATATCCCATGTCATATGGTATTATGCTCCACATATAAAGCTGGAAGGAGAAGAAAGGAGGGGACATTCCAAGCGATGGTGTTTGTCTTCCCAAATAACTGTTATGCCTGATAGAGCCCTACTTTGCTGGAGATGGCTGAACACCTGCCTGCAGACTGGAAGCGGTGAATGAATTACTCATTTGGTGCAGCTTTTACTCTGCCTATTAAACTGTCTTTATCTCAACCTATGAGTTTTCTTACTTTTACCATTCTGATTTTTTCTGCCACCCCACCAGAGTAGTTTGAGTGACTGGCTGTGGTGTGCTTAGCTCCTGGCTAGGGTTAAATTGTAGCACTATGTATATGTAAATTTTAAGTGTCCGGATGAAAGAAATTGGTAAAAATAATATAATTTAACAAAACATAATGTAGTATGTAGCATAACACAAATATTGTGTGGTGTGTTGACATTAGCTGGATGGCAGGTGCCCACCAAGACAATCTATCACTCTCTCTCCTCAGCTGGATAGGGAAGAGAATATTGGAAAACTTGTAGGTTGAGATAAGGCAGTTTACTAAAGCAAAAGAGAAAGGCTGTGCATATACAAAGGTTAAAAAAAAAAAAAAAAAAAAAAAAGAGAGACACTTAATTCCCTACTTCCCATGAGCTTGCAATATCCTTTCTACCATTTTTAAAGATGGGTACTGTTTCCCTTTTCCAGTCCCCTGGGACTTCACCTGGCTGCCAAGATTGTCATGGAGAGTGGTTTGGCAAATACATGGGCTAGTATCCTCAGAATTCTGGGATGCATCTCATTAGATTCCACAGGCATATGTGCTCTCAGGTTGCTCAAATGGTCATGAACTTGAACAGTGGGAGGGATTTTGCTCCTCCTGTCCCCATCCCACACTCCAAAAGAGAGGTTTCCCCTGAAGATTGAGGCAAAAATGTTGCTGAGTATCTCAGCCTTCTCCTCATCCATTGTTACCAGTTTACTAGCACTAAATGCCACAAGAGAATACGAAGGATAAAACCATGTTATTTGTTATTTCTAACAACACTCTCAGAACAGTATGTGCCAAGTGTTATTAAAGACAGGAGAACTTAAAATATCATATGGTAATATTTCCATCTATAAATGTTATTTGAATGTTATTTGTTTCATCAAACATACTATAATCTAATCAATATTAAAATACTGATCCTATGTATGTCTCACGTTGGCTTCCATAATTTCATTTTCTATTCTCCTAATTACCAGGTAATGTAATTAAAAGTTAGCTGCCATGACATTTCTTTAAAAGAAATCAAATTATATTTAACATTTATTCATGATAATCATAATATACCTCACTTTCCAAAGAAGCCAAAATAATCATTGACAAGTTTGAAAATACTTTATGCCCTCAGTCCAATAAAATATGTGAAGCTTGAAATCAAATGTCAAAGCTAAATTTTTCTCCACAGTATCTTGAAATTTTGATTTCTCAAAGGGATTATTAATGTTTAATCCTCTCTAGCAATAATGCTCCCCAATTTACTCTTTAATATGCAAATTGACTTGTGATCCTGCTGATATTTCCCAAGAAAATAGACTGAATATTTCTGGCAAGTCTTCAAAATGGCACCATTCAGCTAGGAAACTACAGCTGCTCAGTGCCTATGTAGGACCCAGCAGTTAGCTTATTTGTTAGATATGCCTGCAAAATTATTTAGTCCTACTGTTAATTAAATAAAATGGAACCCCCACAATTAAGAACTTCAAGAGACGAATAGTATGCTTCATGAGGTTTATGCTGTTCACTTACCATGTCAGGAAGTCATCTTGCAAATCTATACTAGGAGTACTATTCACTGCTGTGATGAAAATCAATTTCAATTTTCTTGTACTGCTTTAGGAATTAATCTTTGTATCAGGTTGTATCAGTAAAAAACAGAGAAGGTACCAGAAAAAGTGATCTTTTTAAACAAAAACAAGGAAGTCACAAAAATTTGCTTCCTGGAAAATGAAGTGACTTTTGAAAAAACATGTTTTGAGTAAATATTAATAAAGAACATCATCTGCATAATTGAAATTTTTATTTTAAATTATTTTGAAATGGTCAGCTTCCTTACTATCCTTCTCCTAGACATTTTGGTCTCTTCTTCTTCTCACTATGCTAACAAATTATGTTTTGAAAATAAAGAAAAGGAGGACAAGACCACCTGAGATTTTTAAGATCAAAATCTCTAAAAGATGACACAACACCAGGATAAGGATGTTACTTGTTACCTTGCTAGTGGTTAGACAACTATTTGTGACAGCTGAAAAATATTGCACTGTACATTTCCTTCTTTTTTCCTTTAGTGGCATCTGGAATGACAGAAGGTAACAGATGACAGTCTGACACACAGATTTTGAGTCTTCTTCTGGAAAAATACGAAGCTCAGGAAACATGGGTCTCTAACCTGTGAAAGACAGCATGAGGTTTTATGCAGCTTAGTCTCAATGTGCAATACCAAATTCCCACGACAGGAGGCCAAAGATGAAGTGCCACCCTATTCTGAACTATTCCAGAAGCAGAAGCAGTCCTAACAGAGTTCAGGGAAGACTCTGGAGCTCTTCTAAGTCACAGAACCAGTTGTGATCTGCCTGCAATTTTTTACATCCTCTTCTGTATCTAAACCCACTTTCTTCATAAGAATTTTTAGAGAAGAGTTTGGAAAGAAGTTCTGTGGTGATTTTTCAGAAAGTACTAGGATCATTCACTTCCTGGAGACATTAAAGATGTCAGAATCCAGAATGGTACTCCAGACTGTTAAACCAGTAACTCTTACCTGATACGCTAAGAGTGCCCTCAGGAAACTAGCTTGTGAGATGTGACATAAAGATATGAACCCTACACAGACTATATATATCTATGTACGTGTGTGTGTGTATATACATATATTCTCCTGCTTCAAAGACATCCCATCTTGGGATGCAGTTATGTAATATGGTGCCACTGCCATTGTCTAAATATGGCCTGTGGGAACAGAACTGCCAACTGCATGGCTCCTTAGAGATGTATGGTAGTTGGAAAGATGTCATACACAAATCTCAAAGACACGCGTTGGCCTTCCAAATCGATGTGCTAATAAATCCTTTATTCACATGAATAATCACCAGGGCTCTGATGATGCTCTGGACAGTTGTCTAAGTTAAACAGAAAAAAAAAAACAAAACAAAACAACAAAAGGCAATGCTGTCTGTGCCGAAAACAACAGCATCACAGATGAAGTCCTGTATTCTTGCCTCACTCACAAACAAAACACCTTTACCTGATATAAACAGGAAGACTCAAACCTTCAGGGATATTAAAATATTTTTCTGAACAGCTGAGCTGCAGAGATGATCTCAGGACACAGCTGCCAGTTCTGACATACTAGCTGCACTGCAGCTTTGGCTTACCTCAGAAGCATCTCCCACTGAGATAAATGATGCTAACTGATGCCAACAATACCACAGAGCATTTCCAAAAGAACTAAAACCCTCAAGGCAAAGGCGGTATGACACTTGTTCACTTCTTCTTTCTGTAACAACTTTCTTTACTTCCATCTTGTTTACCTTTGATGCTTTACCTTTTCACTGCAGATAGCATAAGTCTGCTACAAGGAATTTATATTATCACTTTTCCTTAGAGTGCCAACGTGTAATTTGGCAATATAAAAATACTCCTATAAAAGAACATAGTTTCTTCTTCCACCCATTCTCCATTTTCATGGATTCAGCTACAAAGAAATGGCAGAACTGTAACCAGAGACTAAGAAATGTGAGAAAGAAACCCCTCAACTACCAGGTAGTTTTTTTGTGGAAATTCTGAATTTAGATAGTAGACTTTTTGACAGTGTTTACCAAAATTAAAGGAAGAATAATTAACTTGACTTTTGTGTGCTCATTTTTCATACTAGTAATAAGTGTAGCACATTTGGTCTATGTTGACCACAGCCCAAGGCTGGCATTCCCAGGCTTGTGAAGATAACATTTATTTAAAATGTCATGCAGGAGCCTTATGAAACATAATAAAGACGATATGTGAAATAACCCATAATTTCTACAATCTTATGGTCAGTGTAAGCATGATAAGTGCTCATTAGTGTTCCAATAAATGCAAACTGAGTATTATGCTCATCAACGGGCATCTGATTACACCTAATTAAGACAATCCACTAAACTGTAATGCCACTGATGAATGAGCACACTGAGAAACAGAACAATTAGCTTCTGTGATGCCATTTGCCACTGTATGCTCACACCTTCCTCTTTTTTTCGATTCCTTTCTCAAATAATTTCCTGTGAAATGGCACCTAAACTAAGCACTTCTCTTTTCCAGAGCCTGAGACTTCCTTGAATCATTTTGCCAGAGTACACAGCTAGTGTAAATTATGAAGTATGTAAGATGCAGGTATGTGAAGTGCCCAGTTTTCACTGAGTAAACTGTTAGTCTTCACATTGGGTAACAAGATCTACTTTGCTGACTTCAAAAGATATGTAATTCAGGAAAAAATTACATACTCCTACTTTTAGAACAGCATAACGCTGTGACAAAAAAACACACCAGGATCACATCCCATGCCACTGGCCAGCAGTGAAGGTTTTTTTTCCTCCTTTATGGGCTGTAAGATTCATTTCATTCTTCTTCCCTCTAAAAGAAAAAACCTGAATGATCTGTTAGAAGTCATAATAGGGAGAAAGAAGAATTTGTTTTGTTTTGGTTGTTTTCTCTGTAAAATATTATAGTTGTTAGTGATTAATCTGTCTGCAAATTACAGATATAGTGGGTATCTACTAAAGTTGCAGTTACCAGCCTGCTCTTCAAGATTAAAAAACATATGAGGCTTTCATCTAACCACATGACGTACAAAATAATTCTAGTATGTATAATTAATACACATTTACAATGATTCACAATGTGCACTGCTGCAAATACTAGTGTGAATGTCTTTCAGTTTTACCATAAAATTTGAATTCAAAATATTCATTTATAATGAAGAAAAATTAGTTCCATGTAGGCTTGATGTCACAAAACATTCAACTGAGCTAAAAAAATCTAGTTTTTCTGAACCAGTATAAATTTTACTTTATCCTTTTCTGTGTACATGTGAAGTAAACAGAAGGGCAGAAGAGCAGAAGAGAAACAGTGATGTCAGTTATGGATGTGTTTCTGAGTACTGGAAATAAAAAGAGTAGACAGAAAACATTCTGTCACAGGTGCACCTTCAGCAAATTTTTAGATAACACCAAGCTACGTGATGCAATTGACAGGCTCAAGAGCTGGGATGTCATCCAGAGGGAGCAGGACAAGCTTGAGAAGTTCATGAGGTTCACAAGGCCAAATGCAAGGTGCTGTACCTGGGTCAAGGAAACCCCCCCCCCATACCAGTGCAGGCTGGGGGATGAACTGACAGAAAGCAGCCCTGTGAAGGACTTGGGGGTGCTGGTGGATGACAGGTTGGATAGGACCCAGCAATGGGCACCTGCAGCCCAGACAGCCAAGTGTATCCTGGGCTGCATCAAAAGCAGCATGGTCAGCACGGAGAGGGAAGTGATTCTGCACCACTACTCTGCTCTGGAGAGACCCCACCTGGAGTGCTGCATCCAGCTCTGGAGTCCCCAGCACAGGAAGGACATGGCCCTGTTGCAGTGGTTCTAGAGGAGGGATACAAAAATCATCAGAGGTCTGAAACATCTCTCCTTCGAGGAAAGGCTAAGAGAGCTGGGATTGTTTAGCCTGGAGAAGAGAAGGCTCCCATGTGACCTAATTATGGCCTTCCAGCACCTGAAGGGAGTGTACAAGAAAGATGAAGCAAAACTTTTTACAAGGGCCTGTAGTACAAAGGATTTTAATCTGAAATGATTTTGATCTGAAAGAAGGCAGATTTAGACTAGCTACAAGGAAGAACTATTTCAGAATGAGGGTGGTGAAACATTGCCCAGAGAGGTGGTTGATCTCAACCATTCAAGGTCAGGGTGGACGAGGCTTTGAGCAACTTGATCTAGTTTCTGATGTATCTGCTTATTTCAGGGAGGGTTGAACTAGATGATCTTTAAAGGTCTCTTCTAAATCAAATCATTCCATGATTCTTTAATTCCTTGATATATAACAAATATTAGAACACTACTGAAACTAGAAAGTTTCAGTATTTATATATATAATATTTTACACTTGGACTTTAAATTGTGGAGCAGAAGTGACAAATATTTTTAAAATTCTCTAGTTAAAGCATATTTATTTCTAAACATAACTTATTAGGAAAAATAACATAAAAAGCAGTAACTCCTACTTAATCTAGAATGAAGGTACCTGCTACATTCTTTGGTAAATGACTTAGACATCAGGGCAACTAAGGATTAAATATTTTTGGTAATTACTTTCAGTCAAATAAGAATGTCCATTGTTACAGTTTTGCTCTTCACATTATCAAGTCACTTACCAAAAGATGAGCATTCAGAGTTACAGATACTCATCCTCAGCTTTCATTTTATTTCCAAAACCTTCGACTGTCATTAACCAAAGCAGATGCACAACTTTCCATCTAAGACTTGAGTCAGAGTTCTCTGACACCTATCTACAGCATTTGCCTGAATACAGTTTACAAATCCACAAATGGATTTGGTAATCTTCACCATAGACGGAGAGAAACAGAAAAACAGCCCAACCCCCCCCAAAAAACAATACTTAAGTAAGCCATAGCAGTAACTACTGAGGAGGAGATAGAACATTCTTGAAACGAGATCTTGAGAAGAAAACAGTCAAGGAGATGCAGATATCCTGCACGTTGACTGTGAAGAGGTTACCTGATGCCTAAGACAGTGGAAGGTTTCAGGGATGAGACAGGGTAAAATCTGAATTTGAGAGGAGGAGTGTAGAGGAATTGCAAGAAGTCTGAGTAAAATTTCTGACAGAAACAACTGGAGAAGGAGGAAACATTTTCATACAGGAAATGTAGTAAAACAAGTACAGACCAGATAAAATGTTGGCAGAAAACACAGAATTGTAGAGCTGGGAAGAAGTAAAGAGAGACTGTGGAAGCCCTGAGGACAGAGCAGTCAATATGGCCAAAAAAAAAGATGTTATAAAGGCACTATGGTTGCTATGAAGATAAGAACTGCAGACACGTCACTCTGACATGAAACAAGTCATTAAGTTCTCATTTCTAAGTTCTTGTGTGAGACATGGCATTTCAAATGTGTCTGAGACAACTTGGTTAAAATAGTTCTGCAAAATACTAAGCAGCAGTTGCTGGCCTAAATTTCTAGAAGAGGTAGTACAATAGCAGTGAGAGCATGAATGGAGAAAGTCTGCCTGGTAACGATGACTCTCTTGAAGGCCACAAAAAGAACTGCAACACTGGAACAGGTTAGAGCAGATAAAAGTGTGCAACAAGAACTAGAGGAACTATTTTATGACCAAATCAATGGAGAGAAGAGAGGGAGGCACCAGAAAGGTTGGGATGGATAAGTCATAAGAGTGACTCATGAGGGAAGTGAAAAAGGTTAAAATGCTGAGAAAGGAAAGAAAGAAAGAAAGAAAGAGACAAGCAATAAGGCAGTAAGGCCATAAACCAAACATCCACCTGTTTGAAAACTTATTCTGAGATGGTTTGCTGAAACAGGGCCTAGTTGTCCACTGTATAAATGGTGATAAAAAAAAATTGTAACTCTAATTAGATTTTTGGACAGAAAAATTATAAGCAACTCAAAAGATAATTATGTCCAGAAGGTCTGTGGTGTCATTTAGTGCTCACTGAAATGATGGTATCATTACTTATTAACACTCTAAAAAACATCTTCTATTTCTTTATTATAAGCAAAGGAGATAGGTGAAAAATCTTAATTGAAGTAAGAAGTGTAAGACTTTGATATGCAGCTCAGAAAATTATGGAGCTGGCTTGAAGAACATGAAAAGAGACTGATTTTGGGACCAGCAACTTGGAAACTGTGCTTATGCTTTTCATTTTAAAAAACAAATAGTGTAAATGCAAGTATTGCAATGAAAAAAATTCTAGCATACATACAAAAATGTCACAGTAAATTTCTAGGGAAAAAAAATTGGTTTTAATTGCAAGATTAAATGCTTGTTGAAAAAGGAAGCCAAATGTCTCATTCTCATTTTAACACAAGAAAGGAATTTGCACAAAAAACATTTGTTCAAAATTATATGACACACAAAGTACTCCCTTTGAAATTTTATACAACTATAACATATTCTTGTTTGAGGTTACAAAAAACCAATTACCTGTTTATTAAGTATTTCTTAAATGAATAGAACTAATACAACATAAAACAATTTCACAGACAGTTTCCCCAGATATTTTACTTTGCATGCTGAGTCTATTTCCAAAGTATCAACTTTATTTCAACTTTTCCACAGAGTATTTTCACACAACCTATTGAAATAAACATGCTGATAGTTAACAAGTCAATTTTATGGAAGTAAATATTTTGTAATCTTAAGTAAATCTTAGTAATCTTTTGTTGGACTTCTGATATGAACAGTGAAAAAAAAAATAAAAGAAAATTGCTCCAAAACAAATGCCCATTTTTTTCCTTTCTCCACATATTTAGGATGTGGTGTTATTACTGGAACTGAGTGTCCTGTTAGAAGAAAGATACTGCAGTTACATAAAGGACAAAGGAATGACCAAAAAAAAATTTGCTTATGAAATAATATATGGTGTGGAACAAATTTTTCATCACTAACTAAAAATAAACCAATAATATGCATACTAAGGTATAGGAATAATTTTTAAGAGAAATAAAAAACACAAGATATGTGCTCACTATGCTTGCTAGCACAACTATCTATCACAGAGGTGGCTGCAAGGTACTTCCCAGTACAATTTGACTTTTCTATTTTCTTATATAACTTCATGGGGGAAAACTTCTCTACCTGCTGTTGCTTTTTAGTAACCTTTCTTCTTTACAAATAAGAGTATTCTTAGCACTCAACACCTTCCAATAAATCATGAATTGTCACCAAACTGACATCAATGAGTGGTTCTGCAAGACAAAAACCTTTGTCCCTTTTTGCTCATGATTACATCTGAAGAGAGGCCGGGAACGGATGGATGCGCAGGTCCAGCATCACCAGTGAGGCTGTGCTGCTGCATTTTAAGGAAGATGCTGACACCCTTCCTAACTCCTTAAAACATCAGCAAAGGCATCCCTGGCCCCACAGAGACTTTGAGGACAGTGTTATCAAATGACTTTGTTTGCACTCATCACTACATAAGTAATAATTTTTAAATCAATATTTTTCGAGGTGAGATCAAATGCACCAAGGCTGCCTTTCACTTGTCAGACTTGGTGTGGTTCTCAGTCAGCCCTGCTGTACAGATCAGATCCAGAGTTCCCTGCTGCTCTTGGTCATCTCTCCTCTACGACAGCTTCACCCAAGTGTGGACAATCACTTTAAAGCTTTGTTCCAAACAGAATAAGCATAAAATTTTGTTCTTATTGGACAATGTTCTAATGGTTTTATGGTTTTGTGGGAATTTTTGGATATTTCCTATGTGTAGAAACGTGAACGACAAAGCAACTATACCAATTCAAACCTTTTATCTGTGAAACCATTGCACATAAAGTTACCTTTTTAAAAAGCAAAATGTGTAAAATATACTTGCTTAGCTTTCCTGTAATTTTCTATGCCATACCACTTAGAAAACAGAGAGAACAAAGTGGAAAACATGGTATGGGCTTGCTCAGAATTGAAGCTTTTATTAAAATAAGTTTTCACTAAGCGCAATTGACTCTCAAAGGAACATTCTGAGAAAAAAAAAGTTGATCCTTGTGGTTCACCAAAACAGAGATCATGATCGCCCTCAAGGAAGCAAAGTCTACTTTAACACACAGCAGGAGCAAAGCCCTGACTGTGAAGGACAGGTGTACTTCCTGTGACTTCCCAACTCAGTGAGAGATGGAGATCAGAGACAACTGATCTAGCTGGAAATAAATCTTGCCTTTGTTGGAGGTAGGAGCTTGGACTCACATTTCTTACTGAAAGAAGATCCAAAACTTGTGCTAAACTAGGTATAACAGAAGAGCTGTGATTTAGGATGCAAGAGCTCAAAATTTTTGACAAACAAGATCTATCACCAAGCCAACTGTCAAGACTTGTCAAGCATCAGCTTCTGAATAAACCTCTTCCGTTTGAAATTCTTACAGGAACTTGGAGGATGAACAACATAAAATGTTCTCTTTCTCTTTTAGGCAGAGGCTGGAATGCCTTTTATACAGAATACTCTGCAATGTCCCAGAAATCCTGCACTGTATTCTCACTTGCATGCAGTGAACCAGGAGATTAAGTAGGGTGAATATTTTCAGCCCTGGGCTTCCCAAGTTATGTCTACACTGACATGATGCATGAACCTTGCACAAAAAGGTATGACTGCACACCTTTGTCATCAACACCCAATGAGATGAGAATTGTGCAGTGGAGTTGTAAATTAATAGAAATTTAAATAATTTAAAAAATAAATGCTGAAATGTTATATTTTAAAAGAAGATAATTTTTTATTCAATGATTAAATTGATATTTATTTTAAACTTTGAAAATAAGAGGAGGCTCAATTAGTATGGTTGTAGTTGTCAGGAACATTAGACAAAAATCAGTTTTTAAAACATATTTTCTATAATGAAATAAAATATAAAAAAATTCAGCAGACAGGCTGTAGTTGACCATATTAGCTAACAAAAAATATGTGCAAGGAAAGAAAAAAAGACTTTACTACATCCCCCTATGAAATGTACTTGCAACCTGACAGTCATAAGAAGGACACATCTATTAATAAAATAGCCCAACTGGCAAATACATGGGTTAGTTTGTAGGAATGCACAAATCTTCACTCTGAAAGTTAATTTGCTTCACAAGCAATCATATGAAAGATTAGTCAATTCTTTTCTAACTGTTACATAAACAGATATTATATTCTAACCCAAAACATCTGCTAATCAATTACAGAGTCTATCAATGTAGTTTCTCTTCAGTAAAATTCTTTTTAGTACTTTTTATAATAAAAGGATCTGGGACAGAAGGAAAACTCACAAGCCACAGACCACAAAAAAGACTGACCAAAACTAACACATTATACTCTACTACAGAAGAGTATACCCGGAAGAATGTTGTCACTAATTTGTAATTTAGTGAGTTGCAGTAACGCAGTTTTACCAATACAATAACAGATCTTCGATAAGCAACAAAGTCATAATTTTTTTTTCATAACATGGAACTAAGGGATATGGCAGCAAAAAGCATCAAACAAGATAAGCCAATGAGAGCAAGGAAATAATTTTTGCTTCATTTCTGGAAGGAAATACAATAATTAATTAAAGGTGTAGCTAAGGTAACTAGGCTGCAGAAGGCATTTTCAGTGTATGCATGACTTCTTTTTGGTTTGATATCCTCTTATGACATATTTCTTATGACATAATTGAGCATATCTCCCAACACTTTTCATTTCTAATCATATTTCTTAAACTTATGTTTCCTTTTTTTTTTTTTTACAATTCAAAATTAACAACATATGAATAGACCCAGAAAAAATCACGGTCAGTAACATAAATTAGTATTTTCAGATTTTTGATGCCATGGGAAATTCACTGAGATTTCTGCAGGACTCATTATGCATGTACTACTCAATGTCTTGGTTATAACCAGCTACCTCCACAGCTAGTTAGATAACAGTTAGCTGCTGAGTTAGAAGGCAGAGTAGCAGATTGTTGCCTTCTGCATAAGGAAAGAGAGAAAAAATTTACCAGTAGAGAACAATCCTGTGTTTGCTTAGATATTTAGTCACATATTTACAAAAATCTTGTGTGTTCATGCAAAGCAGGTACAGTATTTTTTATAATTTCTAATAGTGAGATGAAAAACACAAAGCTTTTGAATCTCTGTATGTTTTCTAAATGTCTACAAGGACAGAAAAAGTGTATATTTTCATGTAGAAAACTTCTGTGTGTGGATTTCTTCTTGCAAAAAGTGCAGTTTTAAACCATAGATACTCATCTGCATTTGGGAGTCACAGTATCACAAAAAAAGGTTGGACAATCTGTTATTATATTTAGATGCAGATATCCTTCTGCCTGTGTAATTACATAGAGGCATCCTGTATTTTTAGGGGCCTTCATTACCACTTTCCCAGTTTTCAGATGCATGAAAAGGAAACATATATCTTATTTCAGCAGCCTTATGGGTGTCCATTCCTGCTCTCTGTCTCCTAGCAGTAAAGCAGATGACATTTCCTGCTCAGGATGTTTAGTTCTGCAAAAAAAAAAAGAAAAAAAGGAAACACGAAATGGACTGCGGTCAGTCCAAGGAGGTAAAACAACGTCCAAGATCAGAAATTAAGAAGGACTTCCCATTTGTGTCCCAGAAAATGTGTTGGTACTTTCTGTAAAATATGCAATAATCTTCAGGGCTGTGACCCTTCTCACATTCCTTCGGACCTCTTTGAATTAGTTTTTCATCCCCTCACTCTGGTACGCAGAAAGGAGGATGGGTGAAGACTCAGCCTGGGAAATAGAAACATTCAGAACAAGGATACAAATCCAAGAACATATTCTAAATAAAAGGAGAGGAGGTGGATAGTTTTAGATGTAATGACTTCAGAAAATTGGAATGTGTTGTTTTATACTTTTTGTAGACTCTAAGGTGAAATCAGAACCTGAAGCACTTGGGGGCATCCATAAAGTCTGAGGCCATAAGGAAACTTTGCTCTGAGAAAGTGATGTGACCACAAAGGTAAGACATGTCCATAATTAGGTGGCCATTGGGTAAGTTCTGAGGATTGCAGTTTAAGACTGAGGTGACTGAATTGCACACAGGTCTTCTCTTCACATGAACTTCTCTTTAGATTTTAGCTAAATCTTTTAGCTTTTAAGAAAGTACTACTGTGAAAGAGATGGTAAAGAGATGGCAAAGACAAAGCTAATACTTCTTTCAGCCTTGCTATATGACCAAAACCCCAACATCTCCTTCTTTTTGTTTTCTTATAAACTAATAGTACAGGTAATATCCTTTGGAGCACAATAATTCTCCTGTGGAATTCTGCTCTGCAGAAAGCATTCTTTAAAATGTATCGACAAAGAACTGTGAACTGCATTTAAGGCCATTACTCTACTTAATTACTTTTTTTCTCTGGCATTTCAGAGACTCCATAAAGCTAAGGGCAAAAAAAAAAGTTTCATTAAAAATGTTATAAAAAGTAAAATTGCACAGGAGGATGCAGAGGACCAAAAGCATATTAAAGAATAAAGTCCTTTACAACCAGGTAAAGTTCAGCTAAGGCACTGCCTCTGGCAAAGCCTGCTCAAAGGATTCCATGTACCAGCAACAACTGCAGCAAAGAGGAAGACAGCTCAATCCCATCTTCACTTCATATTAAGAAACAGGACTCTTAGAGGATTGTATGACCCCATGTCTAGTCCTTTGCTGAGGCACACTTACCTCTAATGTATTTCTGTTCATGAGGATTGAGTTTATCCTTAAAGGTAGTCAGGGTTTTTTTCTGCATTATCCTAAAGAAAGTTCTATTAGAATCACAGGGACATGCTGCACAATCCCGTTGCCACAAACAACATGCCAGAGTCATAAAACTCAAACACACATGTATGCCAGAGTCTCCTGCACATATCTTTCACAGATATCAGAGCAAACGTCACCTTCTGCTGGTCTTGGGATGCAACGGGGCATTTCTGTTCTTGCTGCCTACCTGATGCAATAGTACTTAAATCGTCTCACATGGCCTTCTCTGCATGTCCCCTCCCTGCATGCTTGCTGTGCAGTCTTTTGTCAATCATTAATATCTCAGTAAGCCTGGAGCAGTTACATTCACCAAGAGACAGAAGAATAAGAAATCAAGCACTAATTATTAGCTGTTCCCTTCACTGTGCTTGAAAAAACATCAAAAGTCATACGATACTACATATTCAGTTTTAAAGCTCTGTGCACTTTCACTGTCAGGTTCTCTGTTTAAGAGAAAGTCTACTGCTTGGCAAATCTTTACCTATTTTTATGAAAAAAAATCAAAAGCTGAACTAATTCTGAATAGCCCATTTAATGACAGAATCTAAGAGAAGTAATATTCATTGGGGACAACTTCAAAGGATAGCCTTGAAGAGAGATACAGAGCTGGAAAACACCGCAAATAATTCCAAATCCCACTATGTGACCTTTTTACAGAATAAACTGTAAAATAAAATCAAAGATGGCAGCTCAGCTAACTTAGCAAAAACTGAGGGTAATAATGTAACAGTTCTGAGGACAGTGAAAATTGGATTTAGGATCCTGCTTATTCTACAGTGTCTTGAGATCTTTCCTATAAGAGAAGTAATTAACACATGGCCATGGCCATGGTATAACGTCCCCAACTCGCATTAACCCATACTAACCCCTTCATAGTTACCTACAAATCTAAGTGGAAATGTTGCATGTTTTCTTTGAGACTCCTCATGCCTGCAAAGTTACTTGATATGTTTCCCTGTGTGTTTGTTTATTTGAAAGATGCCTATATGTGTCCCAACCATATGAGATCATTACCAAAACAAGTATTCTTCCTTATTAGATGAACATGCAGTAGTATGTCATGAGACAAGAATCAGAACTTAACACTGCATCAGAAACCCTTTGAGATGAGGAAAGGTATCGAAAAGTGAGAGAACTCAAAGCACAAGAACTATCACAATTAAGAGACCCAAGAATCAATGGTATGAAAGACACAAACTCCAGTCAACTGCTAGGTATTGTACACACTGTGCAGAAGTTGCTTTTCCTTCCACTTCTCTGTTTCAATCTACTCCTTTGTTTCCTCCCACCAAATTCTTACTAACTCTGGAAATAACATCTGAAACTGCGGATTACTCAAGACACTTCTCATTTCAGAAATGAGGAAAAGTTTCTTAGTCTTCATCACATTGCTGAAATCACTAACTTCCTGTTTCTTATGTAGCCATTTCTATTATTTTTTAATCTAAAATGAATATGGAATATAATTTATGCATAGACTTAGTATGTTTCATTAAAATGGAAATCAAACGAAGCAAGCACACAAACAAACAATCAAAACTGGGTTTTTCCCTGCCCTCCTCCTGTTGCTGCTATTTACAGTATCTTAAGTTTCTAATAATTAAAAATCATGGTTCAGTTACCTTTCCCCCTGAGATTAATTTACAAACAAGTATAGCTTCTTTGCTTTCTAGCTGCTAAGTTTTATAAAAAGGCACAAAACACTTTTTAAATTTATTCCTGTATATATGCTTTTCACTAACTCTTTTTGGTTTCTTTGCAAGAAGAGTAAGAGTCTGGGGAGGTCCCTGCTAACTGGAAGCTACAGGAAACTACAGACCTGTGAGTCTAATCTCAACACCTGGAAAAATTACAGAGAAGACGACACTGAATGCTATTGAAAGGCATCCAAATGACAATGCAATCATCAGGCACACTCTGTACAGTGTCGCAAAGGGAAAATTTAGCTAACTGATATCCTTGCCTTCGACACCGGCATAATGGATGAAGGGAAGGGTGTTTTCTCTAGACTTTAGTAAGGCTTTTGACACTATCTCCCAAATCATCCTTGTGGACAAGTTATTCAGGTGTGGTATGAGCAGGTTCATGATTCTGGGTGAAGAACTGGGTGAAGAACAGGGCTCAAAGGGTTGTACTGAAAGGGGCTACACGTGGCTGGCGATTGGTCACCAGCGGTTTTCCTCAGGGTCAATTCTAGGGCCAGTTCTGCTCAAAATTTTAATCAATTATCAAGATTCAGGAGTTTAATGCCTCATTTACAATTATGCTGCTGATAACAATCTGAGATGTGCTGTTGACTCTCTTATGGGAAAAGAGGTCTTGCAGAAGGATCTAGATAGTTTGGGGCATTGGGCACTCATCAGTGGCATGAAATTTAACACTGTGTTCAGCACCTAGGATGGAGTAACTCTGGACATAAGTAGGAGCTGGTAGAGGAGTGGCTGGAAACCAGTCCTGCAGAACAGGATCTGGGGGTGCTGGTTGGTAGCAGGCTTACTATGAGGCAACAGTGTTCCCAGGCAGCCAAGAAGGCAAGCTGCATCCTGAGGTACATCAAACGCTGCAGAACCAGGTGGTCAAAAGAGGAAATAATCCTGACGTACTGATGTTGGTGTCACCTCATCATGAGTGTTTTATATAGTGCTGCACCTGACAATCTATAAAGAAACGGAATGTACTCGAATTGTCCAGACAAGAGTAACAAAGCTATTGCTTCTATGAGGAGTGCTTGAGAACTCTGGGTGTGTCTAGTCTGAGGAAAAGGAAGCTGAGGCGTCACTCATTGCTCTCTACAGCTTTCTGGGGAGGGTAAGTGAAGAGGGAGATGCTGACCTCTTCCCCCTGGTATCCAGATATAGGACACATAGGAATGGCTCAAAGCTGCATCAGGGGAGGTTCAGACTTGACATTTTTACGGAGAGCATGTTCAAAGGAACAGGCTTCCTAGATGGTCAATACCCCATGTGGGTCAGTTTTTAAGAGGTGTTTGGACAAAGACTTTATTATGAGGTTTTCACTTTTGCTCGGCCTGGAAGTGGTCAGGCAGTTGAGCTGGATGATCATTGCAGGTCTCTTCCAGCTGAAGTATTCTTCCCTTCCTTTCCCTTTCCAACAGAAGGCCATGACTAATCACACGATTCAGATTATGGGATCAAGGAAAAATATCAAATCTCTCTATAAACCACAACTGGGAACAGCAAACTGTGAAAAGGAGATCAAAAAATTGACAGTATCTCTATCTTATTTTGTACAATTAGGAAATAATAGTCAATGTTTAGAATTCATCAGTAGCAAGTCTACTACCTTGAAAGCTAACAATCCCTTACCATAGCCACAGCCCCACACCAAAGCTATCATCCAGCCCAAAACAGACACATTTTTTAATAATGTTCTGACCACAGTGCAACAATGCAACCAGGGCGTGTTGGAGCAGAGAGAAGAAAATATCCTGCTAATTGTCTCCCTTGAGATGCAGTAGGGACAGTGAGGAAGCAGAGAGAAGTGTGGACAATCAGGCTCATTGACTATCAGATGGAAGGGGAAAAAAAAACCTCCAGCCACCCTTGTCTTTCTCAATGGCAAGAACCATGGATTGTTCAATCCATCAATATCCACACTAATTTAAGCAGAGCTTTATAAAACATGGCATTTGTGTTTGCTAAGCGAAAATTAATAATCAGTGATCTTTATGAACTGGATCTAAATGCATTCCCTTGAAATTTTACTGTGTACACATCACGCAGTTACTAATTAACAGGATTTGCAATTTTAATCTGAACAAACGGACATTCAGTGTAAAAGAAACCCTTGTGTGATCTACCTTTACCATGGTATTAACTGAGTATGGTTCTGATCATGAAAAACATTACTCACATGAGTGAGACAGCTCTTATGAGCATGTCTAATAAAATACAGCTCAGGAAAATGCAGGAACAAGACTCAAAAAAACCCTTCCACTATTTGTCCTTTCTATTTTATTTAAAGAAGTCTTGTTGTGAGCACAGATGGGGATGAAGAACTTAACTTCAGGTTATAGTTCCCTTGTCTTCATGTGACACACTCATACGCCATTCAACTTTTTTTTTTTTTTTTCTGAATACCAGAGTGGCATGAAAAGGGCATTAGTATGCATTTGTCTTGAGAACAGAAAAAAACTGGGGCTGGATAGTCAAAATATCTTCACAGTTAAGGAAGTCCTACTGATCAACATGTACTGTAGCTGATGACTATTTCATAAAACAGGAAAGTGCCAGACAGCATTTAAGGAGTACATATGCAATCTCAGCTCTGACACTGGCCAACTACCCATCTGCAAAAGTGCACTTCAGCAGCTGCATAATATCAGAGGATTTAATTTTAAACACAGATTATTCAGACAGAATGTTAGAAAATATGTTCAGAGCTTGGCATAAGTAAGAAACAGGTTTTTATTTTCTCTTGGTGCACTGTTTTATTGATTCTAAATTTAGAATTATTTAATATTTATGTAACACTGCGAAACTGAATATAATTATCTCAACAGCATCTTTATTTTACAATATTTTTATCTTATCTTTTGTTTTGTCTTGAAAAAACCCTTAGCAAAGGGGTAAAGAGAGTAAGAATGTCCAAAACTACTAAAACAAAGGCATTTTCCACTGAATAAGCAATTATACCATATCTGTAAAGACCCATGTTTTGCACAGGTGATTTTCCAAGAACTTATGAAGCAAAAGAAAGCACTGACATGAGAAAATAAAGATTTAGTGCTATTTATGTTCACAAAATCCACTAGATTCTTTTACATCATCCTTAAATAAGGAGCATTTTAAGAGAGCAGATCTAATAGAATGTTTAAATGCCCTGAGAGACGAGGGACATCATCTCACTGCAGCTGGAATGACTGCTTTTGAACTTAACCAAATTTTTGAGCTCTATAGTTGTGAAAGTAAAATAACATCAACCCATACAGAGCTGTGAAGAAAGAAAGAGTATGCTTACATTTTTAAATTTAAATGCATCTGAAGTGTTTCACTGTTACTTTAACTTGTAGGCACTATGTTAAATACTGCTACAATAATTGTGACTTTTTCATATTTTACTGCTTTGAAAAGATTCTATATTGCAGGATTTATTAACTATTTTTTAAAACATATTTACTGTATATTTGTTTTATGTATTCCATCCACTAAAGTAATATGTCAATAAAACTTGGAAAGGAAAAAGGAAAAAAAGGAAAAGGAAAATATACCAGATCCAGTACACTACAGTGTACCATACACTACATAGTACCATGAAGAAAATTATATTGACTACTTAAGAGATCCAACATTCAGGAGGAAATGGGGGCTTCTAATTATGACAATTGACTGAGACTTAAAAAAATTCTAATTGAAACCACTGTTCTCTTTTAATCCCCTCTTACAACATTATGCAATGCGTTCATTTATCTTCCCCATGTGTTAGTCTAATTCTTTCTTTGCTTTGAGGTGTTTAGACTGTTCATTGCTAGAAAAACTGGAATGAAGATGAATTATTTGACTGTGTGACTTCCATATGGCAGAAATCGAAATAAAAAAATGTGTTCTCAGCTTGCAGATACACATATGTGCTACATAGTAGAATTCAGCATCTTGAAGTGGTTGGCATGGGAACTACCTGTTCACCAGAAGCATATGCCATTTTCCATGAGAAACTTTCAGGCCTGCATCTTGACTGTGAAGAATAAACATGTCCTTTAAATCTTTTCAACCTAGTATACTGAAACAGAGGCAGATATATGAAGTACTTCATAAAGTTATGAAATCATAAGCTAATGCAGCTAGTTGGAACTTAGCATATGACAAATAAGGTTTTATGAAAAAGTATGAGCTGTTGTCTGGGGGTTGAATAACCTCATGCTTTAAAAAAAAAAACCAATTCAAAACCATAAATACCCTCTTTGAACAGGCTGTACACAGAACTGATGGAATCACCATTCCTGAAAGTGTTCAAAAAAACACGTAGATGTGATGCTTAGGGACATGGATTGGTGGTGGACATGGGAGTCTTAAGTTAATGGCTGGACTCAATGATCATGGAAGTTTTTTCCAACTTTACTGATTCTATGATTTTCCTCCCAAAGAGAATGGCTGAGATAATAGCTCTCTGCAATGTAATGTACACCTTTTAAAAGGAAACTGTATGTTTTGCTGATTTCTACTGTTAGTCTTAAAAAACTTGCTGATTGCTTTACACTATGGTATTGATAGACACTTTTAAAGCTGGACAGAGAGGAAACTAATGAAGTTCAACAAAGGCAAATGAAGGGTTCTCAGCCTGGGGAGAAATAATCCCAGGCACCAACACAGGCTGGGGGCCAACCTGTTGGGAAAGAGCTCTGCAGAGAAGGACATGAGCGTCCTGGTGGACAACAAGCTGTCCATGAGCCAGCAGTTCATCCTTGTGGCCAAGAAGGCCAATGATCTCCTGGGGTGCATCAGGAAAACCACTGCCAGGAGGTCATGGGAGGTATCTGTTTAGCCCTAGTGAGGTTGTACCTGGAGTAGTCTGTCCAGTTCTGGGCTCCACAGTTCATGAAAGAAAAAGAAATTACTGGAGAGGGTCAAGAGGAGGACTACAAAGCTAAGAGGACTGTAGCACCTCTCTTATGAGGAAAAGCAGAGGCCTGCTTAGCCTGGAGAAGGGAATACTGAGAGGGGTCTTACCAGTGTCTAGAAATATCCTAAGGGTGGGTGTCAATAGGATGGGGTCAGACTCTTTTTTGTGGTACCAACAACAATATAAGGGTCAATGGGTACAAATTAAAATACAGGAAGCTCTGTCTGAATATGAGGAAAGAATTCTTTACTTTGAGGGTGACAGAGCAGTGGAACAGGGTACACACAGAGGTTGTAGAAACTTCTTCTCTGTAAATATTCAAAACCTGCCTGGATGCAGTCCAGTGCAACCTGCTCTAGGTGAAACTGCTTTAGCAGGGGCACGGATGAGATGTTCTACAGAATCCCCTTTCAACCACTGCCATTCTGTGTGATTCTGTGTATTACTTCTACTGCACTAACATCACAACAACTGCAATTGTGTGACTTGCTTTCCAAAGGATAATGTTCAAGTGGTAACATAGAGGTGGTCAGAAAGGAAATTCTCCTCTGTGGAGGGGCTGGGATTTCTCTTTATGAAGGTGTGCAGTGGACCTTCTGGATAGAAATCTCACAGATTTCACAACTCTTTCCATTTACTAAATAAATTTAACTTATTCAGTCACTAAATGGTATGGTTCTGTTCTTGTAGGTACTGTACCTAAATTCCTACATGGCATCTCTCTATATCATTCCTATTAAGAAAAAAAAAAAGGTTTGAGAATCTGAAAAATATTAGAGTCCGCACTTCTTCAAAACTACAGCTACACTATTATTTATGAATAAGATTTTTCTCTTCCTGTTTATGAAGCAGACAAAAGACAATTTCATCAGGCTCAGGAATAATACGACATAAAACTGATATACAGATATACAACAGTATATTTGCTTATTAAATTGAAGAAACGTTATATTATTTTGGAGACATTTTTATGGCAAGTAGGGTGATAAAGGAGCATTTGGAATTTATTTTAGTCAAATGACTGTTTCTAGGAGAGACCACTCTTCTGTTTGAGTAAATTTTTTGATCAGATAGAACAACATTGCTGCTTTGTTTTGTATCTCACCATAGTAAGCCTTAGCCTAGGACCTAGGCTGCCACTATGGAAAACTGAGAAAAAATACTTCCATAGAAACTTACTAAGCTAAAATCTTTCCTAGGAAATGGAGAGTTCTCTTCTGTTTTTTTAATTTACTTTGAGCTTCAAAACTTAAAAGCAACTTCAAAGCCATTACCATGTGGTTGCACAATTAAAAATTAAATGGACATATAATAATAATTCCACAAAGTAAGGAAATATATGCATATATGTCTATTCCAACACTGAACAGAACTAGAACAGCTTAATGTGCTTTGAATAGAGTTGCTTTTGAGTCAATAGTCTAAAAGTAAACTCGTAATTTTTTTTCACATGGAAATACATACATACAGACCTATATATGGGATATTTGTAAGTATGTATATGTACATGTATCACTAAAAGAAAAAAAAATCCATATATACAATAGTATACTTATGGTTAACAAAGGTTATAGTCAAAGATTTTATGCAAAGTGTTAATGATGTTATGAGATTTTATTTTTGTTTCAACTATTTATATTGGAAAAGTCTGCCCCCATATTCATTCTGGAACTCATGTTCTTTTCTAGCAATAAAGCCATGAGTTCCCCCAGGACACTTCTTCAACAGCAGTTATACTTTTTTCATCACGAAGCTTTACTGACTATGCCCTACTGAGTATTTAACTCACAATATTGAATCCTACTATAGTCTTCAGTGGGGTTAGGTTGGCATCCCTCTTTTTCAATATCCCTGGGTACATAATTGAAATGAAGATATCTTATGAAACAAAAAATCCTGACACTTTCTGAAATTTGCTCAGAGTCTGCCCAGAAATATCGGGAAAATTAGTACCTTTTCAGTACAACAAAGACTGATCATTACATTTTCAATCACAAACATTTCCATTAAATTACCCCTTGTGGAACTATTCCTATCAGTCCAAGCTATTTACAGATATTACCAAAGTAATGATCTTTACATGAATATATTAAACCATTGCAATAATCAGTACAGCCACATTACCCTGCATAATTTTAAAACTCCAGGCAAGACTGAAAGAATGACACAACATCTCCGTCACTGCTGTAATTGTAACAGTTGAATACTCCCTAGGTTCTACAGGTTTTGGGCACATTTTGCTGACTCAATAATTTTAGCTTTCCTGAGAAGGCAAAGCAAGAGAACTGCTTCTTCTATCATTAACATATTTTACTGTCATCAAGATCTTATAGAAAGTCATATTTCTTTCCAGTCTTGGCTCTAATAAACTATAGGCATTATTTGACAATCTCTAGTAAATACCGGGCTTTCAGCCCTGCTATACAGCTTGAAAGTCCTCAACTTACACATCACAGTGTCAAATACTACAGGACAAATAAACACCCCCAAATGAATTTACCACCGATATTTTGAGCGTGTTTTACCGTTTTCTTTTATTATTTGTCAGAGTGCTTCACACCTCAAAAAATGCTGGATGCAGTGATACTCAGGTGGATACAACTTCTCTGGCTTCATGACCAGCATGAGTAGCAAGTTACTGTGCCATAGCATGCAGGTGCAATGCCTAGCACAATTTAGGTATGAGAATTGTCACTTTAAAAAAAAAAAAAAAACAAAAAAACACCACAAAACCAAAAACAACAAAAAAACCAAACCAAACAAAACCCAAACAAAACTAAAACCAAAACAAAAGCCTTTAGTGTGTAGTATTAAAGCATCATCTGCCAACCGCACCAAAAAAAGACATACTCTTGCATTTCCCAGAAGATTCTCTTAACATACAGTCATGGGTTTGCTGACCAGCCCCCCCCTCCCGGGACTGAATATAGTTTTTTCCAGGTGGATTTCCAGAGCAAAGCTAATCAAAAGTTTTAGTAATGCCTCTGCCAATTACATATTTAAGAAAACGGAAGAGGAGGTTGTTGCACAGAAGAAATTAGGAAGCATGTAGGGAGCACCCTGTCTTTAGAAGGGACATGCACAAATGTGTAGGTGTCAGGAAGTTGGTGCAGTTGCCCATGAGGAAATCATGTGATGTGAGGATCAGTGTACAAAAGACAAAACATCTTTCAGGGTTCCTGTCCACCACTACTATAGCACTGTGCTATAAGGCAAACTGAATTTAAAAGGAGAATTTAAAATTAAGTTAAATTAGAGATTAAAAGCTGTTTCACTTCTTTTTTGCTTTACTCCACTTTACATGAAAAAATAAACACCAAACAATAATGAAACTGAAATAATGAAATATGAAGAGAGGAATGCAAAATATACAACAAACCTGCAGTAGTGAGGCTTTCATTTCACAATCACAATAAAACTATTTATTACAACAGCCTCTCTAAATGTTTTCAAATGTAAAAACATAAGAACAGCTAAATAGCTTCCTCCTATATGTATCAAACACCCTCCCTTTACCCTGTGAAAAAAAAACAAACCATAAAACAACTAGATTTTAAAAAAATAGTAAAGTATAACTATAATTCTACTTTAAAAAAAAAAAAAAAAAAAAGAGGTCACAAATATTCATGTTAGTGGACTGATTTAAGAAACTGATCTCTCTCATATAGCTTTCCAGCAAGTAAAACTTTCATTGATGAACAGAGACAGTGGCTTGTATAATTATACTAAGAGTGTTACCCTGTGCAAAGGATGAGACTTCTCTTAAGAGACACTCCATGTGCCTGGCAAGGATTAGATCACAGAGACTACAGGGCTAGAGAGACAAATGTACACAGTGGGTCAGGATGAATTTTCAATTTCAACTTTTTACCCAGATATTGCCTAGCCCTTGAAAATAAATAAATTATTAATACATTTATTTCAGACCTTCAGCTTACCTTGAACCTGTAACAACTGCCAGATTTTTGACTTTCAGTGCATTGGAAATCTTAGCCTTACCCTCAGAGGATGGCAAGTGGTTGGAGCATAATATATGTTGCACATGTAAGAAATAGTTTTAAAAAACCACAGTCTGCCATCTTCCCTCAAACTGCCATTTCTCTTCAAAGATTCACAGCCACGATGGATTCTTTGGTGTCCTAATTATACCAAAGTTGAAATCTCATCCTTCAGTTTCACTGGTATCCATCTACTAGTTCCTGTATTTGTTGTACTAGGCTCTCATAGGTGGGACAAAGGCTTTCCAAATTCATGTGGCAACAGCAGAGCAGGAGGCTTATGTTGTTCCTTACTACTTAAGACTGTACCAATGGCAATCACAGTTTTACCTTATTCATCGTGTATAAAAGCACCACTGGAGGGATTTGCTATTTAGAACAACGAGATAGAGTCTGAGTACAGAGCTTGACTTGAAACAGTGATTTCTATGACCAGTCAGAATTAATTAATGCAGCTCAGTTTTGAATATAAAATGTCCAGCACTTTAGCAATCAACACAGTTAGAAATCTTTACTTACAAAGAAAACAGAGGAAAAATCAAAGCTGAGAAAAAATTCTCATCTGATCACAGAAAAAAAACCCCAACAATTGATTAAATGCTAAATTAGAACAAAAACTAAACCTTCCTCTCCTCAATAAAGGAACACAAATGGGGATGACTGCTGATTTACAGGAGAGACATGCTACAATGTTATACACACACTGATGGAACTCAAAATAAATTAAAGAGAGCATCTCATAAGTCTTAATTTTTTTCAGACCCTACTTAATAACAGTGCTAGGAAGCATCTCTATTTCATTCATGTTTTACATGAAAAAAGGGGAGTGGGAGTCTGAATTGAATATTGATATTTCACAGCTTTAGGAAAAATAAAATTAAATCAAGTCTCGGAAAAGAAGACTTCTATTTTAAATATGATAATTACACAGCTCTGCATCATAGTTGGTGTACTCTGGAATCAGAGACCAACAGATGAAAGCAGAATGGAATATCTTCACTATGGCTCCAGGCTCTTCTCAGTGCTGCTAAGCAACAGGACAACAGGCAATGGCAAAAATGGATGCATGGGAAGTTCCACCTGAATATGAGGAGGAACATCTTTCCTGTGTGAGTGACTGTGCTCTGAAACAGGCTGCCCAGAGAGGTTGTGGAGTCTCCCTTACTGAAGATATTCCTGTGTGATGAAAGAGCGCTTTTTTTTGTTCAATAAAAAATGCCTACCCTAAAAACTCCAAGCTTATGATATGCAAATAACTTATGGAAAACAGTGCACTAGCCCTGACAATGACCACTGAAGAGTTGTAAGCACCTAGTAGTGTTGGGACAAGTTCCAGCATCGGTCAGTTTAACAGATACTAAGTAGACATGAAGATTACATCACAGAAAACTTGATTATACAAAATTATTATATAAAATGTATTATAAAGATCCAGAAAACTGAAATTAAAATGGCTAGTAAAGAGTGATTCCATTAAACGTAGGACTTCTGTACATAATGTATGGACTGTACAAACCTATAGACAGGAGGAAGCTTATTTAGTCCCCTTCTTCTCTTCTTGTGCAGACACTCTGCATTTCTCAAGAAAGTGGGTCCCAGTGTTCCCATACATTGATCACTTCATCTCATGTGATACCCTACTGTTGTCTCTCCTCTTTCTACTCTTTCTTCCAATAGATAGTTTTGAAACTCTGACAGGATTTTCAAAAACAAACAAAACAAGGTCAAATACTATATCTACTAGAATGACTAAATTGGTCAAAGGCTTCAAAAC
Organism: Empidonax traillii; assembly: GCF_003031625.1. Classification (NCBI taxonomy): domain Eukaryota; kingdom Metazoa; phylum Chordata; class Aves; order Passeriformes; family Tyrannidae; genus Empidonax; species Empidonax traillii. The sequence goes on from NW_020955275.1 coordinate 845,313, forward strand.
CTTTAACCAATACAGGTTTATAGTCCCATCACACTGCAGAGGGCTTAGATAACCATGTAAAAGCAAGCAGCTAGAGACTTCTGCTGCTTTGTGTTTCAGACAAATTCATTTCGGGTGGAGAAATGGAGATAACTGTAAAAGAGCATGAAGAATGTGAAGTAACCCACAAGATGAAGTTATTTAAACTTTAAGTCGATTTATCAACTGAGAGACATTGTGCTGCAAGTTGGTGCAATAGCTTGAAGAGCAGTTACTATGTTACACTTGGGCAAACACTGCACTCCAAAGGAGCTGTCCATAATCTGTAGTAAGTAAAAGCAAACCAAATCAACAAGCAAAACAAACAAACAAGATCCCCCAAACCAAACCAAAATGAACAAACAAAAAAATCACTGTAAATTCCGTGTCGTCTCCAAAAGGGTGATATAAAATCTTGTCATATTTGGACCACAACACATTAACAGTATTGCATTAAAGTTCCCACAGGACAGTGACATGAAGAACCTATCTTGCAACCCATTCCTATGGACAGTTTAACATAAATAATTATGAGTGAACTTAGATGAAACATAATGTTTGCTGTGTTTTGTATGCTGGGGTGTCAGCAACGCTCCTTTGACTATTATGACAAGGGAAATAACAAGTCTTCCGATAATAAATAATATTGAAATGTTGTTTTCCTGAATTTTTAGAGAAATTTCATAATATTTTACAAACTACTGTACAATTTTCCCTAAAGAAACACTGTGGATACAGAAAACTGAATTTGATGCTACAAGTCAATACAATATTTAGAAAGTTAAAAGCAAAGAGGGGCTAAATAATGAAAGATGAAGACAGAAAGGAGGAATGAAATTATAGAAAGGATGACACTGCTAGCTTTATACAGGCACAGCTACTCCTATACAGGTATACAAAGTGTATAGTGCCCAAAAAATTTCCTTTCAACTTCCAAAAGCCAGATCTGAGCCTGACATTAATTTCATGCAGATTAGACAAAATTCCTGTTCATTTAACATAGGAAGCTTCTAGCATCCTTAGTGCCACCATTATAATGTCAGTGCTTTTTGGACCAAAACTTCAAGACAGTGGTTAGTGTAACATGAACTTCTCAATCTTTTTTAATCCAAGCCCCAGCTACCAACTGAAGAAAACGCAGTAATCCCTCTGAAAAGAACATTAGTGTGCAAGCTGCACGACTGCACTAGTTGTCCACCAAGAAGACTAAGGAAGAACTGCTATGAAGAGAAAAAGAACTAAATAACGCAACAGCTGATGCTAGGTGTGATAGCAGCAATCTGGTGGCAATTTGTTGCTGTATAATGAATGCCCAGAATATACTGCAGGCATGAATCAGATACTGAATTTATCAGTTGTTGTTCTAGAAAAGTAAATTAAAAACTCATATTTTGGATTTAAAAAAATGTAAAAGAAACATTGAAAACGACATCCATAAGAAGATACTTTTCTCTTGAAATATTTGGATACGTGGCTTATCCTAAGTCTCAAACTTTGACATATATTAAAAAAAAAAAAAACAAACTTGTAAAAAGTAAGGTTGTCAATATATATAAGTTTACTTACAAGCCAAGTACCTAAGTGCCATACTTATAAAAAGTATTTGAACACAGTTGTATCCATACATATCCATAGCTTCTTCCAAAAATGTTGATAGCTTAGAAATATTTTTGTTAATTTTTGTCTAAATTTTAAAATTCCACTTGTATATTTTTATTGTCCTCATGCCAGAAATTCTAATATGTGGATAAGAATTTATTTCTGTCAAAAAAGTAATGAAAAATTTTTTTTAAAAATAATAATTTTTAAAAATTATCAGCAGCCTCCCCACCAGGCTCTGGCACTTTGAAATTATGTTCAACAAAGCAGTTCCAACACCACAGGGATACAAACATCAGAGGTTATTTCTTTTCTCTTTCTCACTCTAATAATATTGCTGTTTTAATGAGATAACATGCAAACAAGGAGTACTATAATTTTTTCCTAGATTATTACCTTTATTTATTCAAAGAAAATATTTCACACTGGGCTTGATATGCAAAAAAGGGATCTCCCCAGACTGAACACAGATCTGACTTCTCTTTCTACTCAATGACATTAGTTCCCTGCTTGTGGATTTCATAACAGTGGGGACTTACAATAAACACTGTGAATTCTCATGGTGTCAAAACGGGCAAAAAAAATCCATGTAAGTAGAGAAGAATGACATCTGGTCTCTGTCACTGTTAAGGTACAAAGGTAGCAGCATTATTTTGATAGGAATTATTTTGTTGTTTTGTCACACTTAAGACCAGAATTTAGTCCAATTTGCCAGGGATCAACACTTGTCATTAAATCATTCTGCAAGAAAGTAACGCTATTCACTTCAATTTGTCCCTTCAAATATTAAATCCATTTGGCAAGTTTAAACACCTTACCCACAGACATAGCCCCAAGTGTAGGACAGATTCCCTAGACAGTGTCAAATGTAGCATTCATTATGCCTCTTTCAAAGGAATCCATTTAAATATACACAGAATTTAGTTATGCACTTTACAACCTGGTGGTGCTAAACCCAGCTCAATTTCATCTTTAAAAAGCAAGCACTCAATTTTCAGTTATTGCTTAACACATCAGTTACCCCTTTGCAAAGCAAGCCTTATCAAATTAATAATTCTGTACTAAACCAAGAGCATGTAATGTCAAAAACTATAAAAAATACTGCATTAAATGCTACTAAATTATTTGCATGATGGAAATATGCATTATAATTCTGATTATAATTTTGAGTAAATATTAAGTATATATTGAACTACATTTCTCACTGAACCCTATGCAAGTTATTTTCTCACTAATTATCAAATTTCCTGAATAGCATCTTGTTTAATAACCTAATACTCTTTGTGGCCCTTCTCTGGACTCACTCTAACAGGTGAGTGTCCTTCCTGTGCAGGGGTCCCCAGTCCTGGATGCAGTATTCCAGGTGGGTCTCACCAGAGTTGAACAGAATCCCCTCCCTCGTCCTGCTGCCCACACTGCTTTTGATGCAGCCCAGGATACAACTGGCTTTCTGGGCTGCGAGTGCACATTGTCGGGTCATGTCCAGCCTCTCATCCACCAGCATCCCTGGGTCCTTCTCAGCAGGGCTGCTCTCCATCTGTTCATCCCCCAGCCTGTACTGATACCAGGAACTGTCCTGACTCACGTGGTCTTGTTAAACCACTTGAGATTCCTATGGGCCCACTTCTCAAGGTTGTTCAGGTCCCTCTGGATGCCATCACATCCTTTAGGTGTGGCAGTTGCACCACTCAGTTTGGCGTCATCTGCAAATTTGGTACTGCTCCCAGTACAGACCCCTGAGGGACAGCACTTGTCACTGATGTTCACTGGGACTCTGAGCTGTTGACCACTACCCCTGAATGCAACCATCCAATTACTTTCTTATCCATCTAATAGTCACCCCCATCCAGTCCATCTCTTTAAAATGTACAGGAAAGAATGTGGGGGACTTTCCCTTACAGAAGCCCAGAAAAATGACATCTGTAGCCCTTCCCTTGTCCACTGATGCAGTCACTCCATCACAGAAGGCCACCTGGTTGGTCAGGCAGCCAACCAGGTGAAATCATGCTGACTGTCTCCAATTACTGCCCTATCCTTCTTGTGCCTCAGCACAGCTTCCAGAAGGATCTGTTCTATGATCTTTCCAGGCACAGAGGTGAGGCTGACAGCTCAGTAGTTACCAGGGTCCTCCTTTCTGTACTTTTTAAAGCTGGGTGCAATGTTGCCCACTTTCCAGTCACCTGGGACTTCACCTGGCTGTCACGACTTTTTAAATGTTGTGGAGAGAAATTGGAAAGTACATCAGTTACCTCCTGCAGGACTTTGAAATGCACCTGATGGGGTCCCATAGACATGTTTGTTCAGGTTCCTCAGGTGGTCATGAAACTGATCTTTCCATACAGTGGGAGGCATTTTGCTCCCCCAGTCCATCCACTTGAAAGGTGGGAAGAAAGGTTGCCATTGGAGACTGAGGTGAAAAATTCATGCTCAGTTTCTTCTCCAATACTAAAGCTGACACTGGCCAATTCTATTTTTGTGTGGTTGAATCTGGATCTTAAGAGGGATGGCTGTGAACAGAAATGAATTCACACAAACTTTTTCTTCCTTGGCTGTTGTCAACTTTCACAGAGGACGGTTTCTGTTGCTGATACCAGGTAAAAACATAAGGTATCATCCAACTAGTCAAAAGTGTTTTTCTGTTCCTTAAGACTAGATATCTGCAAGGACTAATATTACATTTTCTACACACAGTGTGCTCAAAAGAAGGTTTTGGCAAAATATAAAGGTCATATCAGAAAAGTAACAATCAGGAACATGAAATAAATATCTGATACAAATGAGGGAATTTTAATTCACACAAAAGTGAACATGAGGAGAGAGTGCCCCAAATGGACAAAAGGGGATTAGAAGGATGGAGCATCTCTTCTATGAAAAAAAAGAGAAGAGAATTAGGATTGTTCATCCTGGAAAACAGATGCCTTTGGGGTGACCTAACTGTGGCCTTGCAGTACCTGAAGGGAGTCTGCAAGAAAGATGGAGTGACACTATTTAGAAGAGTCTGGAGTGACAGGACAAGGAAGAATGGCTTCAAACTGAGAGTAGGTTTAGATTAGATATTAAGAAATTCTTTACTGTGAGGGTGGTGAGGCACTGCAACAAGTTGCCTGTTCGGGTAACTTTGCAATATATAAAAGGATGTAGAAGTTGTAAGTTGTTTAAAGTGAACATGCTCCCAAAATGGCTCTATAACTCTCTGTGTAAACCTTTCTTCTTCCCAAGATCGCTTTAGTCCTCACTGTACCTTTGGAATGTCCGGAGAGATACCTTGTAATCCTCCCAAAAGGTATTTAAGCAGTTACCGAGAACAATAAATGCTCTCTCTATCTGCTCACCCTGCCTGCTGCTCATCTCCTGTTGTCTCTGCGAGAGTCATGGGGGATCACATGGGAGGGGGGAAGGGAAGGAGCACCTTACCTCTTCAGGACTAGAGGTAAAAGGAAAAGCCTCTTGCCTGGGGTTCCCCCTCTCTATCCACCTTCAACGTTCGTCAGTTGCCCAAAGTGGTGGATGCTCAGTCTCTGGAAGGGTTCAAGTCTTGGTTGCCTGGGGCTCTGAGCAACCTGGTCTACTGAAAGGCGTTCCTGTCCACCGCAGGGAGCTTGGAACTAAATGATCTATAAGGTCTATTCCAACCCAGATTATCCTATGATTCTGTGATTAATATGCAAACTATTATACAATTAGTACTTCATTGTCAACACTTGGTTATATTGCCAAAAAAAAAAAAAATCTTAATATTGTTCTAAAATGCAAATGAAGAAGGACATTTTTTTTCCTATCCTCACTGCCCACTGGTGGCTAGACAAGTGTGTCATCCTGTTAGATTTGGCTTTTTGTGTCAGCAAGTGTCAAAGGTAGCATGAGATAACTAGTTCAGAACTGATCGGCATTGCAAGATTTAGAATGATTCTGAGAAGGAATTTTCAAGAAAGAGGGAAAATTTTTTTGCAGTATTCCTTTCAGAGTACTGTTTCTGCTCTCACCTAATATTTATTCTAAAGACCTGCTTTTACCACTCACAGCGATGACAAAGTATCACCTGAAACCAAAAATTACCAGACTAAATTTGATTTTCCTGCATTATCAGCAGCTGCTAGCACGATTTGTTAGCACATATTTTATTGTATTAAGTTAAGTGTTACTTCGGGGATTTTGTTGGTATTTATATTGTACATGTGTGAATTATTTATTCCAACACTTTGTTTCTAGTAACTGAAAAAGAATTATTATAAGGTATATTTGTAAATTCTGTGAAATTCTTATACAGTGAGAGATGAAGATATTTTGCAAGATGAGTGGGAAGCTACCAGCTAAAGAAAATGAAAAACATTTTTGTAAAGATATTTTTATAGCCAAATTGCTTTTTACCTGAGAAAAGTACAAAGGTGTAATATTCACAAGCTCACATAAAAGCAAATTGTTTCTTGACAGAATGTATGGTACTGACAGCTCATTTTACTAGTAGAAGACTACAACAGAGAGGCATACATGGGATATGCTGACAGCTGCTTTGAGGAACCTCATTAGCTAATATACTAATATAATGGATTGTTTTTTTCATAAAGGCCTTGTAAAAAAAACCCCAAACCACAGCAAAGACCCAACCACAACAAACCAACCAACCTAAACAAACAAACAAACAAAAAACACCACAAAAATAAGCATCCAACCAACCTTAACAGATCAAACCTCACATCTACTTTATTTTATACCTATCAGGATGTTACTTCTTCCTTCACACTGAAAAAAATCACAGTTTACTTTTAAGATATTTCAAGGGAATATTGATAAGTGTGGGCTAACAGCTCCAGATTGCACCCATTTCAATTGTCACTTATGCCCCAGGATCACTGTTATTGTATAGTGATTTTTAGTTGCTTTGACTTTGTTCATTCTACTGTGGATTTTTTCTTAATTATACTGGAAGCTTCTCTGCTCTGTTACCTTGGTGCTGCCCATGCTGCTAGCAGTATCTGGCATTGTTTTTGCAGTAGGGCAAATGACACAAAGTGCACTGAGGAGCCTGTATTCTTCCTCCCTGCTTGGGATGCTTTACCTGGAATGCTCCCTTAATATTATACTATGCTTTGCAGCTTGGCAGAATTCTTTCCACTGCAGAGGAGCCAAAAAAAATGGCATCCAAAGATGCAAGAGTGGCTAGGAATAGGGTGAATATACGCCAGCCTCCAGGGCAGGTTTACTGTGAGTTTATCAGCCAGCAATGCAGTTAGACCAGCAGAAGCAACAGGAGATGGGCCAAAAAGCCAGATGAGAACCCAGATGCCACTGCTAGGAAAAAAAAAAACCTAAAACACCACCAACATAACATTTCCCACATTTCTGAGCTTTGTCTCTGGATAATTGAGTTGCCAATTTATCACTTTAGTTGTCACAGAAACTGGTTTGAAATGCCAGATCATTACTAACAGACTTATAAAGCTTGGTTCTCAGATAAACATTAATAAAACATAGCATAGGCCTACAAGTTAAACTACAGAAAAGAGACAACACTGATATACATTATGCAAATCAGATTTTTGTGATACTCTGTCTGGATATATTAGTATCAGACTAGAATATTTATAAAGCATAAACACCTCTACATTCATGGCAACTTTTAAAATCAGAGCTTTGATGACAGTATTTCTCAAACAATATCTGCACTGGAGTATTTTGTTTCTACTGTATACTGCAAACAGAATAAGACTGATGGAACATTCCTTGAAATCTCACTGACATACCAAAAATTCTGACTATGTCTGCAAATTTACATTTTAAAATACACAAATAAACTCTCATCTTAAATTGCCAACACTAATGTTGCAGTGTCAAAAAACCCTTCAAACTGAACTGCCCAAATGAACTCTTCTGTCAGAAATATTTTACTTCTTTCCACACCAAAAATAGCACTCTCTGTTAACATGGCACCTCCATTCATTATGTTAACTAAAACATTTATTTGTTCTAAATCCACTACAGGTATCAGCAAAACTCAGTGGAAACTGCCTTCTTTTATGCCATATTATCTTCAGCCAATGGTAGAGATACTCAGATAACCACCGCAATAAATGTATTTTCTCCCTTTACCTTTCTCTTATTCCATATATACTTTCGAGATTCCATATATGCTGCTAAAAGGTACAATTATTTCTTCCCCTGTTTTAATACACTTAAATGTAACCTTCCTCCTTATAAGCTTTCATTTGCAATGTCAAGCTGAGAGAGTTATGTAAGCTTAGAACTAAAAAAAACAGCTAAATATGTGCACGTTACATGAATACACATATTTGGATTAGTATAAGGGTCTATTTGTTTAAGATAAGGGGGTATTTGTTATCAAAGATAATGGCAATTCAATGTTTGAGTCACTAGTGTAATTACAACATAGCTCTTTCTGGTTTAGAGCTGAGCAGTGACAACAACTACCAGAGATATTCAGGATTTTCAACATAAATTTAGTAACAAAGTCAGACTTAAAAGCGATTAAATAAAATTGCTAGGAATTTCACATCTGCTTCCAGCAGGCTCTGTACTGAACTTTGTTGAAATGAATCCACTTTGATTGGAGGGTGGAGGATTAGCAGCTGATGTAAACCACAGCCATTAGGTATTGATCCAAGACTGTTCTGATCCATATATGGGTTGACCTGCAGTTCGATGTACAGCTCCAGTAATGTCTGTTATTTTCCTCAGATGAACAGGAGTTCGTACCTACAGATTAAGTTCTAAGAATCTGCGGTGATTCGAAAAGCATTACTTTCATTGCAGCCAACAAAATACACCCTGAGCACAGATATTCACAAATACATAAATCAAAACCTACAGGTAAGGGATATATTCCCCATACAAGCAATATCAAAGACTGGTCATTTAATGGATATTAGGCATATTAAATTTTTTATGTGTAATAAATTCACCAATAATTCTTCTACTAATAAGCACATTTTCGGGAAGAAAAAAAAAAAATCTTAGCTTTATAGTATATTTTCCTTTTGGGGGGAGGTGTGAATTTTCTCATTCCTAATTACAATTAGATCAGCAAAGATAATTATTTTAACACTATAACATTAGCCACTTCTCATTGATGATGTGTCACAAATTTTTATATATTTTTTTCTTTTAATGCAGTGTTTTCCACTTTGATGTTTATGTTCATTTAGGTGTTATTTTAGGTTAATTTGGGTGTGTTCATATTGATGCTCAACACTATACAGACCTGATTCCTCAGAACACTTTTCTTCTGACCTTAATGGCACCTTTAAATGTTCTTGCATTTAAAGTATCCTAATTAAGCTTCAAATATTTGCACCCGGAAAGCTAAGTGGATTGAGGAACAAAGCTCAATTTTTGCACGACTAGGTTAAGACATCACGTGCATTCGGATTAGCTTACAGTAATAACAACTTGAACCTCAGAAATGTTAAGCAGAGAACTGAAATCACCAGTTCGTAGCAGCAACTATGGCAAGTTGCTTTTACATGGGAGTCCTATCTTTTGCTCGTACAGGTACACATGCCTTATTGTTATGCAGTCAAATCTCAGGCTGAAAATACTGAACTTCTAACTACTGTAGTAAAAAAATACAGTTTTCTCTCTCCCTTTAAATTCTCATCTGAATTCCAGATGGTTTTGCTGTGCAGGATTCAGTAAAGGTTCCAAAGTTTCTTCCAGAAGATCCTCCCTGCACATTTTGAGGGCTGCTAAGTCTATGTCGTTCCTCCTGCTTGAAATCAGAGGGAGAAATAAATATAGGGTGAAAGTTCATTAGCTCCAACATCTTCAGAGAAGTATATCACCTGCATTCACTATGACAGTTTTAAAAGTTCACTATCTTTTTCTTCATCTTCTCACATTCTCTGGAAAGACTTTAAGGACAGAAAACCTTTATCTCAAGACTGTACTACATCACCATCTTACATATGGTGCAACATAATAGATATAACCTATTCAAGTATAGACTCAAGTAGATAGAAAACAAAATAAATGTTTCTTCTATATCTCAAATTTTTATGGTCTCACTCAAAACATATTTAATCAAAATCTCCTGCTGGTTACAGAACACATTGTATAAGACACTTTACAAATTAACAATTCCTAGTGGAATTTCATTTGGATTTCAAATGGTCATATTTTTACTGTGGACTAAATAGTGCTGATTAGGGATGAATAGCTAACTTTTTTTCCTAGTTAATTGCTTCAGAAAAATCTTTTCATTAAAAAAAGAACAGAAAGAAACATAAGAGATTTCTGTTGCACAAGACTTTTACAGACACACACTATGCCAGACAAATACCTGTTAATTTTTTTTTTCATTACAAAGGTATCCGAAGAGAAAACAGAATGGTAAAATACTTATGAGCACAAAAGGTTAAAGTTTTCCATACTCTCCCAACATGTTTTAAGCACAGAACTAATCCAGTTTGTTATTCCCATTTACTCTCCAGAACAGGAAGACTGATGGTTTTAGATCTAAAGCAATAGTGATTTGATTCTGGTCCACAGGCAATAAACATAATCATATTCATATGTCCAAATTATTCACCATAAGAAAGATAGAAGACTCAGTGACAAAACCACAAGTATTTCCACACATCTAGGGAAGCACATTAATATAAGAAAATTATATCAAATATTAAAATTATAAAAGATCATGCTAAGTTCAATGTATTTCGCTTTGTTAGTCACACAGAACAAAACCATACAAGAAAGGACATGGGTGTGATTTAATTTGTCTTCAGTTTGTCTAATTGAATATGTTTATGAGAAGGCATGAATTTCAGAGGGTGAACTTTTGCATACACACAGAGGAACCGATTTTCACTAAGCCTTTCTTTCACAGAATAGAGGCAACTTTTTTTAAATGAACACAGTTGCTCATGCAGCTGCCCATACAAACAACTGTTACAAACGTACAGAACTGGAATCTAAATCTGAATTCTATGGCCCAGATCAACCTCTCCCATAGGATTTTAACATTTTTACATTTCTGCTACTGAATATTCTTAGAAGAACAGAAACAAGCTGCTGCAGCAGATATGATGACTGCCACTGGACAAAAATTATCATGTTTGTAATTGTACAAACAAAAGCTGATGAAGACACTAATTAACAATTGTCATTAGGCAATTAAGTGACTGGGAACATAAAACACAAATGCATTATGTTCTTGATGGTGTTCCTGACAATCTATACATCACGTTTAACAGATGGCAAGAAAGTGTAAACACTAACTTTCAGAAATACTATTATTTTTTACCCACCTGTCAACACATTTTCTTAGGACCACACTATAGCAGAAGCAGGGATTTCATTCAACAGCAAGATACTAAGATATTCTGTATTCAAATGTCACAATGTTTTGAAAGCTTCCTAAAAGTGTATGCAATTCAAAACTAAATGCATAAAACATATAATGTCATTCCCCTCAGTCATAATCCACAAGATTTAGTTGACGCCACTTATGCACTAGGAATTCTTGTGAGAAATACTGAAATAATAAATTAAGAATTGCGTTCTTTCTCTCAAATTGTAATGTGGAAGAGAATTCAGTCCAATCTCAAACATTTCCTACAAATACCATTGTAGTTTACAGGAAAGGGGCCTACTCCGTAAATAGTTCTTTATGACTGAAAGAAACATCCTCATTATAATTGACTACTTAAATAAGTGTGTAATTGAAAATACGTAAGATTAAATCATTGTCTCAGAAAAAATACATTAAATTAAATCACTTATTTTAACACAACTAGTGATTTTTACAGCATTACCTTTTCTTTTCTTTTTTTTTTTTACTATTTGAAACATGGATTCAGAACAAAAAATATTTCATAGAATTTTATAATTAAAAAATTATATCAAATCCTCAAATTGAAAAGCAGCCCAAATCCTCAAACTAATTATGATTTCTTTTGCCTATTCCATGAAATAAAGGAAATCAAAACTAACAGAAGTGAAATCTAAAAAATAACTAAATTAAATCTACAGGCATGATTTTTTCACCACCTACTCAGATCCAGACAAGAGTGATTCACTTCTAATAATTAGTATACTCCTGACTGAGTATAAAAAAACCTCTACATTCAATAAAACCTCAAAATACCTTAGGTATGTAACCAGATCAGGCTATAAGCACTGACTCAGATTTCAAACGGTTTCTAAAAGGATGGAGGTATTTAGTATAAATAAAAGACCTGGCAGCATTTGACATCTGTATTATCGAAATATAGGCTGAGAAGTGAGAAGGTGAATTTTTAAAATGAGAGTAAGCCACCGAAACAAAATTACGTAACACTGAAAGTAACAAAGCCTGAATTAGGCACAATCAATATTCAAAAGGCCAATTTTAATATTCAAAAAGAGATATTCATAACAAAATAAATGAAGGAACAAAATGCCTTAGATCCAGTCTGAAGCAGGAGAGGAATTTGCCCCAATGCACTACAGTGTTGTTTTCATTAATACATTTTTCTAATAACATGATCATCTATGTGCCATATATCTCTTGGACTTCAGTGATATAGGACAATGTAGTAAAGCTCACTTTTTCATTTCCTCATCTTTAACATCTGAATTCAGTGCTCTGTCGGTAAGTCATTTTAAAAAATATTTTAAAATAACTTAGAAATGGATGGCAAAGATTATTTTATGAGGAATGACAATTGCTACACTGCCCTATACCATTGAAGTGTAATTGTATTTAATCTGGCTGCTTCTGTGTCTTCTTCTAACCAGTGGAAAAAAAACCAAACTAAACAAACAAACAAAAATAAGAAATCATACATCATAATGGACTTTTAAAAAATACAGTAAATAATATAAATGAAGAAAGAGATTCTGAAAGAAGTTAATCAGTAGAGACTGCAAGAGAACCCCTATCTTCTAGTATGTGTCTTCCTGAAAGTACAATCATAAGGACTGGCTGGTTCTTTGAAAGAGAAGAATGGAAATGTGCTCTGCTGTGCAGCAAAGGTTTTACCTAGAGTTTATGTGCTCTTCTGAGTTTCTTATGTAATTAAAATCCAATTATGGAAGGGAAAAAATTATCTGCCAATGCTGGTGGCCTAGACTGTGCTGAAAAATGTTTAAATGTTCTAATAAGAACTTTCACCTTATTTCACTTCTGCACAAAACGTACCTTAACGTCATTAATTTAACTAAAAAGTAGATCTTGTAACATCACAGAAACAACTGTTACCTTTAAAATATTAACAGATTAAGCAGTCCAATCATATGAATAGAAAATAGAAAATATTAAGCTTTTGCTTTTTCAAGGGGGAGAGAAAGCAAATGTACCTTTCAGCCTTAACATAAACCATGTCAACTACCACCAGTTCTTATCCACTTCAACTAAAATGCATTTCTGAAGGACTAGCAGGTGTACAGAACAACCCATAATCAGTCTACAGAGAACCAAAAATGGTTGGTCAGAACCAAAAATGAATAAAAGTATGATTCATCATTCAATAAATATGAGAACACACCTGTGCCCGACTCAAAAAACAGTAATCTGTGTGTGTCTCAGCAAACTCAATGAGTTTAGCTATACTTTCATGTTCACAATGCTCAAATGGATCATTCAGAGATATTTTGGCATTGACACTGAAAACAAGACAATGAAATTCTCTGCATTTCCTCATACCTGTAAATATATAATTAAGTTTTCCGAGGGCTTTACCAAAGTCGATTCTAATTATACCAGGATTCAGTGTTTTCAATGCCATACATCACTAAAAGCTTGGGAAAGAGTGGTTGGAAAGCGAAACAGCGGAAAAGGACCTGGGGTGCTGGTCGGCAGCTGGTTGAATATGAGCCAACAGTGTGCTCAGGTGGTCAAGATGGCCAATGGCATCCTTGATTGTGCCAGAAATAGCGTGGCCAGCAAAACTAGGGCAGTGATTGTCCCTCTGTACTTGGCACTGATGAGGCCACACCTCAAATTCTGTGTCCAGTTCTGGGCCCCTCAGTTCAGGGACATTGAGGTGCTGGAGTGTGTCCAGAGAAGGACACTGAAGCTGGTAAAGGGTCTGAAGAGTGAGCCGTAAGAGGGACTGAGTCAGCTGAGGGATCTGTGGTTCTTTAGCCTGGAGAACAGAAGGACGAGGGATGACATTATTGCTCTCTACAACTGCCTGAAAGGAGGTTGTATCCAGGTGCAGGATGGCATCTTCTCACAGTCAGAATGAGAGGAAATAGCCTCAAGCTGAACCAGGGAAGGTTCTAGTTGGTTATCTGGAAGAATTTCTTCACTGAAAGAGTGGTTGAGCATTGGAATGGGATGCTCAGGGAAGTAGTGTAGTCACCATCCCTGGAAGTGTTAAAGAAACAACTGGACATGGCAGTTAGTGCTATGGTTTAGTTGACGTGGTGATGTTTGGTCAAGGGTAGGACTTGATGATCTTAGAGATCTTTTCTAACCTTCTATGATTCTTTGCTATGACTCTATCTCAAAAAAATATCATTTAAACCTTAACTAGCAATCTTTTAGCTAAAAGGATTTATTCCCACATCTGCTTCCAAAACTAATATTCAATGATCAATTTTTATCTTTCGAAAAAAGAAGCTTCATTTCTTTTAAGAGCTGAATTGCATGCAAGACCATGATCTAGTCTTATACTAAATTTCTTAGCAGTGGAATATAATCTTCACAACACAAAAATTGTTATCAGCAATAACCTTCTTTCACCCTTCTTGAGGTTTTTCTGGAGCTGATATCTGGAGCTGATAACAGTAGACTTGATTACAGTGAACAACTGATGGTCAGAAAGTGGCATGCTGTTACTTATAGACACAAGGCTCAAATACTTTAAGACTTGGGCAGCATTGATCAGACCAAAAATGCTCACTTGGTTAATTTCATAGCAGTCCTATTTTTAGACCATTTTGTGGGTGGGAGAAAGAGTAACTGGAAGTGAAAGAAGAAATGGTAAATGGAACTATTCTTGAAGGCAAGTTTGTCAAGTATTCAACACTTTACAGAATCAAGACCACTGGTTAGCACCGTTTCCTGGAATGAACCAGGGAGTCTGTGGTGTGCTGTTACGACTACAAATTCATAGCAACATCATATAGATAAGAAGGCTACCCTGATGCTACTTCAGTGACAAATAAACCATATTTTATCCCTGGAGAAAAAAACAGCAAAAGACATACTGAGAGTATAAAAGACCTGGGGATATTTTAAGGCTTAGAGTGAAAATTCTGCAGCAAAAATGAAATAATGAATTACTGATAATGAAATTTGAAAGTGAACCAAAAAAGTTTTAAGCTTTGATTTAAACAATTTTTTTCCATAAATTTTTTGCCTTTATTCTATGTAAAACTTAACATACAAACTCCAGCAAGGAAATCAGTTTGACACCAAGAACTCTGAAGAACTGAACAATTATTCTGTGTATATTTTTGATATACAGTTTAGAACATCCACTTTAGGATGTACAAAAATGTATCATTTTATTTCCTTTCTCCCACCACCTTTTTGTAGACAAGATGTGAGACACTGGAATGGTTTATGGCTTGAACATTGTTAAAATCACTGAAGGACTTCTGTCCATTGTATCAAACTGTGCAAAGAAGCAGCTGCTCACCAAAGCCCACCCCTTCCCAAACACACATACTAAAAAGGACTGTGACGGGAACTTAAAATACTGGTGGTACTATAGTCCCATTATCCTAGAAGAATGTATCCACAGCTGTGAATGACTGGAATGATGATCGCTCAGACAACCAAGGTGCAAGCTGATGATATGCGAAGTAACCACCCAGGTGCTGAGGGCACACACCCGCCACCTCGGGCTATGAGCTGGGTAAGACAAGGAAAAAGGCAGATCCTGCAAGGCAGGATAATGTTTCTTTGTCCTTACACAAATGACTCAACTATGATAACTCACCCCTGGAGAAGCAAAAGGAGACAATTCACACATAGTGTCTTTTGACTTATAGCAACACCTTACACAGAATATTTAACTTGGGAAATTTAAAAACACAGGAAAATTCTATTTGGTTTTGCTTTTTAATTGCTTTATTGAATGAGGTAATACAGGCACATATATACTTTAATCATATCATTATAAGAAACAAACAACAAGTAAACAAAAACAAACCTCACACAAAAACAAACAAACAAAACCCACACCACACGAAACCAAAAACATATGCCCAGGTTCTGTTTCCTTTGTCTTGGAAAGGAAAGGGAAGTGTTGGCATAATCAATATAACTGGAATAGAAATATGCCACGTTTGCTGTTTCACAGTACAATAATTCAGGTACTTCATTCTCCCTATTTCCCCGCACCCTGCCTTTTTTTGTTGCTGTTGTCATTTCAATTTTTAAGTACCTCATGAACATACTGTAACCATGGAAGCTTGGAAGGGACCTCAGCAAGAGACCTCACCTTTTTTCTCTACCTGAGGGCAAAATCAGCTATGTATGTCACACAGTATCAGAAAGATACCTGTTCAGCCAGTTTTTAAAAACAATGCAAAAATGGACCAACCACAAATCTGTGAGCAATATTCAGTCATCCTTAGCAGGTGAATGTACTTTTTAATGCCTAGTATACAGGTTTCAGAAACTGCTCAAGAAAAGCACTCCAATACAAGTGGACACTTCAAATTATAAATCACATCTTTTCCTTGAATAAAGTGGTAAAAATGAAGAAATTATCATGCAGTTTCTTTTTCCTGAATACTAGACAATTCAATTTCTTTAATTATTTCTGTCATCAGTGTATATACCCCAGACATATGTTACCCTTGCAACGACTCTCCCAAATTTATTGGTGTGCAGATCCTCACCTATTTAGGGAAATGAATACCTGAACTACAATACACAGAGAAATATTTAATGATATTTCCAAATTTTAATTTTCACTTTTTCCTGAAGTATTTCCTCTCTATGTTCCTAATGTTTTAAATCTCAGTTTCCAGATGTTTCACTTTCATCCCAAGTTGACTTTTTCAATGGGATATGGTTTTCAGTGTCATTTTAGCATGCCTTTGAGGATGATGTTAACAATAAATGAAGGGTTAATATTGCCACCATAAACAAAAAGTTAATCAGAACTTTTCAAACACCTGCAGTTACTAATGGACATGGTATTACTGCTAATGTGACATCCTATTTGCACTAGTACAGAAATCCATTTTATACGTCTGAAGACATAATGATTCTATGATTCTAAAAAGATAAAACATATGTTCTAACAAAGCCTGCCCAGTTCTTCCCTCTGAAAAGCCTCGTCATTAGCAGCTCTTCGAGGCAGCACTGATATCAAATTTAAAATCAAATTAAAGATTATATTTTCAGCTGTAAGTTGAAACATGACATTTCCTCAACAAAGTAAAAAAAAAAAAAAAAAACAAACCACAACAACAAAAAACCCAACAAACAAACAAACAAACAAGATACAGAAACGTACCAATGTGAAGGACATTTTGGCAGATAGCATCCTGTTAAAACTAAAGCTACAATCATTCCAAGTGATCATTACAATTTTGGTAGCATAATGTCAGTAATATTTGCTAAGAATCAACCGATTGATCTCCCTGATTATTGCAACTTATCTGCTTTTTGTACAGGAGGAAAAAAAACACCAGGAAGTACCAGGGAAAGCAGATAAAAATGCAAATTCTACTATCTTTTACATCTGTTTCTTCTAAAATAATTTCTCTCAACTGCGCAAGCGTCAGGGCTAATCAAGAAAAATTTTCCAGTGTAGCATACATCATTGCCTCTTTAAGTTGAAGAAAACTATGCATTTTATAGAAGCATAAAGTTAAATATGATCATGATTCAACATGATCCTTAAAAGGAACAAGATGGAATGTTCAGGGCTCTCAAAAAAGAGACCTAAAGAGTAAGAAATTGCCAGAGAGGAGAACGACTAAAGAGTTGAGAAATCACAGAGATAATAAATTTATCAACTCACTGTAGAAGACAAGAAGGAGATTTACTTTGTAGAACTTCAGAAAATATTTTTTTCTTTTTTACTGATACTACTCCAGTTAATTCCATAGTGTCACTCTGGATGTAAAAGAATCAGCTCAAGAGCAGAGGTCAATTATAAAAGTTATTTTCTCAGCAGATGCATATGAATTAAAAACATCTGAAACTGTAATTCAGCATTTCAAGATTAAAATGTAATCACTGACTTTTTTTCAACAGCAAGCAATTCTATTTATTTTTTATCTCAGCAGTACTGCACAATAAAAGCAAAATATTTTGAAACATTTCCTTTGACATCTGGATTAGTAAAATAAATATTAGTTAACTTCCATTTCTTCAGTTATCAAGACTAAGTGCTCATTAAAATATATTTGGGTTCAATGTTTAAATATCACTGGTATCTTTAGCAGTTTACAAAAACTTTACTTTTCTCCTTTTGTATAGTCCCGGCTACCATTATCCTTCCTCTTCTGCCCCTCTGATGCCTTTCCTCACCATTTTTTAACTTCAAAACAACAACAACAACCACAACAACAACAAAATGTAAACAAAACCCCCAAGCAAGCAAACAAACAAAAAAAAACAACAAAGCAAAGGAAAAAAAAATGTGTTTGGGAAATGGACTGTGTAAGAAGAGAGCACAACTATTATATATAGCAAAGACCTGTCAGTAATTACAAAGGCTAACACTGCAAAGTGACTGCCAAAAAGAATTAAGTTGGATTCTCAGTTATTTAAAAAAAATATAGCAAAATGGAAATAGAGAACAGAATTGCCAGTCACTGCACTATAAAACCTACCATTATCAAACTCCAAAAACTGACTTAGCTTCAAACTAACTGTGAAACACTGATGTTTCCATGTACAGTGGGTGTAAATGGCAAGATATTGGTAGTGCAGGGGACTTTGCAACAATCCCACTGGCCACAGACAAGCCCTTCAGTGGTGCTGGGCATGCCTCCGTGAGAACACATTTTAGAAAGGGCAGAACATGGCACAGGCAGAGAAGAGTGAGTAAACAATTGTGAGAAACAACCCCACAAGCACCACAGGCAGAGCGAAGGAGGTGTTCCTCTAGGAAACAAGAGTGGAGACCACCTGCAGTCCATAAAAGAGCCTGGTGACAAACACTGTGGACAGATGAGTATTTCCTGAAGGATTTTAGCCAGTGGTAGGAACTCCACACTGGAGCAGGGAAACAGGGTGAGAAGGAAGAACTGGCAGAGAATATCTGTTATGGACTGACCCCAACACCTATTACCTATTCTACTCTGCTGTTTGGGACATAGGACGGGGAGTAGGCAGACGACTTGGGAATGAGGAAGTGAAGGGGATCCTGAAAAAAAAAGGAATGGAGAGGTGGGAGGAAGGTAGGTTTTAAATTCTGTCTTTGTTTCTCATGATCCAAATATATTTAAACTGGCAATACATTACTTTCATTTTCCCCAAGTTGAGTCTCTTTTGTCTATGATAATAATCAGTTAGGGATCTCCCTCTTCTTGTTTCAACCAATAAGCCTTTCAATTTATTTTCCCACATCTCCTCTGCTGGGTGGGGGTCTGGTGGCCAGCACAGGCCAGCCAACTACACCACTACACATAGGAACCCATATTCATAGGAATTCCAGGTGAATTTAACACTGACCTACTGTACTGAGAAAGGATTTTCACTTAAGCACTGAAAAAGCCAACCAGTCATATATGAGCTATTTTCCCTGAGGTCAAAACAGCTCTCCCTTTTTAAGGAGCAGAATTGTATTTATAAATTTTGCAGAAGTGAGCTTCGTGCTTCAAACAGTAAAGGTTGAAGCCATCATGCCTTCACCTGACACTTATTATTTCCTAAATAAACCATGAAATAAATGGCAGTTCTTTTATGACCATCAGCTAAAACTTTGATTTTGAGTCCATCTGTATGCAGATATACAGCAAGTATATTTCAAGTAGCAATGTGTTGTGTAAAAGCAAATTTATGTACGTGGAAGAGACAGGGTAAGTGGAGCTGAGAGAGATGCTGCAGTTCAGGAATCAGCTGTTTTGGAGGCCTTGCTGAAGAAACCATTCCAAAACGCTCTTGGCTATATGTGTACTGAGCTTCTTTTTACATGTCAGCTCTTACATGAGGAAAAAATAACCACTGCTTTGGTTCTGCGGTCAGCCCAAGTCCACCAGTATCTGAAGTGAGACCAGCCATGTTAACAAACCCACACATACCCTGCTCCCCACTGCAACATTTGTATTTTTCCTGTTAAATAAGGGTGAGGGTGCCCTCAATAAAGGTCAGTTTGGCTAGTAGCTCTTCACAGGATCTGAGATCATACCGTTTGTGAGTGTCACGTATTGCTAATGAGCAACTGTAGGCCTAATCTTTACAACACAACAGCATGATGCTTTCAAATGTAGAATACTATCCAATAATATTAACTTCAGTCCTACTGGTTTCAAGGTCAGTAGATAATGACTTTAAACTATGTGTTTCCTTATTTCTTGCATTACTGGTTGAGATTCTAATGCCATATGGTTGCAGGCTTAACCTCTTAAACTTTGGTTCAATATCAAGGTCAATGGTAAGGTTCACCTCCTCCAGTTCAGCTAGTGTTCCACCAATTTGAAATAATACTTGATATGAGCTGTAATAAAAACATTTTCATTTAACTACAGTAAATCAATTCAGTTTTTTCTGCTCACCTTTTCCTTTGAATGTAAATTGTTATTCTCAGCTACATTCTAGGAAGTCATGTATTTAAATTGTTCCTAATACTTATTAGGTGTTTGAACTTGATGCAAAAGTGGAAGTTGTCAGAAAAGCATTGAGATGCAGGAACATAAACAGGCAACTCGTTGTGTTCTCCCCTAGATTTACATCTGCAGAGCCTTTATATGCTTTTACAGCCTCTACAAATTTCTTGCTTAGCATTAAGATACAAATTGAAGACTATGACATTTGCTAATGGAAGTTCATCCAACGGGAAACAGTATGAAGTTAGTATGATCAGAATCAATGAATAGCACCATGTACTGGCATAGTCAGAATTTAATCATTCAGACAGGTGACTGCAGTATCACAGGTCTCACAATGTACACTTCATTGATCAAATATTGTAGTTGTAACACAGCACAGCTTTTTGTTAAACCTCTTTTTGACAGGAGATCACACCTATGGAAGAACAAGATGATATGATTACTGGAAAGTTTATGTCTATGACTCAAGGTCAGGATGGTAAATGTCAGACTACTTGGACTCTCTTTAACTGTTAGATTCCTGTTGTTCTTCAGGATTTATTTTCATCCAGATTTTATTTTCCCCAGCTTCACCCAGCAGGGGAAGTAAGAAGGACAGATAAAGAGAGAAACCATATACATTTTAAATGCATTCTAAATAGTAAGTATAAATGCAAGGATTTTCTGGCCAGGGACTCAATTCAAGAGAAAAAAACTGAAACATTATTTGTTAAGCAGCACATATATGAATGATTTCATAACAGTACCAGAAATAGGAAATTAAAATTTAATTAAAAGACTATACTTTTTTGTATACAGGCTGCTGAAGAACTACAAAAAAAGGTTCCTTTAAATAAAAATAATTTTAAAAATAGTAATTTTATAGCATTTCTGAATTGCTAGTCTCATTAAGAAGTTCAATGTTGATATTTAATCAGAATTTTAATTACTCTGATGAATTAGAAAACAAGTGATGTTACATGGTGGCAGATCCATCTCCACTTCATGTTTGTCTGATAACTGTTTTAATATCTCAAATTATCGTATGAGACTTTTTATTCTTGAAGCTATGTTCCTTGGTATATTCAAGTAACAGACCTCAACACAAGTCCACAAGATTATACTGTGCAGACTGTAAAAGCTTAGTGGGGGTCTTTGTTTCACACTGCTGCATGATACAATCTATTTCCTGATAGCCATATAAACATTGCCATTATATTATCCTAATAATAGTCTTTTTTATGAGGAAATAAAAAATCTTGTCATTACAATGTACCTATGTTCCTAGTTTGTGTGTGTACATAATTTAGAAAGAAATCAATTCTGTGTGGTACTTTAAAAAGTCACTACTTATATTAAGATAATCACAAAAAAACACTATTAAACTACAAACCTATATTCCAATTATTAGCTGGATTCCCAAAGCAAATAAAGGACTTGTGATCATGTCTAAATTAGATGTCTGCACCAGGGCATGCTACCAATAACTTCTCTCTCTGAGGACAGGAGAACATATATTTCAAAGATAGTAAGTTCCTAAAGCTAAGATGAAAATCAATAACCAGTACGTAGGATATCTCACTAAGAGCTGGAGACCAAACTTCCCCCTTTCAAAATGCCAGATATTTCACAATGGGAAACAAAAACCAGGAAAAAAAAAGCTACGTTGGTAAAAAATACAGGAGGATTGATAAATTCTAAGACTGTTTTTCTACCTGTATAAAGTCAGTTGAATATCACAATTTTTCAAATAGTAAGTTATGCCAGGTTAGGCATCACTGTGCATGCGAACATCACTTATCTTACACAAACACACACACACAAATATACATTTTCTCTTGTACCTTGGGACCTTGTTAGTAACACTCCCTGACACCACGTCTCTCATTAGAAATGTGATTCAGCAATCACTGGCTTATTGACATGTCAGCATGTAAATTAGAACAGCAAAATTTGAAGATATTAGGAATTCATTACTTTCTATTCAAGTGTTCTATCATTTCAAAACATGAATATGACAGCGCAGAGGAGGCACTACCTTTGTTACTCAGAGTCTAAAATATTTTACTGAGATTCAACATATTTTATGCATGTTAGAGGTATATCTTATGTTGGATATATATTAAGACATATATCTTTATTTCCTTTCAGGAGTGATAAGGAAACTAGTGTAAGGACTCTGAGACTATTACCTGCTGTCAGGATTTGGCTACTAGTGCTAGGGCAACCACTCCCCAGCCCCAGGAAAGTGCCCACTGCCCAGGGCTGGAGCTGCCCAAAGGCTGTCCTGCTGCTGGGTGGGGTGGTGGGACAGTCCTGGATAATAGATTCTTCCCTGCCACAGCCATGGGGATAAGATTTTTAAAAGCTGAAATATAGCATATGTGGCTTTAACATGTGCTATGAGCAAAGTCAGGTTGAGTCAGCTGAATCTGATGAAAATGTCAATTTCAGCTCTTGTAGTGCAGTCATCAGAAATTAATCACTTGTTCTCTTCAGGTGCAGGAAATCCCTCTGAGAGGAAAGAGGGGAGAATATTCTCCTGCTTGAAACAGAAGCACAACTCAGGATGAGCTGCAGACTTTTGAAAGTATCCCATCAGGAAGGAAGCCCAACTCCTCATGCACTAAGTGTTAGCTCTTGTAAGGTAAAAAATATGTAGATATTCTTCCCAAGAATGCCAAGGCAGTGGAAGGATTAAAAATAAAGCTTATTTCAGATTCAAAGACCTTTTCTTAACGATGCTCCAGGGGAAAAAGGCAATGTCCCACCTTCCCCAAGGCTTTTTGAATCTTCTCTCTCCTCCCCCACCCTTACTGGCCCTGGGAGGCCTTGTTCTTGTCTGCAAACATGTTATCTCTGTGTATACCAGGGACAGAAACAGCTTGCTCACAGCTTCTCCCTGAGACTTTCTCTGAAATGCAGAAGGAACTAAAAAAATAAACATCTAACCCATTTGAGAAGGCATTTCACTGTCTTCCTAAGGGAGACTAGTTCTAGCTTTTAGTTATAAATTCTTCTGAAAAGCAGACTAGCCTTACACACTCTGAACACAAAGAGGATTCAAGGGTTCCATGTCTTCAGGATTTTGTTGAAGAATGATTTTCACCTCCTTTAAATACTCCTTTAAGATATAAAAAGTGCACAGAGATGGGGAACACACAGCTTTTTAATAAAACAACCAACAGTGCTCATCTAATGTTGAAGCTCTCTCAGCATCAACCCCCACTTTTTTTTTTTTTTTTTTTTTAAATATGAGAATCAGGAGTCTGTTATACACATAATGTGGCTGTATTGATTAGTAAGGGAAATTAAAAACTATTGTAAATAGAAATTTAAGTCCTGTGGGTAATGTTCCTCTTAATTAATACAACAAAGTGATGATGTTTTGAAATGAGTACATTAAACTTAATATGTCACAAGTTTAAATGACTGCTTAGAAAGCCCAGTACAGGCATCATTTCAACACTGACATCCGTGATGTACAATATAGCTACATAAATTTCAGGTTTTCTACACTCATAATGGCACTGATTATAATTCTAGGGAGGATATAAGTTACTACTGTAACACTGTGCTTCACTGCAGAAGATGTCTAACACCTACACACATTTTACCATTCCCTTGGTAACAGAAAGTTAAGAGTAATATACACCCTAGGCAAAACGTAGCCTGTACAGTACAAAATTAACAAGGAAGTTTGACCAAACAGGCAATTCTTTGCACATTTTCATTAGTAACTTTCAAATTTAAAGATAATCAGGAGCAAAATAATGTTGCTGTGTAAAATGTACACGGAGGAGCATAGCAGCATACTCTCTTTAAACAAACAAAACAGTTGTCCTTATTATTAACCCTAAAACCATCACCTTTAGAACAAGTAACACACTGTATATGCTTGTCTCATTTAGATTTCGGTGAGACTGTTAAAACAAAATATGAGATTGGTCTTAAGAGATAGACTGCTTAATAACTATGCTTAGCATTTGCCTTAAATGGTAACAGAGAAACAGACACCAGGTACACTTGCTACCATTGGTTTCTTTCCAGTTTTGCCCTTTCTGTCCTTTACATTCTGGTAGTATTCTCCTTTGACACCCATGCCAACGTTAGTATCCAGGGGAAACAATTTTCCAAAGCATATTTGATAGAACACTGCTCATCTTGACTGCAGACAGAGTCAATCTTTGTCTAATTCACTGCTCTGACTTAGCTCACCATGACAGCCAAAGGAAAGGCTTTCAGGGCAGGTATCCTGTAAATTGCTGAGGTATGTCATCCAACCACATCTGCAATCACTGAGATGCAGGAAGAAGGTTGTACACCTTGCCAGAAATGTAACAAATGAGTGAACAGAAAAGCACAGGAAATGACACCCAGTCAAATAAAGGGAATTTTGCACTTCCAAGAAAGTGCAATAATACTTAAATGATGAATGGCCACAGTGTCTCCAAGATCAGAAAAGTAAATTTGCTTCAGAGAAAAAGACACCATCCAGAGCAAAGGAAGACTGGAGATAAAAGCTAAAAATGACCCAGGGAGAATGGGTAATCTCTGACACCCTGGAGTATGCATGTACAAATATGCTCCCAAACAGCAACTACAGCACATCAACTGAACAGGCAGAAGAGGTTTTCAAGTTCAAACTCCATATTAAACACAATAAACTTGGCTTTTTATTTGACTGAAAATTTTCAGAAGTATTTCTAGACATACTGCCTATTTCAAAGGCTGATAAAACACTGTAAAATTAATCACCTTGGTTGAAATGAAGTGCAATCCCAAGGTACCTAGCTAATAACGAGGTATTCTTCAACTCTGCAGGACAATAAACCATAGGACAACAGAACATGCCCAGACATTGGCAGGGCCGTGAGGACCAGAAGAACCCATACCAGGAAGGTCAGAGAAGAACAAAGTCCCTTACAGTGGTTAGAAGAGGTATGGACTATTCTTGCATCTGAAAGACAAGAGGGGTACATAACAGAATTCATATGGTCCCTAAGGTGTCTGGGATGGATAATCAGTATAAAGGCATATAAACTTGAATCACGGTTAAGAGACTCTTAAAAGTGATGACTATATTTAGCTATTTGATCATATGACTGTAGCTAGTTCCAGTGTTTTAATGCAGTTATTATTATTCTATTAATGCATTCTTATGTACACTGCAGAAGCAATTTGTCGATATGTAGCTGCTTCTTAGAGCAGGTGGTTTGATCTGCTACAGCAAACAAACAAAAAAAATATGCTTTGCTATACAAAAGTAATTAGTTGTCTTTTAAATGCAGGGGACATACCACTGTCTGACTATAATATCTGTATTCCTATTAAAGAATATACCCCTACAAGTCAAATTTGAAAAATCTTAACAAATGACAAAATATATTTATATATATAAAAAAAGAAATAAGGTAGAAAAAAAATGAAAAGGCTAATAACAATGAATTCTTAAAGACTGATTTTAATTAAAATATGGGCTTGCACACATTGGGTCAGGAGACAAAGATACATGGCAGTCATAAAGGGGCTTTCAAAGTTCATGCATTTATAAAAAAAAAAGTAAAACCTGACATAAGAATTAGATATTTATCAGGGGTTAAAATAAGTGAAAGAAAATCCACAGTATCATCAGCCTGAATTCCAAATAAACTAGAAGAAAAAAAAAAAGTGGAAACAATTGTCACAGACAATGTTTGAACTCACTACTTTTGCTGTGATATGACTCCAGGATCTCACTGAAGGCACACTCAAAGCAGAACTCTGCCTATTCTGCGAATAAGTAAAAGACTTCCATATCCAGACCTACCAGGATATCACTTTCACTAAAACTAATTCTCCTTCTTTCTGTAGGTGTCAGAAATTCAGTCATGCGGGGAGCAATGTTTCCTCTCCCAAATACCCTTACAGGATGATTAATTGAGGAGTCACAGAGTCACAGAATATTCTGAGTTGGAAAGGATCCACAAGGATCATCAAGTCCAACCCTTGAGTGAGACACCTCTGCAGGGATCAAACCCATCACCTTGGTGTTATTAGCTCTGTCATAACTATTTCTCATGAAACTACCTACCTGATGATTACACGTTACACTGCAGCAGGGGCACGAGTAATCAGAAGAAACAAAAAAGAAACTCTTTTTTTGATGCAGTTTCTCATGAAGATGTTGATGAGAATTGCCCCTGAATACAATAAGGAGGACATACAGAACACAAGTTTTACACTGCACAGTATTCCCATGGAAGCTGCACCAACTGAAATCCACAGGAAAACTGCACTGTGACCTCTGATGCCTTTAAAAGAGACAACATGGTGCCTATCAAACAAAAACCACCACAGTTTTGCAGTTGTGGCTTGCAATCCATTACACCTTTCTACTAGTATTTTTTTGATGTACATCTAATACACAGAATAAAATTGTTTTCCTTGTTATGCTTAGTAATTTCAATATTATTTTAAATTATATTAACAAGCAATTTCCTTTCACAGTTCTAGCAAACAATGTGCCAATCTTAAGAAGTTTTCATTCACATTTCCAGAGGCAAAAAACTGTTATTGAATATAAACATTCTGAAGTCCATATAAATGAGTTTAAGTAATTTCTGCCTGCTTTCTCTTTTCCTTAGAAAAACTGAGGTTTTTAGCCTTAGATAGGCAGCTAAACTGGTCAGGTGTTACCTTATATTATCTTAGATCCTGGGGTGCCGTTTCAATTGTTAAGTGAAAGCTTTCCAAGGATAGTTGTATCTTTTCCGTTTCTGTGCTCTCAATTTCAAAAACTGAATCTTTCTTAATAAAAAACCCCCAGTGCTTAACTGAATATAACCCATGAAGATCTTTTGAACTTTAGTATGGTCCTCAGCTAAAAACTGGAACAAAAGAACCCCCAAAAATAAAACTAAAACAAGCCAAAAAACCAATCAAACAAAGAAACCCCCCACAAACTTCCCTATACTGGAGAAAGATACAGACCAAAGAAGAGACAATTGTGAAACCAAATCACTGTCTAGGGAAATTAACAGAACAAAAAGGTGATTAGTCCCGAGGAAAAAATATCCAGGACTGCTACATGATAATCATCCTCAAAAAAGTAAACAGCAGATACAAAAGTAGATGAAAAACCTGTTTTGTGTTTCCATTAAAAGCAAGACAGGGAATAGTAAAAGTATCACCTCCTTAACACAAGAAGTGACATATGTTCAAGGTAATAAGAAACTTATTCCCTTGCAGACAGGTATTGGTGTAGATTACTTATATAGATTACTTATACAGATTACTGTTGTTCCCATCCCTGGACACTAATTACTTCCCAAGAAAGAATGAGATTGAGACGGCAGAGAACATAACTTGCTTAGGTCCCCTTTTTAATAATTTTCTAAAGATCTTAATCTATGATTTTAATTATCATATTTCTGGGTATTTATACATTTTAAATTAAACAGTTTCTCTATACCTCTTCATGAGGCAGTATCAGTAGCCTCAAGTATCTATAGCATTTTTGCTTTTTCTCCATAACCTTTTGTGTTAATATCAGCACTCTGCTGGTTGCATGCTAGCATGTTCTCAGCGTAACTCAAAGGGCATTCAGTTGATTCCTATCAGCTTCATGGGGAAGGGGGCAGATTTCTAACTTCCTCGGAAATAAAGTTAATACAAAGCACTTCAATGCAAATCTAAAGTATTGGAAATAAAAACATGCTGCCTCGGAGAGCAGATCTTTCTGATGATTTTTCTTACCACCAAGCTCTATTTGTGATGAATTGTAGCACACATAAACAAAGCAGAACAAATTTACAAAGTGGACATTCAGAGTTTGATTTTTACTAATCTGTAAAAATGGGAACTGGACTTGTATTTTTAAAAAAAGCAGAGTAGGAAATTTTCAGACTATAAAGTTCTTTTACAAAGCCTGAGCGACTTACAAATGCACAGGACAATGGACAGGAGACTTTCAATGTGACAAACTAGAATCTGATTTCATTGTTCATACACAATGCCCAAACCAATTTTAGGTATGAAGATATCCAGTCATTAAAATTAATGTCGTGTTAAAAGCCTCTTTCATTGCAGTAGAAGTGCTTTTTTCCTTTTCTTTTTTTTTTTTTTCCTTTTTTTTTTTTTTTTTTTTTCCTATAAAATAATAGGAGACATACCATTTGCTTCTAGGTAAATCTGGTAATTAAACTGGCAAGAGACAGCTCTTACATTTTCATTACAAAAATGTAATATGATGAAAAGGCATTCTTCATGTCTAAATAAAAGTAGATCTAATTCCCAAGAAAAACTCATTTTGCCAAATCACATACTGTAACACTTTTCTGCTGGCCAGTTAATTTATGACAGTTACATCTCGTTTATAGATTTACTTTTTAAACTGTTTTGAGCCTTGATTGAACAGGCTCCAACAACTGAAGTGAATCAGCAACTTATTTAGAAATAAAGCACTCTTCAAAGCAAATGAAAACAAAGAGCTCTCTAATACAACAACATTACATAGACAGCCTCTATGCAATTATTTTCTTTATTACAGTAGAGGCAAGAGAGAAAAAGGTAGCAACAGAAGAGGCAACAACTCATAACACAGTGGCCCAGAGGAAGAAAAATTTAGATAAAAAAATATTGGGATAAAGTAAATAATAATCCATGAGGTAAAACAAAGTAAGTCCCTGTGTGACTAAAGCAATATTACTGAAAGCAATAGTACAAGGCTGAGGCTTGAACTATAAATTCAGCTATGAAAGGGGTAGAAAAGGATCAGTATTACCTATTGGAGTTTGACAAGGAAATAGGAGTCTGAAAGTATCTGTAAGGATTTTGAAAATATCTGTTCTTTCCCTTACTCTTTGGATACACCTTTCTCTATGGCAAAGGCAATGATTACAATATTTACAGCTCTGAACTGTTTCTTAGACGTAAAGAAGTCACGTGCTTGATAGACCCTTACCAAAAGAATGAAAAATATCCCTGTCTATACAAATCCCTTGTGAAATACCCAAAGGTTAAGACAATTCACAATGATGGATCCTGACAACTGCAGTGAGAAATAGTGGCAGCCAAGATTTTACGTCAGCTTTGGGTTCTGTCAGATTACTTTTTCTCACAAGAATGTGTTGAAGAAAAGGAGAGTTTTAGGCAGGGATTTAAAAGAATACAATAGTGTATGTTTTTGAGTGCATGCACTCAAGAGTTTCCAAACAAAAAAAGTGACAGAAAGTGTAGAGGCCTTTGCCTCAAAAGAGAACAGGCAGGCATAGAAGCTGGTAGCAATGTAAATCTTCTTGCACACCTAAAACTGCTTCTCAAAGTCTCTTATCAGTTGTGTAAATTAAGTGCCCCAAGGAAGGTATGATTACAGTAACAAAAATTGACTTCTGGTCTAGCACTTTGTCCATGTCAGTCCTTAGAAAGATGACAAATTACCACTGCCACTCATACAAAAACATCGGTAGTTCATCTAAATGCATGTATACCTTAAAGGTCACACAGTAATGGACCAGCTGCCGTTGTTATGCATATATAGTGTTACCCTAATCTTAGTAAGATCATAAACCTCCTTTTTAAACTATGAAATCCCTTACCTTACTCTAGGCTTTCACCTTTAGATCAAGGGCCTGAGCATCATAACTACCATGAAAAACAATCTGACTTCCAGGCATTCTTTTTTCCTTATCTCTCAGAGCACACAGGCTTTTTTTTACTGATGACTCTTCTTCTTAAAAAAACCTAGACTAGCATTTTGCATTTTCAAAAAAAATTGGAAGTCATTAGGACAATAAAATTATCTGAAACTCTTCAAATTTATGCTTTTCTCATCTTAAAATCTATTTTCATGTAAGGAAAATTTGGTTTATTTTTCTCATCAACAGGAGAGAACATTCCCATATACAAAGCAGATCTTCCATCATCTGCAAGGCTCATAATCTTATTCTTCCTGTGTCACACTGTTCTATATGTCAGGATATCCCCTATTGAAGTAGGATAAGGCCATTTAAACTAGATTCAAACTACATTAAACAAAAGACCTTTCGATATTATTCTTTCATCTTCCTTTATGAACTTTTATACCATTATGTGTGAAACTTGCATCTCAATCATGCACCCAAATGCACTTAACACCTCCATCTTTGAAACAACTTCAGCAAAAACGTAACATTAGGAAAAAGGAAGGACCTTTGTTTTTTTAACATTATAAAGAGATGAATGAAGGGAAAAAGAACTAAGAGAAAGGATCTAATGAGAATGGGTTTCAAAATTACAGGAAACATTTCTAAGGATGATATTACTGGCACTTGAAAATGCCAGACTGGAAAAAACCTTTCAAGGTGGTATTTCCTTTTCTCCTCCCTGTAGCCAAGATCAGCTATGCTCATATCCAGTGTCAAGTATACTACAACCTCCCTTGGCAAACTGCTACAGGGCTTGCTTAAAGCTTTGTTCCTTAACATGTATTTTGGTAAACTAGACACATCACATCCCCAAAACACTTTATATGTTGATGAAAGCAGGATTACTAGCTGACAATTTTTTTACTCATTTATCAAAAAGGGTATTTTATTCATTAACCTTGTTCAAGCTTATGATCCACCATGGCCCTTCTCTAAAAAACTGGCCATTATTTGTGTTTATATAGCTGGCTATCCATGACTAACTGCAGTACACTGCAGTCATCTCTATGAAATTCCCCTGTACTTCTTTCAAGCAATTTATTTTCTTTAAGAAAAGCAGGAAATCTAGTCCCAGCACACTTGCAGTATTTCTCAGCTTCTTGTCATCTATAGATTCAGAAATTTCAGATTGTGAAAATGTTAAAAAACTGCTCTTGAGGAAGGCTACAATGCTGTTGTCTTAAATTTAGATGGAAATAGTTACGTACATTTAACATACAATAGTACCAAGGTCACTCCTGTATTTAGGTCAAATACTCAAATTGCCATGTTGATCCTTTAATGATATTTGATATATGTATGATATCTTGTATGCAGCATTATCTACTGGAAAAAAAATAAAAATTGTTAAATCCCCGTTGTTCCCTTGGTTACAGATATCCCTTCTTCTCCACCATACCTAATTCCTTCACTGCTGTGCTGGGCAAACCTACTGAAAATGCAATATTAACTCCAGTAATGTTGTCCATGAGCTGCTTTACACTGCTGATGCCGCCCTCATCGCCCACACAGAAGTAGCTCTGCAGCATTTAACATCCTGCTTTGCAGAGGTTGCTGAGCTTTTTGGACTCGAAGTTAGCTTGAAGAAAACAGAAGTTTTATATCAGCCTGCACCTCAGGAAGTCTCCCATCATCCCCATACCACCATTGGAGAAACAGCGCTCAAATCAGTCCAGCAGTTTAATTACCTGGGAAGCATCATCTCCTCAGACGGTAAGATTGATGCAGAAATAGACAACAGGTTAGCAAAGGCATACAGAGCTTTTGGTAAACTCCGTAAAAGAGTGTGGCAAAACAAACACCTGAAGAAAAGTACTAAGATCAGTGTTTACAGAGCCACTGTACTGTCTACTCTTTTATATGGATCTGAATCACGGGTCATTTACTGGTACCACTGGCATCTCTTAGAACGCTTCCATCAGCGCTGCCTCCGTACAATCCTAAACATCCACTGGACTGACTATGTGACCAACACGTCTGTCCTTGAACAGGCAGCAGTCCCAAGCATTGAGGCCATGCTGCTGAGAACACAGCTGCGTTGGGCAGGGCACGTCTCCAGGATGCAGGACCATCACCTCCCTAAGATCGTGCTCTATGGGGAACTTGCCACTGGCTGCCACAAGAGAGGAGGCCCGAAGAGGAGATACAAGGACTGCCTGAAACAATCCCTCAGCCTTGGCAATACTGACCACCACCATTGGTCTACCCTGGCCTCCAATCGGGAGGCCTGGAGACACACCATCTATAACGCTGCTGCTGCTTTTGAGAACACACGCAGGATCACTCTCGAGGAGAAAAGACAACGCAGAAAGAATCGCGTCTTGTCAATATCACCTGGGGAGTCTTTCTGCTGTACCTTCTGCCACCAGACTTGTCTAACTCGCATTGGCCTTTTTAGCCATCAGCGCGCTTGTAGCAAGCATGGGTAGAGCCCTTCTCAAATCTTCGTTCGCAAAGCCTAGCCATGAATGAATGAATGTATTGGGCAAACCTACTGAAAATGCAATATTAACTCCAGTAATGTTGTATGCTATTTCGTGTAAGAAATGAAAAAGCATACTTTATACAGAAAACTGGACCACCTAAGTACAGAGAATAAAGTAAAATATTTTTAAGGAATAAGTGAGTGAATAGGCAAACCAAAAAAAAATACGTTTCACTCTTGTCTTATGGGAATGCAAACTAGCTACATAAAAACTGGTTCACAACTTCTTTTTTTTCTTTCTTTCTTTCTTTTTTTTTTTTTTAATTTGAATACTGGGGACAGGAACTCAGAGAAGAGAAAATGGAAAATTAATCATTTTTGCTTCTTTCTCCTGCCTCTAAAGTCAAATGCATTTTCACAGATAAAACTGTGACAGATTTTGATTATCTCATCTCTGCCAAACATGCCATGTTAAGTACAACACTGTTAAAAGACTCACAGTGCCCTATTCAAACATATTCCTCAAAATTATGACACAAGTCCCGCTTTGCATGACTTCAAACCAAGGATAATTTTACTCATTGTGATATTCAATTTATATCACATCTTTGAAATAAACAAAGTTAGAGGAAATTAAATCCTTTTCTACTAGTTAGTACAGCAGGAAACTGGACAAAGAAAATTCATTAGCAGTGAAATTAATGATGTAAGATTAACTATATTATAATTTTGGTCTCTACAACTATTCATATAGGTCATAAAAGGAAAGTGCTCATAATTCTTTTTGTAAACTCCTTATGTTGCATCCCAGCCCTGAAAAAAACCCTTAGCTGCATTCATGAGTTTTGTTCTGTCACTTTAATTCTATCGAGAGACTAAATTATGCAGAGACCTAAAGAGAAACTTCTTTATATCCCGAAGGAAAACCTCATTCAGGTGTATGTCCTTGAGATCCAAGGGAGTAGATCTTCCCAAAAGAAAGGTAGTTACTTTTTATTTCAGAAAATCCGTATTTCCTTTCACTAGTTTCCTTAAATGTCTTAAAAATTCGTAAACCACTTAAAGTGACAGAAATTAAGAATAACTATCCCAATAAAATTAAGAATAACTATTCCAATAAAAAGAGAAGAATTTCAAAGGTTCTTGCAAAGCATAGTATGCATCTTCAAATCAGCATTTTCGTATCATGCAACTCTACATGTGTGACAGCTTCATGAGTTGCTCGTGTATGACAATACTGTGACTATCATTAAAAAACAAGATTCCAAAAGTAGAATCTATACAAAAAGGACATTGACAGATATAGTATTACTTGCAATATTTATTCATAAATGCACGTTTAAGGACAATTTTAATTTTTTTTTTTCTCTGGGGCACAAGAGGATTTTTTTTTAAGTTTTCTGTGATGGAGTTGATTACTATCACCACAAGTTGTAATATGCTTTTCTTCAAATTCTTACTTATTTTTAATGTATCACTGGTATTTTCAACAGCATAGTTTTATGGTATTTCAACTTGGTTCAACAGGGAATTTTAGCAGAAAAGAATGAGACAACTTTTCTTCAATCCTCTGTGGTCAATATATACTGACAAACAAGGATATATTAATCTTGGCATCTACTTGGTATTGCAAAGAAGAATGAAACTATGATGTTCTTCTTTTCTCAGAATTTGGATCAATATTTCAAATGTTACACCTTCAGGTGAAAAAAGAAGAAATATCATGAAAGGCTCAAAATCCTGCAAGATTTTATAAATGGCATGGATATACTGCAATATCATCAATGTTTTAAAACTGTGCCTTCAGACACATAAAAATTCCCTGTCTGCCTTCTACTTCTTTAAGCAGGAACAAGAGACATAGAAAATAAAAACGAAAGATGATTTTAAATCTTTTCCTTTAGGAACGAGTGGAATTTATATCACATCTTTGAAATAAGCAAAGTTAGAGGAAATTAAATCCTTTTCTACTAGTTAGTACTAGAATGGAATGCAGTACAATTGTCCAAAATTTAAAAGGTAAAATCAAAAACGTATTCTGAAACAGTACAATAGAAACCAGGGTAAGATGAAAGATTGTTAGTTTTATTTGTTGGTCATGAGAAATCTTGAACCTTTAAAAAATTGCTCCTAACCTTTAGTAAGATGCATCAGAAGCCAGAAATACTAAAGAGATGCTATAAGAGCCATCACAAGCTATGTTGCAAAATGAAGTAATTGTGTCTCATTCACTGTAAAACTGACTGATTAGGATAAGGAAAGTTTTGAAGGCTTGAACTTCTGTACCTGCTACAAGTTATACTTGGGGGTTTTGGTAAGGGTTGGAATTGGGGTTGGAAGTTCCAAACAACTGCAGCTCAAAAGTGTCCTCTTACAGACCTCTGCAGTCACTGCGAAATGAAGATTGTTCGATATTTTTTAATTCTGCTAACTATATTTTTCCATCCTGTTTAAACCTTTCTTTAGATGTCATCTCTATTTGAAAGTGTTCAGGTTAATGAGACCATATGTCCATTAGAGTAGACTTCAAGGATGCAAGTTCTTTGGGATAGGGACCAAACGTATGCGGAAGTATATTATATCACTATCTGTGGTTTCAGCACTAAAAGGGACACTCTCCAAAAAAACAAAAACAAACAAACAAACAAACAAACAAACAAAAAAACATAGAATGGTAATCCTGTGCATTACTCCTGAACTAAATTCTAAAAAGGGGTTTAGCACTTATGATCTTTAAGATCCCTTCCAACCCAAACAATTCTATGATTCAATTTCTACTATTCACTTTAATATGCTTGAAGTATTTCTATTTCCAAGAGAATTCATTTGGGAATAAAAAGTCCAAAAAGGACAATTCAAATTTAATCTCATATCTCATGGCTTATTCCCTTCTATGATTTTCTGGATTCTTTTTTCAAAATGTTAAATTATTACCAGATTTATTAATTAAATCAAATTATATTCCTAGAACAGTCCAAAAGTTCTAATGAAGACTCAGTTATTTATAACACACAAAAATTTAAAAAAAAAAAATAATAAAAAAAATAAAACCAGGCTAATGTTTGTAAAATGTAACCTAATCTCGTGTCTATAAATTAAGTTTAAAGAAATAGACTGGAACTAAATGCTAACATTCAAAAGATTTTTTTTTATTTAAACATTCAGATTCAATGTTGATATTAAGCCACTACAGTTCCTGTGTAGCTACTCATGCCACCAGTGGAGGTTTAAAGAGAATCCAAGACTACCACTTCAATCTTCTTCAAGTAATTTGTAGCAGTCTTCCAGCAAAATTTTTAAATTCATAACCCAGATATTTCCCAATGCAAGACTTTCATCAGGAAATTCTGAACCTGGTGCTGATTTAGAACACATGGTTTCAGTCCTCCATGCCCTTCTCCATCCACAACTCACCACATTTATTAACTAAATTATGCATTTAGATTTGATTTCTGCCTCTTTAACTCCATCAATTCTCAGAGCCTATTAGAAGACGGCAATGATATAGACAATATCAGAAAATCCATGCAAGTATCTGTAAGGAAACACATGAATAATCTGGGGGGAAAAGCTCATGTTGTTTAGTACACATCCAAAGAAAGAAGGTAATCAGTAGCAAATAAGAGATTCAGAAGGTAATAAAAAATATAGGATTGCATTTCTTCATTTTTCTTTTTGCCACACTGATGCATTTGTAAATATTTATAAATTCAGTTATGCTCTTATATAACTTCCAAGAAGAAAACCTGAGGGTCTAGCAGCTGTAACTCAGAGCAGTAAATTATTCTAAGAAGCTCTTATGTGTAATTTCAACTTTGGATTTTTCCAGCTTTATCCATCTCTCATTCTTGTATTCTAACAGCTCCATCTCTACCTCATGACCCTGCTGTAAAACTGGAAGTCCATCTGGCCACTTTTTCTCCTTGGTAGATATGCTTATTTCAACTTTTATCTAAATTTGCATCAGAAGTGTTTCAAAACAAATAAGACTGTATGACAGTTTTATAATTTTACAACATAAATTAGTGTAATACATTATTTTAGGGGGTTGTTTGTATTCTAAGTTGTCATTTTTTTGGCAGTAGTTTGCTTTAACGGTATACAAAAAAAAAAAAAAAAGGATACAGATGAGTCTTTCAGTTTTGCAGTCACAGACGTCAGGGTTAAAATTAAATACTGCCCCAAAATGAAGGGAAAGGATAGCAGAAAGGATAAACAATAATATAAATAGGAGAATCCAATGGAAACTGAGGGTTTTAGCTTTGACTGGAACAATAATTGTTTATATTCATAGAAAAATAAATCAATAAAAAAGATAGAAGGAAAAATGTTTTCCCTTTTCATTGCTGTATTCACACACCTCTACCACTATTATAAGAAATAATTAAAACCTAATTGTTTCATGTAATGTTTAAATCTCAAAAGACTCATTTTCACAGCACTGCCACAATTATCTCATATAGTTGAACCTTATTCTACTCGAGAAGGAGTCTCATATTGCTTGCACTGCCATCTCAAGAATGTAACGTAGAATAAATAACTTTTGCATTATTTATTTCAGTTACTCAAAAAATATACAACCAATGTCTAATTAAAAACATAGTAAGTGAGCAGTGAAGTAGGAATATAAACTTCAGGACTAATTTATCTGGTACTTATCTCAGTGTTTCTTTTAAAAAAATTGATTGAATGTCACGGTTTAGAAACCACATATATAAGTGCAGTTTCAACAGTCTAATATCTCTGTAAATTGTTTTTGTAAACATACACTATAATGACATATTATGCCACGAACCTATCTTGAAATACAGCTCCACAGTGCTACTCCTCACCATGACAGGTTAATTACAAAGCATTCTAGGAGATTAAGAATTAGCCAGTCGTTCCTTAGTGGACTGGAAAGACAAAATAGGTTTTGTACACTTCAGAATACACTAATTAAAAAGCAGTGTTTCAATTTCATTTTAATGAGTCACAACAGATATTCCACAGAAGAAACTCTATATTTATTTATTTATTTAAAATTTCCTGTGTTTCATTATATAGTTGACACTCTTAAAGAGCTTTAGGCAAAAGAAGATAAAGCAAATGGCTTTCACTTAAGCTTACAGCTTTCTCAATTTGAAGCAAGAGGTAAAATGTAGCTTGAACACCAAATCTATTCTTGATAATGTTTAAGTATGAAGATCTTCCTGCACTTATTTGTATCCTTGGTTAAGTAGTATATCCACAGCAAATTGACAGCTATTTAAGAACTATCCTAATTCTTCTGCTTGTTGGCAAGTTATCAATAGCATTTTTTAAAGAGAAAATACTACAGCTGTTAGTTTATAGGATTATATAAATTTATCTCTTTTACTACTACTAATTTCCCTTTCATCATTCAGTAGCTACATAGCCCAAGACCCCAGGTTAAATACAAATCATCAAAATAATCTTATTTTTCTTGCTTGATTAGCCAAGCAGAATTCCTGGAAAGTTCTACTGAATTTACAGATTTTGATGTGTCCTCGATAATGAATACAGTAGATAATTCACCTTCTACAGGTTTATATTGTCCATGACTATTTTTCGTTTAAAGGAGCGCTGAATCATGTAGTTTTAAACTGTTGTTTTATATATTTATGAGTTTCTGTGTAGGATGAGCTTTGCTGTTCATAGATGAATCATGACTTTCAGTTGAAAGTGGGCAAAACCCATCTGTCTAACTTAGAGAAAGCAGTCTCTATGAGAGGAAGTGTTATTTCAGCTACGTTATCTTTCTTGTTTCCTTAACACAAATACTTTTAACACTTATCCATTAGGCACTAAGATTAGGTGCTATCACTAGATAAAGGAGGTGGCAAGAAAAATAATTCTGATTTATTTCCAGTCCAAAAAGGCATCTGTTGACATCAGTGCTACTACATTCAACATGCTATAATTGAAAATAAAACAAAACAAAAACTAAACATGATTTTGCAGGGTTTACAAAGAGAAAAAAACAAAAATTCACAGGTAATCTTGAAAATGAGTCAGTTAAAGATAGATTAGTCAATTCTTTGAAGGCAGAAGCACTGAACTGTAACACAGCAGTTACACTGGGTATGTTCATGAAACCAAACACAATCATATTTAGTAAGACTGGTAAGTTTATCTTTTGAATGAAATATTGCTATAAAAATAAATCTCCCAAGACCATCAATGGCAGGGACATTAATAAGCTTTTTGTGACTTCAGAACCATCAGTTTTGAGTTGTACACACTGCCTATAGTACTTTAACTAGCACTGTAGTGAATCTGTACAGCAAAATAATCCACGTCTTATATTTCAGGAAACTACACTTCAACCTTGGTCTTACCTGGGTAAGAGTGTGATCGCCCAAAAATCTTAATCAGGTCATATGTCCTGAGACTGCTGTGCCCAGATGGGCTGAAACACAGAATGACACCTGGAAGAAGCTATGAGCTTTGCTTCCAAAAAAAAAATCGCACTCCAAATCCAAACCATCAGATCAGGGCAGACACATACCAAGATGGCAGAAAGTAAAACTTAGCGATCCTAGTCCAAAGAAAAGTTCCAATATAAATCAAATACATTTAAAATATTTCAGGGTCAAACATTAGGCAATATAGATAGAATGGGTTGTGTTGGAGGGGACCTTATAGGTCATATAGTTTCGACCTCCCCAACACAGGCAAGAACACTAAAGATACACTATGCACAGAAACTATTATCTAACACATGTGTGTTTATGAGCTGTTTCATGATTTTTAAAAGATTGGCAGTAAACACATTACTGAAAAATATAGTATTTTGTGCTTTAAGACAAGCTATTACATAGACCAAATTTATCCGGAGCTTATGAAATACAGAAGCATGATATTAACTACCTATTATAGCTTCTCCCAAATTGGGAAGTCATTTATAGATCAAATTCCTCAAGAGGAGGAGAAGGCTGCCAAAACTATCACATGGTTTCTGTGTATCATCTGCATTAGTTAGGGTGCTCCATTTGCTCAGAATCAATGGCAGGTAAAAAGACAACATTCATGAAATTTAGATTCTGTTCTGGTTCTTCTTGAATGACTTGTAGAAGAAACATTATTCACTATTTTAAGAAAAACTAGGCACTGTGTTTCCATATAAATTACTAGCAGTCAAAGTTCTTTTGCATGCCTTCTGCCATGCAGGATCTAAACAGAATGTATTAGTTTCTCATAATATATGAGTGTCAAGGTAAAAATGAGATAGATACCATACCATCTATAACAGATATCTTGTTTAACTAGACTTTTTTGAGAAAGAATTCTACAATAAATATGTTAGAAAATTGTTACTCTGAGGCGGGTTAGATGCACTTAATTGTGAATGGCATTTTTAAATTTTACTTAATCTTATTTCTCTATTTGAGTATTTTATAGAAAAACTTTACAATACTGAAGATTCAGAACAATAAAAAGAGATTAACATTCTCAAAGCTGATGGTAAGTCTAGGGTTGTCTAAGAACTCACATGGACTTGACAGCAAAAAACAGAATATTCTTTTTTAAAATAGATTTTGATGTAGTATATACATGCACAGACATATTTCTGTTTATTTAATATGTCAGCAGTACCTGGTATATTTTTACCTCAATTGTACTTAGAAAGTAAATAGAATACTGAAAGTTTTCAAGGCACTTTCATTATCTTAAATTTAAAACTAACTTTATAGAAATTGCTTCCATTTTCTGTAATTTTATTATAATGGAAACAAGAAAAAATCACAGAAACTGGCAATAACCAAATGCAACACAATGTCATACAAATCAAACTAAGAAAGTGTTGTATGATTAAGGCAAAATGAGTAAATCTATTTCAATGATGAAAGAAAGTCTACTAATATTCTTGTTCTCTACGCTCCCGGTGCTTGCAATTAAGAGCAAGAAATGACTATTACGAGATGACTGAAAATTGGCACATAAGGGCCCTGACTAAGGCTAAAAATGTGCTAGAACCAAATCTCACCTTCTGTATTTCAAGGTTCCAGGTAAAATCAGTAGATCACCTTACATGTCAGAAACAAAATTTTTATCTTGTACAATGAATGCAGTAGAAGGACTATTTTCTCATTGCAGAAAATGAAAGAAAAAGGATAAATTATCACAGTAAGACTGCCAGAGATCATATATTTTACTTTATTCTGATTTATCTCTTATATCATATTCAGCACAAAATACAATGATGCTGACTATTGACATATAATACAGCAGGTAAGTGCACAAATTGAAATATTTTAGTTTTCAGTCAAAACTACTAAAATCATGTTTTAATGACTGATGATGCCTGTATCATCCCAAGACACCATGTTTCCCTAGGATAAAGTTAAAAGATAGATCAGGAAAAAATCATAAAAATTCTTCTCAAAGATCACTTCAGTCACTGAAAGTTATTCCTTCAGTTTGTTTATTATGCCCTCCCTTTGACATGTAGTATGGTTATTTTCTAACAATTTATTAACTAAGCACAGTTTAGATCAATACAATTACTTTAAAAGTTAATGTTTTGTTACAAAAATCTTTCACCAGGATGTCATTCCAATAACAGAGAGAAAAACTAGCACTTTTATGTGCTGTGTCTAAAATTATCAGTAAGAAATGGAGTATTTCTACCTACACCTAGGAGAAATTGCTCAGCAGGGTTTGGCATTGCTTCCATAATAATCCTTTAAGTTCTGCTATTGAATACAAATTGTCCTTAAAACATTTTAAAATACTATTCATTTATACAGAGGACAACATTAGAGCAATCAGGAAACATATTTTTCTGTGGAAAAGAAAATTACTAAAGAAAAACATTACCTCTGTGCAGAATGTTATCCATAGTTACCAAGTCTCAAACCAATGAGAAGAAAAATATTCTAGTTTGTTGCTGATGCATTTTTCCCAAACAGTGGAATTCCACACACAGGAAACAAACAAACAAACAAACAAACAAATACAAGAACTAAATATGAACTGGACTACCTATTTGCTTCATTCCGTTGGTTTATTGTGGTAAATTTCATGTTATCAAGAGGAAATATATGTGAGGGAGAAGAATCCTTATAATAATGCAAACCAGACCACAATTTCTGCACCAAAGTAGAATTTTCTAGAGAAAGGTTAAATCATGTGACATAATGAGCATCCAGATGTTCATCACCTTTTTTCACCATTCAAGTTTTAATGACTCAGGTACACTTAAATATACAGCCACAGCTAGTCAAGCTTTTAAACTAGCCTTATGGGAGGGTAATCTAATTACTGAATTCTGAAGAATTTTTGTGTACCGTATGTACGTTGAATCCAAATATTTCTCATCATAAAAACATTTAAGATTATTATGACACATCTGAATGAAAACTGTGCAGGTTTATAGACTTTGGAATGTTGTGCCACATCACAAAGTCCAGCACTGGGGTCACAATCCTGCAATTCTCAAGTCATCCCATTTGGATGCACATAATTTGTTTCCAAAGAGCTTACAAATTAAGCAGTAAATATTCTGAATTTTTCTCCCTGTTGTATGTAGGGAATCATAAAAGCAGGATTCACTACACCACATATATTTATTGTTTTCACTGATATCTTCATTGCAGAGAAGGTTTATCCTTGTAAAAAATCATCAATACACAAAATAAAGAAACATGTTTCAATTCAGTCATTGCAGCTGAACAATATATTATGTTGTACTAAGATACTTCTAATTATTCTTAAAATGTTGGAGGTTTGATTTTTTTTTTTGCAGTCAATCCTTGTTTACATATTCTAAACTGGTAAATTTAAGCCTAGGGGTACACTCTTAATTTCAAATGTGTATTTTGTGTTCATTTATACCAAGTCTGTACAGTCAGATTCTGACTAGGCCTGTGTACTTTTTATGGGAACACAGCACAGCAGGCACAGAAATTAATTTACAAAAGAAAAGTGTTGCAGTTTTAACTTTATATATTCCCCAACCTCATTTACCTATTTGAAAGGTAAAAAAGGCAATTTCTATGGTGTTTAAAATGCTTTATGTCTATTGAACATCATATGATATTTAAATTTTTAAATCACATTTCTCTGTCAGTTTTGGAAGTTAAAAATGGCTTAAAAATTTGCACTATTAGGACTACATATAGTAGTAATTAATAGAGAATCAGTCTAAATCACTCTATCCTTATGGTTTCTCATTATATTTAATAATTTTAATAGTGTTTTTGTCCAGTTGCTCAGTTTTAAAACTCAGAGCTGGAACCTACTGCATATAAGTTTAGAGGGGGAAAGGTGTGGGTGGGTTTAGTTTGGTTTGGGAGAGAAAGGTAGGTGAAATTGGTGTTTTGTCTCTAAAAGGTAGCAAAAAGCCAGTGGAAATCGTTTTGTGACAAAGAATATGAGAAAAGCAAAACTCAGTATTGCTTTCATTACTATTTTGATTAGAAATTGCCTTCATAAAGATATACTGAGAGTATCCTAACTGTACAGGCAAATAATGCATTTTGAGGGGTTTTATTCTTCTTGTGCTTTGAAAGTTCGGCCCAAAGAACTTACAAGCTTCCCTGTAGAAATTATTCCGATGATGCTGAGAAACCACAACTTACTTTACAAGGTCTCCAAGCAAAATGTAGTTTCTGATCAGGCAACTCTTTAATTAAAGCCACTTGTAGAGGCTAACTAATAGTGCAAAGAAGAGAGTAAGCAGTTGTAATTCGTGACACAAACCCCCCAAAAAAACTCTTCATGAAAGAAATTAAACTATAGAAACTAAAAAGCAAAAGGAGAAATTTAAAAAGGGAATGATCAGTTATCCTTTGTCAAGATAGGTGCACTGGTTTTGGCTAGGATAGAGATAATTTTCTCATTGTAGATCACGGGGTGCCATGTTTTGTATGTGTTGATAACACACTCATGTTGTAGCTATTACTGAACAATGTAAATATTTGCACAACATCAAAGCCCTTTTTTTCTCACACTGTCATGACAGCAAGTAGGGCTGGAGAGGCAAAAGCTGGGAGGAGACACAGCTGACTACAACTGGCCCACAGGATATCCCACGACATATGATGTTGTGTTCAGTAAAAGCTAGGAAGAAGAAGGAAGAAGGAGCATTTGGAGTTATAGTATTTGTATTCACAAGTAAACAATACACATGATGGAGTCCTTCTTTCCCAGAGGTGGCTGAACACTTGCCTGTCCATGGGAAGCAGTGAATGAATTCTTTGATTTGCTTTGCTCGTGGGCATGCCTTTGTTTTACCTATTAATTGTCTTGATGTTAAAACATAAGGTTTTCCACTTTTACTCTCATGATTCTCTACTCCATCCCACTAGGGGGAAATTATTTAGAAGCTGTGTGGGGTTTAGCTGCTAAACAGAGTTAACCCACAACAATATGAAAGAAGATACTTTTATATTAAGATTAAATTACAGAAACTCATGATAAAAAGATGCAACTAGAAACAATTTATCTTAACTGAATCAGAGAATAAGTCTTTTATTTTCAAAAGAAAAAATATTTGATTGTCAACAAAAATGGATTTTGTTCTCTAATAAGTGATTACTACAGACTAGAGAGGGATAGCAGTTCTCCTACTGACAAAATGGAAAAAAATAATCTGAGATTAGCTCAGTTTGTTAGAGCTGGTGTAAATAACACCAAGGT
This sequence comes from Empidonax traillii, assembly GCF_003031625.1. Classification (NCBI taxonomy): domain Eukaryota; kingdom Metazoa; phylum Chordata; class Aves; order Passeriformes; family Tyrannidae; genus Empidonax; species Empidonax traillii. The sequence goes on from NW_020955275.1 coordinate 889,329, forward strand.
TCTGGGTTTGATCTACATATGGGCCATTTACTAAAGAGCTGGACTCGATGATCCTCGTGGGTCCCTTCCAGCTAAGAATATTCTATGAAATTTGAAATTTAAAAAAAAAAAAGGTAATTAATTCTGCTGGAACAATATACAAAATGGAGTGATATTATTGATATAGAAGATTTAAAAAATCAACCTACTGTATTTTGTAGTGTACTGCTCTTAGAAAACAGTGAGAACATTGTAAAGAAACTGGAGAGATGGAAGCATACAGCAGAACCACACCAGCATATTTCAAATAGCTATTACTCTTTTCTAAGGAAATCTTGGAATAAAGACAGGGCAAGAAGTGGATTAAAGAGGCACAGGTTTCCTCTAACTCAAGTTACTTTCTGATAGAACCAACCATTCATACATCCTGCATCAAGAACATAAATATTTCAGTAATGATAACAAGGACAAAATTATGTATGCACTAATCTTTGAAACAAAAAATAAACCTCTGGGATCATAGACTTATGGAGGGAGGGGAATCGAATTGGACTGGTTGTATATAGAATCATAGGATCATAGAATTAACAGGGTTGGAAGAGACCTCCGAGATCATCAAGTCCAACCCTTGATCCAACCCCACTGTAATTACCAGATCATGGCACTCAGTGCCACAACCAGCCTCATCTTAAAAACCCCCAGGGACGGTGAATCCACCACCTCTCTGGGCAGGCCATTCCAATGCCTGATCACTCTCTCTGGAAAGAACTTCTTTCTAATATCCAACCTAAACCTCCCCTGGCAGAGCTTAAGCCCATGCCCTCTTGTCCTACTGCTGATTGCCTGGGAGAAGAGACTGACTCCCACCTGGCTACAATCAGGCTAGTATGTTCAGACTTAGGTAAAATCTCTTTATGTAGATTTTAAAATCATACAAAATCAATCAATGGCCTTACACAAAATAAAGGTATGAAATTGTTTTACAACAATAACTGTTTAGGAAGTGGCAAAACAGCAGACCTTTTTTTGCAGGAAGGTACTGTGATTCAGAAATAGCACAGAAACTGAAGGTGCATAGAATAATTCATCTATTGTAGCTAGAACTGGATGGGAAAATTTGTGGAACTGTATCTACTAATATCAGTAGCAATAAGCTACAACTTCACTTCAAACAATGAATATATAACATTTCAGAATGTCACCTTCCATATTGCTTTCACAGAAGAAGTACAGTCAGGTAAAAAGTATATCCTTCAGAATATTTCTGAAAAGTCTCTGCCTGAAAATGAGTGGATAATTTTAACAGTAGGGAGTTGATGGTCTACTATCAGAGTAATGATTTTATACTAACGCCAGGAAGAAGCAGGATGACCAGCTTCTCAGTTTTGTGTTCTTGATACCTCTAAGGCAAGTACTTCTAACTGAAAATACAGAGCATTTTATTTCCCTGCTAAATAAACTATTCTTTACAAATTAAAACAACTACTACAAAGTGACGTCCCCAAAAAAGCCCCAATTGGCAATTTAAAGATTCTACTAAAACTACTGCTAATAGCACAATATCGAAGAAAGAATATCTCACCCCATTGTGAGCAGAAATTGGAGCTGTATAGTGCACGCAAAGGTCAATCTCACTTATAATTTAAGGCAATAAGGAAATAGTAGAGTAGCTAACACAAAAGTCCCTTTAATAATGTCTTTATCATAGTCAACAAAATTTTTCATCAGAGTTCTTGAGTGTGAATTTACAATGATCAAAAAATGAACATTCATTTTGAGATGTCCTTTGTCCGCTGCCCAAGTTGTGTATTTTCCCCATATATTGCCCAATACCATGTTTACATCCAGAAACCTCAAGAACAGTAACCTATCTTTTGATGAAGAGAGTCTGAGTATGTCCAAATTTAACTTTCCAAATCAGTATGTGTGCAAAATTAGTCATGTAGCATATACCTTTTACCTACTTTTTAAGTGGCTCAGACTATTCTCTTAAGATTCAATGATCCAAGAACGGATATACTGATAAGATTTTATGGTCATAACATGCAGCACTGACCTCTTTGCCTATATTTCAGCAGGCATTAAAGGAGCTACATGACTGTGCAAAGTTAATGTCATTAAAAATAACTATTTCTTCTCGCTAGATCTGTCTCATCTCAATTAAAAGGGTTAGAAGACTGATTTTCTCTGTGAATCTATTCTGGACAGTTGCCCAGGCTAAGTAAACTATGCAAATGCCATGCTAAGGTTTGTCAGAGTGGTTAGTCTCGTCTGTCACTCAAACAAGGCAAACAGCTTACATTAAACCAAACTGCAGCAGCAGCAGACAGTTCTCTGTGATACAACAGGAAAAAGAAAGAAGATGAATTGATAAAGAAACACAAACCAGGTCTCAGTGTTGTTGAAATCTTCAGCTTGCTAAAGAATTCATAGAAGTTATTCTTACTCTTAATACCTGAGGCCCAAGCCTGATCACATAGACAATTCACAACTAACTAATGAAAAAGATGTTTAAGTTAGGAATTTTATTATCTATCTACCCACAGGAACACCGTGTTACAAAGTCTTCAGCACAAAGAAAGAATATCACCATTCTTTAGGAACAATATATACACACAGATATTCCTTGACACACAAGCAAAGCAAAAAAAAAAAAAAATCCAACTAAAAATAAATATTATAAAAAGAAAAAGTGTTCACAAAACACTTTTCTTGAATGGTATAATTTCTACTACACATTGATTAGGCAATCCAAAATGTCCCAGTTCAAAGTACATTACACAAACACTGAGTTTTCAGATTAACTGATCTCAGAAGTCTCATTTATGCTGTGGACAATGACACGACAACATGTTTCTTGCACACTGAATCTCAAGGAGCTTTTTCTTTTTCCCTGTTTATTACTACATCTTTTTTTTTCCACAAATCCCCATACAACTCTATTTTATTGATCTTGTTTTCAAATGCTCTGGACATTTTTACACACCTCTGACATCAAATATGACAGACTTGAAGCAGAAAATACAGAAAACTAGAAAAAAATACTGTGCCACAACTATATTCCATCACAAGATGCATTTGTTAGAATCCAGTTGTTTTCAGATGGGAGGTTCGCTTTGGAGAAAAAAGGAAAATATGTTCCGACAATGTCAAAGTTATTCTGTTTCCAAATTACTTCTCCTTTCAAATTCTGCTTATATTATTTTGTATTATGGCACATGAAAACATGAAGATGAAACAGAAACCAAAGACAACGCAAAACATGTTGGATCAACTGTTATTGATTCTTTTTTAGTTGTCCCCTGAAAAATAACAAGTCGAGGAAAAATGGGTTTATTTGGAAGGAAATCAAATACGTCAATTTGAAGTTGTCAGACAGAATGTATTATTCTGGAGCATTACTGGATGGTACAGCTGAATCCACAAATAAAGAGTGAGCATTAAGTCTCCAAGAACACACTCTTTTACTTAAAGCAAACAAACTCATGTCTAGGACAAAGCAGTAAGAGATTTCACTTTCCAAATATCTATGCAAACTAGGATTTTAATATTTGAGTTTGTTTTGATGTCCTTTCCTTAAGGAAAGAAGCCATAAGACATTTTTTATAGAAATCTGAAAAACAAATCCCAGTGCCTTCCTCTTGCACTGCATGCACCTTACTGCAGATCACATTTTAGAATCCGGTCTTCAGTTTACTGTTCCCAACATGAATTACAAAATAACCCAAGTGACTTGAATTGCAAAAATGAATGTCGGTTTTCCACTGTCAGAAAACAAAGATGTATCAGTTTATTCCAGAACATAACACAGCACAGTACATCTCCTTAATTTATTATTTCCTTAGAGTCTGTGTAACAGATAATAATGTCGTATTGGCAGAGATGATAATTTAACTCTCAAGACAAAGTCTTGTACATCTGGTTTTAAATACTTAAAAATTATTTTCTACTTTCCTTATTTTCTACATCAGGTTCCCTCTGCTTTTAGGCTTCTTTTTTTCCCTAATAAATCATCTCGATAAAACGTACATGTTATGTTCACTCATCGTGGATTTTGGGGTTCCATTTAAATAATGCAGTTGAAATCTTCAGAAGAAATTTAAACTGAAATCCTAAACACTTAAGAGGCATAGTAAGATGCAAAATCAATTCACTTTCAGAATTTGTAAAAATTGAAGAGTTTAAGAGGGAAGCTTCAAAAGCTTTCAGAAATAAAAGGTCATCTAGTACCTGTGAAACTACATGCTGTTCTAGGAGAGTGTCTTCTTGCAGCCAGTTACAAGCATACTTACAGTTCATTCCTCTTCAAGAATCTGAGATTGTCTCCTCTCTGAGCAGGTGATGTACACTCACTATTAACTCTCAAACTTGCACAGAGTGGAATAATCATACCATTCTCACTTGTTTCCCCTGTAAAGAAGCTTGAGGTATAGTTTTATGATCATTTGTTCATCTTTAATTGCGTAACTAAATCTTAGTATTATCTTGGTAACATTTGCTACAAATCTAGGCAAAATTTATGGTCAGACCTTTCAACCTCCATAGATTCTTCCTATGTCCCCAGTCTATCTTCTTTTTCACCTTTTTAACCTTGACATTGTCTGCTAAATCTATTAGACTTCACAAGTCTGACAGCTTCATCACAGTTGAGAAAAAAAGATTTAAAAATATTCTAAACTATTGTTGATGATCTAGATTTAGCAATTTTGATCTACAGCTATTGAAGTTCTAAATGGTGACAAATACTTAAACTATTTTAAAGTTACTGGTGCTTTGGGTTTTGTTTTTGGGGGCACTTGGTTGGTTGGTTGTTGTTTGCTGTCAGATTTTTATTGTTGTTGTTTTGTTTGGTTTGTTGTTGTTTGGTGGGGTCTTTTTAACTCAGATGATGCAAACACACCTGGAAAACTAATCAATAAGTGCTCTGGACTCACTTTAAAAAAAAAAAAAAAAAGGAATGTGTCCATAATAAAGTAATTGATTTGATATGCTTTTCATTATATTCCAAGTACATTCATATTCACTGACATTAGAACAATGATACTCAGAAAGTGACCTTACAAAGCCACAGTACTGAATGCATTTAATGTGCAGATATACAATATATTTGGTATATGCTGATGCAGCAGGACGATAGTATCATCATATCAAGGTGAGGAAGCATCACTACCACAGGACAAACAGTTCACATAAGACAGAGCCAGTTCAGATGTGTTTTCATGTTAAAAATGTACCTTGATGTCTACCAGATTTGTTGTCTATACTGCATGCTGCAGCACACGAATATTGTCAATGTCACTTACTACCTCACAGGGCTTGAATTCTGGAAAGCAAAAACAGACAATGAAAAAAAAAAACAAAATAAAACAAACAAACAAAAAAAAAAACCAACAAAAAAACTAACCCCAAACTAAAACCAATCATCCCTAAAAGTTTACAAAGGAAAATCATGTAGCTGTAGGTACCCATTAGCAAATATCAGTTCAGAATGTTAAGTCATTGTCCACCGTTTACATGGCTCCAAGATCATTTGACCCAGTTTGGTTTTAAGGTTACATGAATGATATGGCAGCTCATTTGTACCTAGAAAAATGCTGACAAGCCTCGTGGTCAACAAGACCAAACACCTGGTCTGTTTGCAAACCAAACTGAGTTAAACAAAAACATTCTCCTTTTTCATTTAGAGCAACCCCACTAGGGTTGATCAGAGAACTATGCCCTGTGGACTATTTATAGGGGAAGTCAATTAGAACATTTGCTTAACACTGGGTCAATTCATCCTAGGTGAATGTGATCAGAGTGCATTTATTTATCTGCTAGTTTTAAACTTCTCTGAGTTAAAAGGAGAAAAAAGTTTGCTCTTCAGTGTTGAAGAACAAACTGAGCAAACCCTTTCAGCAGCAGGAAGTAACATGGTAATACTAAGGAAATGGATGATTACTAAATGTCTAAACGTCTAAAATCTGTGCATATTTACAGATAAGTAAAATTTTTGAGATAGGGGACTGGTACTAAATCTCTCAAGAAAATCCTCTTCTAAGAGATGTGTTAAAATCTTAGTTTTCTTTCTGGTCTCTGGAACAAGAAATCTGTATTTCTGCCACTGCACATTGCACAAAGGAAGGAACAAGAACAGGGTAGGTACCAGATGGATTGACAGGTCAGATGTTCAAAGCACTTCAAAAGCCTCAATTTAAAAGAAGGAAAACTTCTTTTGCTCCATTTTTCAATCAAAGGGTCAATTATGTCTCTTGGAAATGGCCTGAAGATAAACCAGGGAAGGTTTAGGTGGGATATTAGGAAAAATTTCTTCACTGAAAGGGTTTTGTGGAACAGGCTGCTCAAGAAAGTGTTTGAGTCATCATTCATGGAGGTATTTAAAAAATGCATAGATGTGGCACTTAGGGACATGGTTCAGCCATGGACTTGGCAGTACTCATTTAATGGGTGGACTTGATGATTTTAGAGTTTTTTTAGAAACTAAAAGATTCTCTGACTTTACTACAGTGATATGTCAAAGTAACATGCTGTTCTTAGCTTCAACATCCAACAATGAAAAGTTCTGGTGTCAGTCTCTGGATGAAGAATAGGATTACTTAATTTCTTCTTTAGATAGTTTATGGTAGTATTTACGATCCAAATACCTTAAACCAGGTAATTATCTGCCTCTTGTATAATTCAGACTCATGATTTGAGACTGAAAAACCTCAAATACTGACAGTCTTTTTGACTGGTGCCTAAACCAACCATGAAGGGAAGCTAGAAACAATAGGAACAGCAGACTGTAGATAATGAAGGGCAAAGAAGGTAACTGGAAGAGAAAGACTGATAGAAGTAAGCTTTTCTATTAGGAACACTATTCAGGCTGTACCATGTGAAAGGAAACCCCCATGAATTTACCTTCAAACATCTGTCAGTGGGACATGTTGGATTTGTCAATCAAAGTAAGAGTTTAGGAACAAAATGATCAACATACAGTATAACTGACAATCTTTGATTGTGAACCTGAAGAGACTGATTTGTCAAACATGTCCATGTCTACCTGCCTTTTCACAAATTCAAGTCTATCTGTTACTGATTTCAACTGCACTTATCTGGCAGCCACACCTGTTCCTCAGTATCCAGAATCTAATGACAACACCAGTACTCAGCCTCCCTTAAGACATGTAACTAATCCAGCAGTCACAGAACTTCTGCCTTAATGGCAAGGATAAGAGATAAAGACTTAAACCTTCACCTGAATGTCATGCTGAAACTGTCTTTTTTTTTTCTTAATTTTTTTTTTAAGTTCCTTACATTTCCAAGAGAAAATACTGATCAATTCTGGAACAGCCTTGAATGACTTTTGACTAACTCTAACTGTTGATGACTTCCCTTTGTAAAAATCTCAGAGTGAATTCATACATTTCCTGATTTTTTTTTAATCTACTTTAAAAAGCAAATGAAACAAATATAATTTCAAAGTCTCTTTTTGAAGACAAAAGACAGTCTTTTATTTGAAGAATATTTAAGTGAAATGTTGTGGCTGCTTTGGACACAAAGTCAAAACCATCAGCTGAACTCAGTTCAAACTGCATTTAGGCCAAATAACTTATTTTTTGAGAAATTTTGTTCGCATGGAAAATAAAAGGCAGTGGCACATGATGTGTCAAGGAAACACATTTTTATATGATCCTTGCATAAAGAGTCCTTGGATGCAACACCAAAAAGTGATTTCAAACCTACTGTTAGCTGTAAAATACAGATTTCATATATCCTATTTGGTTTTGTCTATTAGTTCTAACATCACCTCAGCAGAGCAAGTGAACATTGATTCAATGTTCATTATACCATACAAAGTTTTACACTTGTAAACCAGTTTTTTTCTTCATAAAAATCACAACATCATCACTTACAGTAAAAGTTCTATAAAAATTCCCCCAGGCAGTAGATGGCATGCTTCATACTGAATTGAAAACTGCTCTGAGGAAAGAATATAATTTTATGGGCATTACAGTCAAACCAGTCCCTCTTGCAGACATCTATAGAAAGAAGAGATCTGTCTTTCAAAATCAGCATCTTGTGGTAACAAAAAGTTACTAAACCTCCTGTTCAGTAACAGTATCAAAAAATAAAAGTAGTTCAAACACTATGTTGAAAAAAAAAGTGCTGTGAAAAAAGAGGCTGAGTAAACATACTTTTCTTAAGTTTACTGACCTTAAGATCCATTTTTTAAATTTTATTTTGTAGTAGCCTTGCTTCTTGTGTGAATACCTACACTCCTCCTGGGAAAAAATAGCACAGTTCTATCAAAACACACCCAAACAAAGTTTGTAATCATTACACAATTTGGGTGACATCAAGACAAAAAGGAGTATCACAAGGCCCACAGAGTGGGGCTTAAATGGAAACAAAAGACAAAACCTAAAGATCATCAGTGACATCAAGTTTGGGAAAGAGTTGAAAAGCATGTGTAATGCCTTTTTGTAATGACTGAACATTTTCTAAAGTTAAATGCTTCATGGATTTTCCACCAACAATACAAGCAAGCTCTCATGTTAAATCGAAGCAGGAATGCTATTAAATTATTGAGTGTATCTTGAGCTGGTTTACATGATTGTTTTAATACAATAGTTTGTACCACTTGAGTAACTGCTCCAGTCCAACTGAATTACAACAGTACTTCAATACACAGCCTATTTAACTGAAGTAAAATAAAAACATGGTAGCATTACTTACAAAGTCCTTCTTGGATATTTTCCTTTAAATAATTAAAAAAAAATAAAAAAGAAGGAAGAACTCAACCACTACTTGCAATCTTCAGCACTACTTATTTACACTTCTATTCAAGTATTAATCTACCAATCTGACATGCTGGTCTACTTCTTCCAAGGGCTCCCTTCAGCAATTCCTTCCTTGCCTCATTAGACAACAGGTATCTTTCAGATAAGAGCGATTTCTGGAAATCTTTATATTGTACCTATATAGAAGACCTGCAAAAATGTTTTTCAGTCCATTGTTATTGCGAGGTTAACTGCCAAAAACCAAATAACTGAAATATATCCGTTGTTATAATTATTGTTCAATAAACCTTTTATTTCCATATAGGGAATAACTATTTTCCTCTCTTAGTGACAGAAGCTTTGAAGAACTTGCTATGATACCAGTAAAAAATTCATGTTCCTAAAATAAAAATAAAAGTTCTCCAAGAAATCTTAAATTTTTTAACAAAAATAAGAGAATGTTCTGTATGAATATGTATATATGTGGTTGTTAAAAAACTCTAATTTCTCTTTTGCCATATTCAAGAAAGTAGTGCTTAAAGAGGGGATAGATTATTTACTTGTAATTAAGATAATGTGGTCTTGTTTTCCTTGTAATAAAATTTGTCAGTGCTGAGTTTACATACCCAATATTCATAGTTGGTTTATACATGTTAATTCATAGAAAAAGACCCACAGACTGATAATCTGGGGAAATACAACTGTTCCTTTGGAAGGGTCTCCTTTTTCTAAAATATCTGTAAAGTGACATCTTGGGTCTGGTTTTTACTGATTGTCAAAAATTTGGCATTGACAAAGCATCTGTAGAGATACATTCACTAAATTACTACTACAACAACAAAAAAACATGTATAACACAAAAACAATGTGCTTATTCATTACAAGTTATCCTACTCATTTGAGACAATTCAGTTAAGCCCCTGAGACTTATATAAAGCACAGCTTTGTTAGATGGGATAATTCATGTGATATAGTAAGCATAAATTAATCATGTTTGAAATTCCAGGTTATTGTGCAATGTACTAAGTACAAACTATTGGAAAGCTCATCAAATTTCTCTAAGACATCTTTAGATGTTCTTGTAATGTACCAAGCTATACACCATTTCATGTGGTTCACCAACAGAAGCATTTGTATTTAGCTTATATAACAAAACTGCAAGGTTTTCTACAGCTTTGTAATGTTATTTGCTATAAAGCAATAACTGCCCATGGTAACTTAGAAGATTTGACAAGCGTATTTGTAAAGTTCTAGCTGTGCATACAAAAGTTCCCTGTGCATACAAAACTACAAAATATTGTTAGACTGACTACAGTCACAGAGTGCAGAGTAGAAGGATGCTCTGCCTCAGTAGGGGTAAAACAGTTCAAACTTGACCCTATTTTGCACAAGTTGTCAGTGGTCATCCAAGGAAGAATGGTCGTATCACTTTTGGTATTGAAGAGTGAGACCACCCTGACTCATCAATCACAAAGCCAAACACTCTGAGGATGTGAAGAACAATTTGCTTCCTGAAGGAAACCTGCATGGGTGATGTGTGGCAGACAAAATTCCTGAACCAAAAGTGATAGCAGGGATGACTTATTTAAAGCTGCTGAGCTGACACAGCTGGTCTAGAGGCATCTGACTGACTGTTAATCACTTTATACTACAGAAACCCAGTCCCACTTTTTAATGGCAGGGTCTTCTAACACACCCTTTCTTTGAGAGTGTCTGTGGAGATTCCTCCCTTGAGTGGGGACATGGCTCAAGGTTACTCCTTCAGGTGGAGTGAAAGAGATATGCCCATAGTCATTGGTATGAATGAGTTACCTCAATCTCTACTTCGGAAGTATTTTGCTACCTTTAATACAATTGCTTCAATATTACTTCAAAAATAGTTCACTATACTCGTAGTTATAACTGTCTATACTCTGTAGCTAATAATAATTCTGAATATAGTCTTTAGTCTAATAATTAACATGATTATCAGTTTAAATAAATGATTTCTTTTATCCTTGTAAATACATTTGTTTAGTCATTCTTATTCCTGTGGGACAAAGTCATATAAAGACTTACATCTACATTATCCTTTAAACCTAAACCATTGACCAAGCCTGTAACTAGGATTGTATTCAGCTCCATCTAGACTCTTCTCTGAGAAAGAGTTAAGGGGGTCCTTTCTGAGCCTCGTGACTCAATGGTAGGATCTCTCCAATAAACCTTGTTCATATCTTTTTTTCTGCCCACTCCTATAAAGGAGCTGTCTGTCTGTCTATCTGTCTGTCTATCTATCTATAATATTCAAAGTAAAACCTAATTTATATATAAATATTGAAGTATATATATAAATATATTCTATCCTCATAGAAAGAATAGCTCAACATTACCATTGTGACTGTAACACTATTTACACTGCAAAGCAGTGGTTTCATAACCATGCACATGTTCAGAAGTGAACTTTGCCATTTTCTATTTTTCATTTTAAATCCTAACATCAATTGCAAAACAAAGCAGCCAGTTTTCAGTAATTTTGAAATAAAAACCAGGAAATACCTGAAACTTCCACAATCTTCTAAAAATTTGTAGATAACCACTACTGCATGTTTTCTAAGTAACTGGATTACTACTTCACCAAAGAACAAATGAAGAGGTTTTTTTCAAAAAATTTTGTATGTTTTTTTCCCCCCAGATTTTTATTAAGAGAGGGTCCTTATTGTCAAGAAGCTTTTTACAAGGAACTGAAGGCATAAATGCGGTAGCCTCATTCTCCTTTCACAGAGCATATAAAATGGTTGCCTGTTCTTTTATAGCTATAACTGAAAGCAAGGCAGTGAGGGGAGTCAGGGAAGGAAACTTAGTTTGACTCAAGTCAAGAACAGCCTTAGGCACAGCACTATTATTCTGTGTTACTAAAATCACTTTCCTAGCACTATAAGAAAGCAACTAGTTTTAAGATATTTCTGTTGTTACAGCATAGTCTGTACGACAGAATTCTTGTATAATTCAGTCGCAGTTTGTTCAGGCCCTCCTAAGATATTCACCAATTCAGTGAATTGTACTCAGAAATTATTAAAGAATCAGGTTCAGATTCCAACGACTGCTGAGACATCCTTGTAAACAGGACTCCTTATTCCCCACCACAACATAGTCAAAGTCCACAAATTTAATTCTTTAAACATAGCAGCAAACTTGGAAATCAGCCTCAAACATATTGTTATAAAAAACAGCAGGTAATAAAAATCAGTAAGTATTCCTGTACTGATGTGCCTATATCAAACAACTGGTTGCAGGATGAAGACATCTACAGCAGTCTCATCATATAGGGCAAATAATTCTTCAGCCTAGATCTTTCAGTTTAAAGCTAGCATCACTACTGCCTCATCCTGCATTCTACTTCAACCTGAAACTGCCAAATAAAATCATATATAAACTGACAGCCTCTTGAGCAGACTATTACCATTCCAACACCAAACTCAGGCCTCACAAATCTTCACAACAAAAATGATGGACTATGAAATAAACTAGCGTTTATGGGTTTCTTTGGCAACCCTTCAAAAAGTTCTAAAATTATTAATGGATAACTTCTGCAAAATTAATTTTCATTTAGCTCTCTCTAAATCAAGTTACCGTCATCAAAATCAAATTTGCAGATAATTTAAAACTATAATTTCAAAGAGTAACCACATGAACTAAATGCATAATAACATGTATATCCTCATTTTTGGAAGTAATTTCATTTCATTTTTGCTATTTGATTATTGATGCAATAACATCAACATTTTCTGTCAAAGAATTTATAGTTTTGTCTCCTAAAAACAATTTCTGAAAATCTCGGTCTAACTACTGTTGCCTTTATGTAAATGAAATTTTAAAAGAATAGCATTAAAACTGCCAAGCTGGAGAAAAGGCTTTCATTTAAAACTTCACAGTCTTTATGCTACACAGTGTGAACACAGCTTCAACTACCATTATAACTCCAAAGGGTAGAATCCTTTGCAAATGATAAACTCAAAAATTAGGGTCTAATTCTTTATTCATTCAAAAATTGACAACAGAAAATGCCTACTGGATGGCCGTTGCTGACAGTATTGGCACCTACTCTTGAAGGAATTCCACAGTGAGCTTGATATTAAGAGAATCTCAGTCAACTTGTAGTTTAAAAATGCCTTACAGTACAAGACAGAAGAACTGAAGACACTCCTGAGACAGCTTTACTGGAGATCAAAAGGAGTTCCATTTATGCAGCCATTAGACACACGCATGCTTCATACTGTTCTTCTAATAAAGAAGGATCCCCATTGTGCCACAGTGCCATAATAACAAAATAACACACAAAATCCATGAGTAAAACAGAGCAATGCACAAGGACTTTTTAAGACACAATCCTTTGCAGAAGTCCTACAAAACTTTGCTACCAGAGCACATTTAATTTTAGTAACAGACTCAGTCAAGGTATCCTACACTCAGAAAAGATGCCGCACACAAAGAACAGCTCCTGCTTCCTTGTTGTGTCAGGGTGTTGCTGCTGATAGTTTCAGGTGCACTAGGCTCTTGAGCTTTGTAGTTCCTGTCTAGGTGAACTGTGTTGTTGCAGTGATGATGTCCTAAGTACGTTTTAGACGTGGGGTAGAGTTGTCAGAGCAGTCTATTCACAGAAGTTTGTTGCATAAACAGCATCAGCCACACAACTTGCTACCACACTTCAGTGACAGAAGGGATTAAGATGTCTCCTATCTTTTTGTTCCTCATGCACTTGGCTAAAGACTGTATTGACTGTATTGACAATGGAGCAATTTAAGATTAGAAAAGCTAGAATTGCCAGCTAGCAAGTTCAGGATTACATGATTACTTTCCTGCCAAGAAATAAAAGATAGACTTAACATGCTGACTTACGGCTGGCAAAGATACCAGAAACACAGAAACTGAAGAGCGTTCTTATTACAGCTTTTTTGTCTGACATTTTCTATTTACGACTACTGGAACAGAGACTATCAAACAGTATGTTTCTCCTCATGTCAAACACTTAAACAAAACACCAACATGTTCAGGGATTTAACCATCCTCAAAAATTAACTTCATCCCTTATTTTTTTGCTATTTGCCACAAATATGAGACAAATAATACCACAAAACCAGTAACAATTCATTATACCATGCATCAGAGAAGAGAATGAGTATTTTAAGAAAATCAAAATGCAACTTAAAAAGACCATAGAGCACTGCCATCTAGTGATTGCCACCATAAATAAAAAAGTTTGCGTTAACATGTAATGCAAACAGAGTAAGTATTATCAATAACTGAGCTTCATTCCTGTCTTACTTTCTGAGGCAAAATGTTTGTGAAATAGGCTGCAAAGGAAATATTGAGTTATATCAGAGGCCATGCACCTACGATTTTAAAAGATCTCAGCATTTGCATTTCAAAGTAAAAACTGTAGTGGTAGCAGATTCACAGCAAGAATCTACCATCACTCCTAACTATGTAGTGTTAAGGAGGGGTTAATATTTTCAATACTCTATGAGTAACAGAGAAGAAGTATCAGTGAGCAGTATCTCTGTTGTTACCATTGAAGGATGTGCTGATAATTTTTAACTGGAACTAAAGTACAAGTGAAAGAGGAAGGTATATAGTTCATATATAGGTATAAATTATTTTCCTAACAGCTGCAGAAAATGGCCTATTGAACTCAGAGTGAACCCTGACCATAAACATTTTTAAATATTGGAACGCTTATATAAAAATTCTTATCCAACCACAGCAGATAATGCAAAAATCAGAAATAATGATTATTTTTCAGTTTATTAAATATTTAATGATCAGCACCTCTTCTTCAAATATTTTTGGTGGGGTTTCTTCTAGAGTAGCTAAGCAACAGTCACAAATCTCTGAAATATTATTTCGGAACTCAGATTCCAAAATTGCACAAAAATGCATGCAAAATTGGGCACGACTCCTTTCAAATGGACATCAGTTTGTATTAAGAAATGAGTAACAGGTCATTTCTGCAAATGTGAACATAGAATCATATAGCAGAAGTTTCAAAAGAACTTCAAGCTATGTACCTATCTCTTTACTGTAAATTTCAGTGAGCCATAAATCCTACCGGTGAGTTCAAAATGTCATTGCTCTAATTTAAATCAACAAAAAGGACCCTACTATTATGTATATATTATAGAAATACTTTCTGCAGTTTTCTGTTTTCTTCAGAAAGACTGAACAAACAGTAAATTATAAAGTTTTGTTAGCTGAATAGCCTATATGGAACAGAATGTACTGGTAACTTGTCACAGGCCAAAGTCATTACTTAATTTTTAGAGTTATTCACAATTTCAAATCAGAGATATGATCGTATTGCCTTACAGCAGAACAGGTTCTATTTTGATAGCTGCTAAAGAAAGTATATACTGCAAACTGACTTTGCATGTCTGAACCATCTCTGAAGAGGCTTTAGAAATTTCTAAGTATGTCTTACTTCAACATCTCTTTCTTCTCCTTCTCTACCTCCATGTTGATCCAAGGGCAAGTCCAGAGTGAATGTACTTGAAGAAAATAATAATCAAATCTCTTTCAATCAAAAGTAGAAAATTTAAAAAAATATACCAGTTATCTGCATGTCCTATTCTCTATCATACTGGTACAGTGTTTTTTTCACATGTCCAGGAAGCATAAGAAATATTACTAGAACCAAGAGAAACACCATACAGTTAAGATGAATATAATTAAAGCAGAAATGTAAGCTCTTGAGATATTACAGGCACTCATTTAGTGTCCTTCCTTATACTGTTAATACTTAGGTAGCACAAAACTGTGATCTTCATTAAATAGATAAGTATAAATTCCAGCAGCCTGGATATGATACAGATATGATACAGATTCCTTATATTTTTACAGAACACCTACAATTATGAAGATTGATTCTTCTATATGAAATACCTCCTTACTTCCAGAAAAACTCAATTTTCCAACTAAACTACAGTGTCTTTCAACTGCAAACTAGGTGATAGCTTCATTACTTTATAAAAGGCAAAAATGACAAAAAGCCATTATTTTTAGGTGCGCCAAATATTCAGTACTGTTACCCTAATGAATGAGCAATGAACTGTTGAAGTCTGGTAGCTGTTCAATCTAACCATGATCTGTTTTCTGCAACTCTCACCTGACATATATACAAATGAGAAAGAATATCTCAAATACTCATAACAAGCTGCTTTAAAGTAAAACCAAGTAGAAGTAAAGAATTCAAATTCAAATTCGGTTATTTTATAATCTAATATCAAGATGGTGTATTGCTAAAACATACCTAATTATTATAACCAGGAGCTAATGTAAGCATTTGGAGGCTACTGTCTACCCACATTGCAAAGTAATATCTCATCAGTTTTTAAGCAAGATTATGAAGAGTAGCATGTACTGGTCAAACAGACACTTAAGTCAAGCTGGTTAGTGGTGCAGTAATCAATGGTGCAAAAATAAAATTGATGCTTCTTACTGGCCAGTATCCCTCCTTTAGAGCAATGTAAATTGCTTCAGCAGAAAAGCTAAAGCCCTCAAACAAAAAGAAGTAATTGTGTAACATGATACAATTAAAAAGATTTTTTTAAACTGTATTCAGAGTATGCACTCTTTTTTAAATATATATTTTAATCTTTTCTTGCTCTTCTATTGTGGTAAAAAAAAAAAAAAAAAAAAAAAAAAAAAAAAAAAAAAAAAAAAAAAAAAAAAAGACCTGTATATAATACCTCTGTATTTTGGGGGAAAACACTCTTTAAATTCTCATTTCCCCATTGTTTGGTGAAAAGATTATTAATTAAAAAATATTTAGTGATTCAAATTTCTTTACCTATTTGACTTTTTGTTTGTCTATTAGGAAAAATAGGACGTGAGTTATTAAATACCCTCATGGTATCTCTACCTTTTCATTTCAAGGCTTTGACATGTTAATGTATATGCAGGATTTTAATTATCTACATATCATAAGGATTTTTTTCCTTTTTACCTTTTTTTCAAAACCACAAAACTGTCCATATAGGAAAAGTCCAAAATAATATCTGAAATAGATCTAAGTAAAATTTTTGTGTCATTTTTTTTTATTCTAATGTACAAAACTTCTTAACTTGTCCTGTCATTGTTTGACAGGAGTAACTTGATGACTTATTTTGCCATCCTCAAGGCATAACACTGCCCAATACTTAATTACTTCTATATCAAAGTAGAAATTATATCTATCTCTTATAAGAAATAGTTTTTTCAAAGTCCCAAATGTCTTCTCTCCCGAAAACTCTATCCATCAAAGAATAGGAAAGATTTAGTGGCTCAACACAACTTCCATTTTCAGAATATGGTCTGAGAAAACCACAGAAAAGTTTGTTGTAAAGTATAACAATGTCAAGTTATTTACTTTTTTTTTTTTTAAGAATACACATGCAACTTTGTTCCTTTAATCAAGCTTTTAATAACAATAAATGAACAGCTTGAGGAAATACGAGTAAGAGAAGTGTTTGATGATAAGTCTGCAACTGTATACTCACTTTAATTTATGTTGACAGTGAGAAGGACGTTGGACCAGATTGTTTCCACCAGCAGATCTGTACACTTGTGTCCCTAAAGTAAGCAGCAGTCTTATATCCTCCTCAGATGTTTTGGGATGTTGACTTCACTTATTTTTCTCAATTACTTCTTTGTAGTCTGACTTCTGACTATTAATTCCAAACATAATTTTCTTCCTAATAGTTGGCTATCCTCCAGGTAAGACATGGTATTTAAAAATAAAATACAAATTCGGAAGTCACTCAGATGTTCAGCTATGTATTTCCTTCAGGAATCTTGGAAGCAAGTGATTGCAAGCTTATGATTTACTGCAGTTTAATTCTTACAGTTGTTCCACTACTTTTTATCCTGATACCTCTCTTCACTACCTTTGCAGTATCTCCAAGGTAATTACTTCCTCCTCATCATTTATGGAGGCAATGGAAACAAAAATGTCTTGGGTTTTAAGCTTTTGTGAATCTACTTATCTACTTTATACCTAGTCTAGAAAACTCAGTCCATTCCCAATTGGAACTAACTCTTGTTTGCACAAGGTTCTGTTTATGCAGTGGGTGCAGAGAAACTTTTATCTTAAATTAAACTGATCCACTCATTTTTAAAAGGCTTTCACTACTCAGACTGCAATAAATGAACACATTTTTGTTTTCATATTTGCCTATAGCACAAATTGCTTCTTTCCCATGGCAAGGTGTGCCGGTTTACACTGGGAAACAGGCAAAAGCTGG
>NW_020955275.1:907438-939360 GCF_003031625.1 Empidonax traillii
AAAAAAAAAAAAAAAAAAAAAAAAAAAAAAAAAAAAAAAAAAAAAAAAAAAAAAAAAAAAAAAAAAAAAAAAAAAAAAAAAAAAAAAAAAAAACCAAAAAAAAAAAAAAAAAAAAAAAAACACAGCCAAAGCAATTATATAGCCACATGCTGATATTAAATTCTGCATATTCTTCCAGACTACCTCATGTGCTGACATAAACACAATGCATTTCTCATTCATTCCACCCCATATACTTTAATAATACTAAATTCTTCTTGGCTTTCTAATAAAAAAAATCTATTCCTGTTACCACTGGTGCATTCAGAGCAACATCTACAGCAAGTCTTATACTCAAATGTGACCATTGAAGACGAGTGGTTAGTTTCTATCTCTTAGCACTTTCTAACACCCTTGTCAGGAATAGCAACATAGTCTTTCCTTTCAGGAGAATTACTGCTATGCCTGGAGAACTGAATCACAATGTTTAAGCATAAGTGCACTCAGTTACTTCTGAGAACAGCCAGACACATTGATGCTGAAAGGCCAAGGGCCTGTCTGGCTCTCTCATTCCCAATCACACACCACCATTGTTCGAGATTCAGCCCCCTCTATTTCTTTCCACTTCAAAAATATGGGATTTTTGTCACAAGCAGGGACAAGGTCTACTTCCTGTATAACTGAGGCTGACAGCTGTTCCAGACCCAAATAAGGGTCTTGAAAGTTGTAAAGTCACAATCTTGAAATCTTTTTCTTCCTTTTCCCTCCAGGACCTACAGGGAAGCAGAATTTCTTCTTCCCAAGGAGCTTGTTTCTCTTCTTGTGTCTCTCCTGATGTTATCCACAGTCATTATAACTGTGACTGCAACAAAAGATAGTTGGGTCTTCGCGTGTGCCCTACACATACACTCGAGCCCCTGGTGGTCTAGAGGGTAAAGGCGCTGCGCTGTCACTGCAGAGACCCGGGTTCGATTCCCGGTCGGGGCCCCTCCCCGGGCAGATGGAGCTCGTTAGCCCTGTAAGGCAATCCATCTACATCCTGAGGACCTCGCTGCCACCATCCAAGCTCGCTGGGCCCCGGCAGATGAACCTCAGGATTAAAGGGTGGGCTCAGTTCCGTGCACACTGTGTCTCACCTAAAAAATCCAATGCGCAGGCTGGAAGGTGGAAAGACCTTCCCCGGTTCTTCATTCGTGAAGACTGGCCACTACTTACTACACATACACACATATCTCCTCTCCCTTGCAAATTGTCTCTTGTGGGCAATATGATTCGTCCTAAGACAAGAACAGGAGGTGGGAATTGCAGGACGAACTCTCCGGATGCTTGCATAACTGATTCATTCCAGAGACGGGGGAGCTGTTATGATTTTGATTGACTTTGATACACATTGGTCTGCAAAAGGCAGCCATGGGAAAATATCAGTGCTGAGGCCCACGTGTGATGTGAATAGGAACTTACTCGATGACTTGTCACAGAGTAATATAAACGTTTTTACTTTAAAGGAAACAAAATCCAGTAAATGTCAAACTGAGGTTTTACTCAAAAGAATCTCTCTTACAAAGGTCTTCACAGCCAGTATCTACTGCTGCTCCACAGACTTCACCAAAACACAAGTTGAAATGCAGTTATGAATTATACCAATCAAAAGTTAAATACCATTTGATGAAAATTTTGTGGTTTTGGCAGAAACAAGATAAAGTGAAGGAAATAAAAGAAGGAAAGAGTAACCTGGAAGTTGGAAAGTGAACAGAGGATGACAATCTATGTAGCTGTCCTGTTCTAAAGCCAGTCTATTTGGTTTTCTAGTGTTGTGATTCCCCACATCACACTCTCAGTTACAAGAAAACTGTCAAGAGAAGGGACTCCAGTGAAATCTCACTCTTTCCTAGAGATGAGCCTCTGCATTTGTACAGCTCAAGGATGGTCTTTGCCTTGCTTCAGTAAATGCCACCCCATGGCTCTTATAAGTTTTCAACACTGAAGATATACTTAAAATTACTGGGGGCTGGAGGGGAGAAGAAGTGAGGAGTGTGGTGTCCTACTAAGTTTCTATAAACTGAACTAGTGACCACTGGTTGCTCCTAAGCATTAAACCTGAATATCAGAAAAAATGTAATTTTTTACACTATAACTTGAAATATAAAGAGTTAAGATACCTTACCTCTAGTCTTACAGGATACATCTGATTTTTTTACCATTGAAAAGAACCTGTCTTGACCTGAAGAATAATGGCTTTAAGAAGGCATGCAATTTTTATTAAAAAAAAAAAAAGGTAAAAATGGAACATACATTTATTAAAAGTTATAAAATATTAATCACAGTTACTGTCATATAACTAAAACTCAATTTTCTCAGTTTTATTTCTTTTTAGAAAATGTAATTCAGATGAAAATTCACATGCCCATTTCCTTCAGACACATTTAGTCTTCTGAAATATTTTTTTAAAAACATCCCCTACTGTGACTATACCACTTAAAACCCATCAAGT
This sequence comes from Empidonax traillii, assembly GCF_003031625.1. Taxonomy (NCBI): domain Eukaryota; kingdom Metazoa; phylum Chordata; class Aves; order Passeriformes; family Tyrannidae; genus Empidonax; species Empidonax traillii. Next base: position 909,909 of record NW_020955275.1, read on the forward strand.
CATGTATAATTTGGCATTTCCTTCTAATGCAAAACTAGAAGAAATTTCTTGCCTACTATGAAGGGAATAACAAAAATATTAGCTGAAGTGCTGCTCAATAGTAAGAAGCAGTTTAAAATATTTTTACCTTAAATAATGTATTACTTTCAATGCATCCTTAGTTCTATTTGTATGTAATTGGGAGTATTTCTGGAAGATGAGTTAAACAGTTCACTAATTCCAGTTCATAGAAGAGATGTTCACTAAATATCCACATTGACCTAACAGGACTTTCATAACAATAACCAAGATGGAAACACAAATGGTATATCAATATATAAAAAGACTTGCCTCTAATCTGCTGATACAACTACCTACTTCCAGTTTCAAAGGGAGTGAGATATTAGATTTTAATCAAATAACAACTCTCATCAGTATGATTAGAAATAATGTCATGAACTCCTGTTTCACAGGATATTTGCTGAGATAGAGAGGAAAAAGAAAAAAAAAAAAACAAACCCAACCAACCAACCAAAAACCAGAAAATGGACCACCAAAATGCCATTATACAACACTGATGACAGTTTATCTTCTGTGCTTCCTCCCGTCACAAATTCTCATCAGTATGGAATGGAATTGTCCCCAGGAATAAAAAGGCTTATGAGACAGCAAGCAATTCAAACACGAACTCCACTCAGCATATCTCATGGGAATAATATTGATATCTCAGCACAGAAAACACTGATTGATATACTGCATGTCTTGAGGAGCAGCGTCTATAAATTTAAAATATTTCAATTCCATTCTTTATAGAGTTATCTCATTTATTTGAGCATTTTTTCTAATGTAACAGAGAAGCTACTCTCTCCAGAAAAGAAAGAAAGAAAAAAAATCTTAATTTTATGCTTTCAAAATAAGGTGGGAAAAAAAGTTTCTGGCTGAAAATACACGAGGTGAAAACATTCTGGAAAATGAACAGTTAACCTAGTCACTGCATTAATTAGAAATAAGCAATAATTTGTAAAGATTCATAATTAGAGACAGCTTAACCAAATCAGCCTTATGACACAGGGATGTCAATCAGTAACTAATTAGAAATAGAATTTTCTTAAAGGTCCTGAATATCTGTACAAAATGTGAAGAGCAAGCACAGAAAATCAGAATGTACTTAATATAAGCAACAGTAGCCAAGTAAGCTCCTTTGCAATAGGAGAATGCGGCAATACACATACCCAGTATTATATAAATTTACTGAAACTGATCCACTCATCCCTCATCTGGATTTTTAATTATCAGCAACAGCTAGAAGAAAATCCACCTTCCCACAAAGGACGAGCCAATGAACCAACAGATAGCTACATACAGAGCCTTCAGAACTCCTTAACCTTTTTTTTCCCTGCTTTATTCACTGAGGTTTAGATAGTCAAAATGTATATAAACAAACAAAGCCTCTAAAAACAGACAACAATCATACTGGTATGACTTACAAAAACCACCACAGGAATCCTCCTAGAATCCTCATCAATATCCTCTCCAAAAACCACACCCACTCTGTGTTTGTGTGATTTGAATGGTCTTAATAAAAGATATGAAAAAGGCACAAACATAGATTTATATTGCTAAACTCAGCACAGAGTCATTAATATTCCAGTCTCCAGACTTCCTTAACTGTCTGTATTGAAGGATAATGATACAGCTTCAGAACTACAAAGAGTAAGATACTTTGGTCTTTTTTTTTTTTTTTTTCCAACGGCAGGATACCCAAATTCTGATATTTCTTCACTGTGGCATACCGACATAATAGTAGTAATCACAGTATTTGTGGACAGCCGCTTAAACTAACGAGCTTCTCTAATACTTTGTATTTCTTCACCTCTTGCTGCTACTACCCAAGGTAACATTTCCTCCTAGAGCCCTTTCAGAGAATGCCTGGATTCTAGAACAGTAACAAAAAAATCTGATATTGTTATACTACCAAACCACACTGTTCATATGTATCCGATCACACCTTTGTTGTTCAGTCTACGTAGGTGTTATTCTCTCAAGAGGGAATTCAGAGCAGTAAGAACAGTTTTCAGAGATATTCTGTTTAACTAAAAGGAACAGTATCACTGTTCTGATGCACATATACTAGCTGCTATCAAAATCACTACTTTTCAAGTAATAAGGTGGCACAGCAGTTGGGGGGATCAATCATTTTAAAATGCTGATCTGAAAAAAAAAAACCTCAAAGCACATTTTTGACAGGGGTGTTTACACGCATATATTAAGTAGGAGTAGGAATATACTGATGTTAGTGCACTCTTCTGTGTGGTCCATTATATAGCAAAGTAGATCACAAAACAGCTTCACCTCTACAAGGAAGCACTTCCTGGAAAGGGTGTAGCCTCTAATGGAACTGCTGGTGCTTTGATTGCATATGGCAGGAAGACTGACCATCTCTTTTAATTTTGTCCTTTCCACTGGAAGGTAGAAGCTCAAGAAAGTGTATCCTTTTATTTCATCTCCTATCTTTTTTTTTTTTTTTTTTTCCATGTGGAAACAGCTGTTGTAGTTCCTGAACAATGAGTTAAATGCTACATAATTAGTTTAGGGCATTTACATCAGTTTGAGATGAAATCTTCTTACCTATACTTTACATTGTAGATCCGTCAATTCCAGATGCGTCACTGTAAAAAGTGGGGTAAGGCTTCAGAACTACTGTGTCCACACTTTACAGGTTATGGCTTACCTCTCTGAACACTACAAAACTAATTTTTACTTCCATTCCCTTCGTGCTATAGTTTCGACTGAAATAAAGACTGCATGGCTCATTTTCATGACAAAGGCACAAAAAAGCTGTGTGCTCCTTTCTGCCTCCCCCCTTCCCTCGGCACTTGGCAAGCAATGCAAGTTCAGATATGATTTATTTTTGAAATGTTCAGTGTTCAGACGTTTTCCTTTCTATATGAGACGTTTCTCTTTTTAAATGAGAAAGTCTTTTGAAGGAACAGTATTTTGAGACAGCAGCACGTACTAAAAAACCACTGCAGCTCTTTGCTTGGCAAGGAAAGCTATAGGGGGGAAATGCTCAAGAACATTTGATGTTTACTCCAGCAACCATGGAACAGAACTTTAAAAACCTTATAATTTAGAGACAAGAGACTGGAGAAATTATTTAACAGCAGATGGCTTTCTTGCCGTTATTTTTTCCCCAGGTATGTTCAAGAGCACCTGCATGTACTTCTCTCTGCTTCCTTAAAACGGGAGCTATTCTGAATGTGCCGTGCAGAAGGTAAAACAGTGCCCTCACCGCACACCACCAACACCAGCCCCCCACGCCCCCTCGCCCCCAAAGCCCCACTTTACTGATGCACGTACTCCAGCGAGCACATCCACCATGGCGGTGGACACAGGTGTGGAAGCATCCCTGCACTGGTGACAAAGGACTATTGTGTTTGTGTCACGTCGCTCGGAGCCCCCGCAGGACTCCTGCTACCATCGTACGGTTTGCAGCCCGACAGGGAAGGCTCTTCCCCAGGGGAAGTGTGACGCTGGGCACGGCGTCCCGTCCTCCCAGCCCACGACTAGGGCACCCCGACACCCTCTCCCCTCACACCGCCCGCTGCCGGGAGGGCAGCGCCGTCCTCCGCGCACACACATCTCTGGGGGGGCCGGGGACAAGGCCAGGCGGGCGGGCGGCGGTGGTGAAGGGTCCGCTGCGCCGCGTCCCGACGGCTGTCGCCCCCCGCAGCCCACTCACCGCGGGGCGCACGCCGGGGCAGGGGGGAGCAGACCCACACCGCGGTCTCCTCTTCTCCCCCCGGAGGCTCCCCGAAAGTTACTCTACCCTCACGGGCGGGCTCCCCGCGGCCGCCACCCCCGACGGCACCGGGGGGTTCCCCCACCGCTTACCTGGCGGCTGCCTGGGCGCTCCCTCACGGCGAGCGGCGGCGGGGCGCGCCGCAGCCAAGGCTGCCTCTGCCGCCACCTTCACAGCCCCCTCCCGAGGTGAACAATGCGCGGGGCGGCGGCGGGGAGCGGACGGCGAGCCGTGACATTTAACCGGGCGTCAGCAGGGTCGTGCCGGCCCCGCGGCGCAGGCGGGGTGCCTCTCCTTCCTGGCGGTCTGGGCGGCCGATCACCGCCCTCCTCTCCGCGGGCAGGCTGAGGCGCAGGGCGAAGCCCAGTCCATCCCCGGAGACCCAGACGCAGCGCGCTGCCCGAGCCGCTGGCGGCTCCTCTCCTCTCCACCCGCCTGGCAGTCGCCTCTGCCCCTTCTCTGCAGCGGGAGGCGAGAGACGCGGCAGCCGCAACCGGGCGGCGGGGGCGAGGGCTGGGCTGGCCGCCTGCCCCTCAGTGGGGCCAGGCACCAGGGGGACAGCAGCGGGGCGCAGTGGCGGGCGGGCGGGCAGGCGAGGCGGCGGCTCCGGCAGCGCGGGGAGGCAGCGCCAGCTCGAGGTGAGGGGGGGCGGGCGGTGGGGAGGGGAGGTGGGGGCGCGTCTCTGTCAGAGGCGGAGCGGCTCCTTCCGCGCGGCGGCTCACACGCCGGGGAGTCCCGCCGAGGCAGCGGCTGTACCTCGGGGAGGCAGAGCGGTTCGCGGAGCGGCGGCCGTGCCACCCGCGCCCTGGTCTCCAGTGGGCTGCGGAGAAGCGGTCGCGCCGCGGGCCGGCACCGGCTGGCCCTTATTTGCCCTCCCGCGCCGTGAGGAGGGGGCGCGCGCAGCGCCCCCGCAGCCCCGCGAGTCGCGGCGCCCCCGCCGCCCCGGCGCGGGCGGTGGCGCGGCCGATTGCCCCCTCTTTCCGCCCTCTCTCCCGCCTCGCCGCTTCCCAGGAAAGCCGGGGCAGCTCTGCGGCTCGGAGGTCGCAGCGCCGCCGCCTCCGCGGGGTGCCGCGGTTTGCGGGTGTGTCTCCCCCGAGAGCCGGGAGGGGTGCGGAGGAGGTAGAAACCCGCGCGGCTGGGCGGCCATTTCAGGGGCGGCGAGGGGAGGGCGCGGCAAGCTGGACCCGGCACTAGCTGTGGGACCGTCCCGGGGCCCGCCCGACGGCGCCGCCCGGGGCAGCACTGGGCACCCTCCGAGAGAGCGGAGGGCGCTGTCCGGCGGGTTGAGGGGGCGCCGGCTCCTCGGGGAGGCCCCGGCGGGCGAGCGCTGGAGTCTGGCGCGGCTCGGCGGCGGGCAGGGGCCCGACAGGGCAGGTGGGACGGCTGCGGAGCGATGACCATCGGCCTTGTGTTCTGCAGGTGGCCGCGTCCTCGGCGTCCTCGAGGCCGTGCTGCGGAGGGGGCGGTGGCCTTTGGCGGTGTGAGGGTGTCTCCAGCCTCTTCGCTGCTTGCTTGGCTTGCGCTTGCTGCTGGGAGGGCTGTTGCTGCCCCTGTTCCTCCTTGCGCTCGAAGAAGTCAGTGCTGCATGGGTTTTGGAGCTCGGTACCCCACTCTGTGTTCTTTGTACTCTTTGAATTAGTTGCGTTTAACACCTTTTTTTAACTGAGTACATGGAGTGTCAAGTTCGTATTGAGCAACTCAGAAGCACAATGTCAAGTCCCTAAGATGAGTCTTAGAATGATCTTTTATTTCTTTTTAATTTTTTTTTTACTGGCAGCAAATCATATCTCTTTCTGTAGAAAGCTGGCTGGAGGCTGCAATCCTCAGAAATCTATGTTACAAAACTGATAAAATATTGGTACATTTAAGGAATTTCTCTTACCAATAGGAGCAGCAATTTGAAAGTCACAAATAATTGAATGATAATGGTGAGTTGCTTTTTGCTAACATAGCAGGGTGGGAAGAGAACACACATAACAAATTCTTCAAAACTCAGACATGTTTTGGAAGTGGATAAATTAGAATAAGGGAAGCAAGAACAAATGAAACATAGTTCTTTATTCTTTTACCACCGATGTTTTGTCCAAGGTTATGTGTTTCTTCTTTTTCTTTCAAGCAGTAGCCCTGGTAGCCATACTTCAGAGCTAAGAAAACTGTTGTCTTTACAACAGAAGCTTTTCCCTTCAGCTTCAGTGGTCAGTTTCAGTGGTTATTTCAGGGTTATCAAGACTTCCTGTTTTCTATTGGCTCCTTCTCTGGCATAAGCCACCCACATAGGGAGGCTAAAACCAAAGAAGAGCAGCTAGCTGCTTTGAGCCACTGATAAATACGAAGTTAAAGAACAGCATCTTGACCTTGGCCCTACCTCTGATGATGGTGTAGTACACATAATGCACTTATCAATAAAGGGAAGCACTGCTAATCCAGAATCATGTGCCAAACATCCACACAGGAGAACTATGGCTTATACTACATTATATGGAATATTTTAGGATTGAAAAGAAACAGTAGGAAGGAATAATCTATAATAAAAGGATTGAGAGTTCCTGCAAAGTTTGGAGAAGAAACAGAAATAAACAATACCTGGTAAAACTATTTTCATAATATAAACTCCCTATTATGTGCATTAAAAAGCAGTTCTCTCACTGACTTTTTCAAGTTAACCAATTTTTAGAAAGTGCTGACCACATAATACAAGTTTCCTCCTGGTTTCAAACTGAGTATCCAAATACATTAACAGTGGGTCCCAGCTCTTGAACTGTAGTTAATTGAAAAAAAAAAAAAAAAAAGGCAAAAAAAAAAAAAGCCCCAAAACATTACTGTGATTTCTGTAAACCGCTAGTAACACAAACAGATCACTGTTCTGAGAAAATTGCACCGATGTTTTCATCACCATTGGAAATTTTATATTGCATATAGCAGTATCTAGAATTTACCAGTTGTGTAGTTTTGCTGAAGGTTTATAAACAGCATGATAAAGGACAGCATCTACTCCAAGAAATGTCCTGACAAGAAGAAATGGGAGCCTCTTCTGAATACTACTGCCTTGTGAGTGTTAATCTAGGTGGAAGATAAAGCAGGATAGCTATACAAAAAGACTGAATTACTACAGACTGAAAATAGAAACAGGAAAATACTAAGGTTATCACTAAGGTATCTTCAGAGTTGTTTCTAAAGTAAGAAGATGCTACAAGGTAATCTGAAAAAAATTAGAGATTGACACACAAGGAGGTTGGATCACCAAGGAGAACTCTTTCAAACAATGAAGCAATAGAAAATTTAAAGAACTCTCCTGCATCTCTTCAGTCAAATATCAGTTGTGCTGACCAATTATACGTATTTTATGAATCTCAAAATGTACTTCTAAAGTAAGGTGGCAGAACTTAGTGCAGCTTGAGGAGCTTGCCGTTTTCTTTCAGTTGTAGGCATTTGGCTTTCGGAAGAGATAAAACAACAATGCAAAACAAGTCAAATGTTTCTTTACTGCTGGCCATTCAGTCAGGTCTCCATATAAAAATTAAAGCTGATGAGACTTTTTTCTCATCTTTGCTCTGGAGAATTATATGCATATCACAACTATACTTTGTAATTAGCTCTGAAAATGCAGTTCCTATAGAAACAAGAAGGGTTATGCATTTACCTTTAACTCTATTGTAAGTGAAGATTACAGTGCCTCTTCAAGTGAAATTAAATAATCTTCGAATCACTGATCATTTAACAAGAAATATTAAATGTATAAAAAATGCTTCAGCCATTTCTAATTGTCTTGAAAACATTTCCTTTAGTTATTGTACTAGGACTTAAAGGCTTCTGCCACAAGAATTCAAACAGTGCTATTCCTACTGGGTTTAGCATGTATAATAAGTTTTTTCAGATATATAAAAATGCTTAACCTTATGAACTTATGAGGAGTTGGGTTCACACTGGTGTTCTTGTGTTTTCTTTGCCCCAGTATTTAGCATATTATTTGGCATCTAGGTAGGACGAAATCAATGGCTGAATTATGTGTCTTTATCTAGAAACAGAAATAAACATATTTTAAAAATTTTAAAATAAAATGTGGTTTAGCATCCACATACATATATCATTTCTTTGATGTATAATCACATCTCATGTATACAATTTAAAGTTTCCAAAAGAGTACTTTCATGCTGACTGAACTCAAAACTTCAGATTGTAAACATTTTCAAAATATATTTTTAAAAAATTCTGCTTATATGATAATTGACAATTTCTTGTGAAAAATTATACTTGGAAAAATATTAATATTCCTTTTATAATATAAAATTATTTCTAACCCTGAAAGAGAAATCAAAAATAAATTGGAAATCACCCATAGTTTTTTCATTACATACTTTTTACATTGCCACTAATTTTACTCAAGATCTAATGTCTTCTTAGTTCAGCTTCTTTTACAAACATACTCCTCCATTTGACTGTTTGAGAAATGGTTTGAATGGAATTAAAATATGTTCGGTTGAGTTAAAAGTTGGTCAGTGGATTATAATGAGACTTTGCTTCATTCATTTAAAGCCCCTACTTGCAGTGTCTCTGCGTGTAAGGTGAAACCTACAAACAGTGATTACATCTCCGAAATCAAAGGGCAGGCACCTTAATGTTGTGTAGCTCTTCAGTTGTGAAGGGATGCATTGCCCAGCAGGTGGTGGAGATGCGACTGTTGCCTGTGCGTGCTAAAGGTGATGTTCTTAGTTTTCTGAATGAGAAAAGGACCTGTTCTGAAAGTACAGTTGCTGCATGAATAGGACCTGCATATTTGTGCCAAGATAGGTGCAATTTAGAGCTTAGTGGCATGAGATGTGCTGTGTGAGAACCATCACAATCACATATCTGTGAAATCAGATCTTGATGTTTACCAAAATAATGCCATTCTGCAGTTCTGCATAGCTTTTGTGCATGCTGCAGTAACTCCCCTGTGGGGAATCCATGACTACTTCTTAACCATGCAAGTTTTCACACACCCCAAACATCACTCAGTGGGAAAGGAGAAAGATATGTGTATATATCACTACTTACTGTTAATAAAGTCAGACCCAATAAATTGTTCTGCTTATTTCATCACAGAGGCAAATATTTTACAATCTTGTACTTTCTGATCATCTATAGGGTGTTCCTATTATATTAAACAATATTCACCAAGTGTGTCATGTCTGTAGAAAGTACAAATCAGGATTTTTTTTTTTAAAGTTTTTAGAGGACACCAAAAAATTCCAGATGAGAAGCAGTTCTTCTTAAATACCAGTAGGAAGTCTAGCAAAATAACTGTAATGGACATTTACTACACATTCAGTTCCCAAAAGATGGCAGATAAACATTATTTTTTTTTTCTTAAAAGCTGGAAAGGCCAGAATTACATGCATGGAAACAACACATTGTCTTCTGTGCTTAATTATCCACTTTATTTTTCCAGGAGCCGGGCCATAATGAACATAAACTCACAGAAGTAAAGTTATGATATATTCCTTTTAACCTGCTCTAGGTTTTAGAAGATGGACCTGGAGGGGCATTATGTACTTTCATTTTATTTGAGGATTACATGAATGTTGGAGGTAGAAAGACTTTCAGAAAAGTCATAAATTTGAGAAACAATCATATGAAATCTAGCTGAAAGAAAACTAGCTTATCATTTTCTTAATATTTTCTAGATCTTATTCACTGGTACTTTACTCCAATTTCTATGAAAAGTATGATGTCAATAGCATTAAGAGGGTGCAATTTACCAGTGTAAAATAGGAACATCTCACAGGTGAAGACAACCTGAATTTTCAAAATTAACATTTTCTCTCAGTGATTTCTCTCAGCTACAGAACATTCATATTCTTTAAAGAACAGGATGTAACTATTGCTGCTGTCCAAAAGCTATTCTAAATCATAAAATGTGATTTAGGGGTAATTTTGCCAAAGGTCTAGTACTTGTCATACACATAAAGCAGGAAGAATAATAATTTTGTTGATGGACAAGGAATAAAAAAATTTGTGACATGATTTGTTTTTTCCTGAAAGGGGGCAGTTTAAGTGGGCAGCTTAAGGCCAGTAGAATGTACCATTACTTCCAGCCATTATTAAACATCTTCTGTTGGCTTCTTTTTAAACCTTGATATGGTAGTTAGTTGACCTATCAGTACTTTTAATTAAAGTACACATATACAATTTGAAGAACATGAGGTACATGCAAGAAAACACATTGTGAACAAAAGCTAACAGAAAATGCTTTGTAATTTCATGAAAGTCCCATGTATGATGTCAGTACTTAAATAGCTGACTCTGCATTTCTAGTACAGTAGAAACAAGGGCTTATGGCAAGAATTTTCAAATACTGTAATGAATAAATACAGTTTCTTTTCCCTGTGTTTTGATTTAACCCAAGGCAGCAACTAAGTACCACACACCCACTTTCTCACTCCCCCAGGGTCACTTTGGGGGAGAGAACTGGAACAGCAGAATTGAGAAAACTCATGGGTTGAGGTAAGGACGGTTTAATAGGTAAAGCAAAAGCTGTGAGCACAAGCAAAGACAAACACAGCATTCATTCCCTGCTTCCCATCCTCAGGCAGGTATTTAGTCATCTCCAGGAAAGCTGGGCTCCGTCACATGTAATGGTGACTTGGGAAGACAAATACCATCACTAAGAAACTCCACCCCTTCCTCCTTCTTCCTCCATCTTCATATGCTGAGCATGATGTCATACGCTGTGGGATATCCCTTGGGTCAGTTGGGATAAGTTGTCCTGGCTGTGTCCCCTCCCAAATCCTTGTGCACCTCCAGCCTCCTCACTGGTGAGGTTTGGCAAGGAGCTGCAAAAACCTTGACTCTCTTTAAGCCCTGTTCAGCAGAAATGAAAGCATCCCTGTGCTGTCAACTATCCCAGCCAAAATCATCACATAGTTTTATCTGAAAATAACTTAGGTTTAATTAAGCATCCAGTTTTTTTTTTCAGTATTTCACTGCATAGCATTGAAGCTATTAACAAAATTGTCATGCATCCAGAACAGTTTCCTTAACACACAACCATTCCTGCCACCATAGAGACTTTTCACATGGAGATGGAAAGATTCCAAAAACATCAGTGCATTACATAATACTCCCATGGTAGTAACTACAAACAGCAGATAACCAAATACTTTGGTCACTTGGTAAACAAAGGCAGATTGATGTTTTCTCACATTTTGGATGCGTAGGAGCAATAGCATTACTTTTCTCAAACAGCAGGACTCTTGTGCTAATGTCATAAATCGTCCTGGGCGTTATTCTGTGGCCTAGATGGCAACTAAATGGCCTGTCCACACTCCTATCAGAATCTCACCACCTCATCCAAAGGTAGTGCCTCCAAACTCTGAGTGATCCCAGAAATCATCTGGAATATTGGTTGAACCAGACCAAAACCAGGCCATTTGCCAGTCTCTCCTCGCTGAAGGTGTAGCTGATCAAGTTCCAGTGTCTGTCTCCTTAGACTGCTTATTTTAGTACTTCATATGCAGCACTTCAGCTTCTGTTTACCTTACAAGTTGAGTAGCTGAAAATCTTAAAACCTTCAGTTAAATTTGTCCTGTGACTCTGTCACTTGACTGTGAGGTACCAGATGGTGATAAAGAGAAAATAGGCTTTGTTGCAGTTCCATAATTGAAAGCCAGATGGTGATACTAAGGCTGATAGAGGGAAAACAATAATATATCCATGCCCTACTCTGCCTCAGATTTCCAGCTATTGCTATGGAACTGAAAATCCATCTGTTCAAACATTACTCATATTTTATCATGCAGCTTTTTTGAACACAAATTTCTGAAACTGCAACAGGTGCAAACATTAGCAAACTTTCTAAGTTTCAAAGTATATTAGAGTAATAAATGAGATGCAATTTTAAATCCATTTTTGATCAGAAAATGAAAATATCTGAATTTCTGCAACTAACAACAGTCTTATGTTTCATACAGGCAGACAAATCCTCAGTATTAACTGAATGAAATGGAACTGATCTACTAGATGGCTTGTCATTTATGATTTCATATTTAATAAAATCAAAGCTGAACTTTTATCTCTAAATATCTGTACACGGGTCAACGTATGTGAATGATAGTTATTTGCTAAAGAGTTATGGAAGCAATGTTGGCTTAGAAAATGTGCATAGCTGTGAGGTTCAACTGAAATTACTTTGACAATTACTGTAAGAAACTCTTCTAGGAAAATTTATCTGAGTTTACTGTTTTGATTTATTTGCATGAGAAAGTTTTCACCAGTCATCAGTGATTGCACACCAAAGTAATACAATGATTGTAGACATTAAACAAAAGTTGAAGTTGGCAAGCAGACAGTGAGACAAAAGAAAAAAACCCAGAAAATGTTTTGCTGATTATTTAAAATTACATTAATTTCCATAAATAAATTTGTAACTCAAGGACACAGAAATAATTAACTAACTACTTTCATTAAATGATCGGTGTTGTTCTTATTCACAAAAAGGGTACCAACATTACATATATTTATCTACAAATCTAACTATTAAAAAAATATTACTGATGCACTAAAAACTGCACCTGGTAATTTTATATTTTATTTGATTTGATTCTGTAAAAAGGAGAGAACTGTTCTCTGGCTTTTTGCAGTCCTGTGCGTTTCAGGACCTGGGATGAAATTCACCCTCACTGAGGTGAGTAGGATGTTTTAGGCACACACTGTGTGTGAGGCAAAAACTGAACCTCGTTGTGCCTCCTTTGCAGGGGGATGTGCTAGGTAGTGTCTTGCAGTGCTCTAAGCAAAGACGTAAAGCAAATGCTTGCCTGAAAAAAGATCCTTCAGTAGTTTGAATAATTTTAACTCAAATTACTGAAGTTGCATGATGTGCCCACCATGCAAATGCTTTTTAATTAAAAAAATGAGAACTTCTCAAAAATAAACTTCTTGATGAGGATAAGAAATGTTTTCACTGTATACTTACATCCACTTTTAATTCAACTAAAGTTTCTGCAATATTTGAATATTCAGGTATTTGGGTTCATAGTCCAAATTTGAAAGAGAAAGCTATGTAATTCATAAATAAGGTGAATAGATTTGCCCTTAGCAGTAGAAGGATACCTTGCTCAAAATTTAGGAAGGTATCAAAGCATCCTTGACTTGGAGACACAGACCTTGGCTGGCACAGACCACTGAAGAGAAGTCACACACAAAACTGAATTCAGTGAAAAGGCATAGTGTTCCCCTACAAGTCTTTCCCAAGGCATAACAGAAGTCTTTCGATTCAGCTACTAACTGCAGAAAAGAGAGACATCTGATCGGTGTGAATTCCCCTTCATTCCACCCCAGCTCACCTCTGAGCAACTTTTGAAGACAATAGGTCAGGCTCAAAACTCAAGTTTGCCTAAACTGTCCGTGGATCTGCACGTACAAAGACTGATCCTGATCAGCTACATCCTTTGGTGTCTTCCAGATGCAGCTTGTCTAGTTGAAATACACATGTGGTGACAAGTTCATGAGTAAGGCAAAACCTTTTTTTTTTTTTTTTTTTTTTTTTTTAAGTGTGTTTTCTTATTTATTTTTCCTGAAAAGCTAAATTTTGAGGTTTACTGGCTGGAAGGAACTGGAATGGTGACAAACTATTTAGCAGTAATTAGTACTGAAATGCCACACCTAAGCACTGGTTTTGACTTTCATAGAATTTCTTGTGCTATAAGTAAGAGCTAACCTGTGGCGCTTTATATTAGAGAAGCCACTTATGAATGTGTGAAGATAAACTATATTTGGTCTACTGAACTGGCCTTCATTATCTCTATACCCATGCAAATGCACAAACAAACTCGAAAGAACTCCTTAAATGGCCATACTTTAAGGGCAAAAGGGATATGGTGACACATAGCAACATATAATTTCAAAGAAGAGTTTCTTACAATAATTGCCAAAGCAATTTCAGTTGAACCTTGCAGCTATGCACAACATTTTCTAAATGCACATTACTTCAAAAATTCTTCAGCAAATAACTATCATTCTCATATGTTGACAAGTTCATTCGTGACTGGATTTATTGGGGAAATTGCAGAGTAATCACGAAAAAGACATTGGAATTGCATTCAGGTAACTTCTCTGTTCACAGAGGCGATGTGGCCACGTGAAAGTCATGAAGGCATATGAGTCAATCAAATAAATAAGTCATTTGTGTTTTGGTTTTTGTCTCTGCCTTTTTTTTATTATTATTTGTAAAAGTCTTGTATTTTCAGGAAAAGATACATGTTTCCAGTCCTTCTTTGTTTTCACTAGCTACTAAGAAGTAGTTTTTCAATATATAGTTACTATTTAAAAACCAAATCAAATAGAATATTTAAAGCAAGAAACATTCAACACTGTTAGCTGGTACTGAAAGGTTAAATGTTTGCATAGTCTCTGTGTATCCATAACTTAGAATGCACCCAGGTTTCTTTATTAAAACATCATACTGGTCATGAGTGATAATGCTGCCAGCAATGTAGAGGTGGATACAGATCCCACGACAGCACCAACTGTTAAAAGAAAATTTATCATGCCAGATTTGACAGTGTGAAGAAGATGAGGGTGCTGCAGATTCATATGTCCTGGTCCAACCAGTAGGAAAGTCCAAGATGTGTTTACAGTAGGCACACACAGAGAGCACAGTATAGAGCACACATGTACATATTTATACATGAGCAGGCACAGATTGCAGAGAGACATTGCCTCTCCTGTCCCCTCTCTGGCTGAGTAGGATGGAGGTTCACCAGGAGAATATATGCGTGTGTACGTGTGTGTGTGTGTGTATTTACACATGTGTGTGTACAACATACATACACACAAAGTGGTATATATGTGTTTATATTTGTACATGGATATGTACACACAAAGTGGATCTCCCCAACACTGGTGCCTAAACTCTCAGTCTGCCCAGTAGCTGCACTTGGATCCCAGTGTCTCCAGTTGCCGGCACCTGGACACATGGACCCCAAGACCACAGCCCCACTCCATTGGCTTTTTCAGACTATTGTGTACATACACACACCCCCAGAGCTGACCAGGACTCCCTTGGTCCCACAGCCAACCCCACTGTGGTCTTGCCCCTAGGGACATGCTGACACTCTAACACCCATAGCTGGCCTATGGGGAACCTCTCACCCCCTCACTCCCAGGTCATCTCACCTATTCACTGCCATGTCCATCTTGATCCTTGCTAGTGATCACACACTCACTCGCACCCCTGTACTACTCAACTCTAAATAACTGCACATGGGCCCCCCAGTCCTGTTCTCATGCAGATACACCTGTGATGGGCTGGTGACTCCAGTGAGGCGCTTAGGAGCAGTCAGGGCAGGGTATTATTTGGAATCACCCCCCTAACAACTTTTATCTGGACATGCAGAGAAGCTTTTTTCGTGTAATCTATAACCTTCATTTCGTGTCTTTTCCTCTAATTACCAAAACATGGATACAAGATAGAATAGCAGAGCCCCACAAGTGGTCAGTGCATTTTGAGTGGTACAGATGGAGGAGTGATGGAGGTGAACCCATACACTGGGTTATAATTGCTAGTGGCCCATGGAGTGATGGAGGAATTCAGCCTGCCAGAAACAAGTCCCAGCTCTGTTGTGTGAACTACAATTATCCAGGTAGTTAGTAAGCAGAGACACACACCCATCTGCCCCCAGCCCCTAAAACTTCATACTTGCCCAAATAATTACATTGAAAAAAAACCAACAACACAGTTTCATGACTTTAAGTCACTCAAGTGCTAACCATCCTTACTAAATTTGCCTTTATCAAATGCTGACAGCAACTTAGTCCTCATCACAACCAGCAACCATTTTTCAGAAACCAAAAAAAAGCTGGGGGAAAAAAAAAAAAAAAAAACACAAAAAACAAACAAACAAACCTGTCATATAACTATTTTAAATATATCTTGTATTTTGTCTTGAAACAGTGCTTTCAGCATAAACCTGTATAGGCAGGACTCAGAAAGAAAGATGTGAAATATTTAAAAATAATGATCCAAAATTTGTTTTCTAGACACTAATATGCCATAATATGAGGAAGGGTGATATGGGCTCTTCTACAGCTTGCAATAAGTGACACAGTTTCCAGCAAGAAGTCAGGATTTCCTTTTTTTCAAAGTGAAAGACACATCTGTTCTAAGAGTGTGGTATTCAGAACAGTACCTGTTGGATACTACAAAGGCTTCTGGAAATTGAGACTAATTTTTGAGGAAATGGCCAAATAGGTAAGGCTGCATTCATGGATGATTAGTTGGAGAAAGTGCAAGACTAAATCCATCATAAAATTTTCTTCTCTACCTTACCATGTACATTTGTTATAATTTCGTCTCAAGGGTTAAGAGCTAAGGCATCTCTCCTTCTATACATTTTAGATTACAGAAGATTTATTAAGTCTTTAATTTAATGCATGACTGCTTATGCAGAACAGAGGTTTTTGCAATAAATTTTATTATTTGTCCATGAAGAAAATATTTCAGCCATTTAAAATACTGTTGAAAAGCAACTGAAAGCTAATGTAGGTAACTGAAAATTCCCCCAGACGTGTTATTCTTACTCACGAGTACAAAACCTGGACAAACAAAGATTCTGTTTTAAACTTTAGCAACACCAACATGTGCAGCCTCACATCTACTTTCTCCATCCATTATACTGATGGCAACACACGGCATGTGCACTCTGTTCTTAATACTCATGGCACAGCATGTGCACTCTCACACGCATATTTAATATCTGATGCATGGTCTTTCTCAAAGTTCAGTCATTTCCACCAGAACACCTAATTTTCTCCATTTTCTTTAGCAAATGATTCTCAGTCTAGGTGAGAACACAGGTAAAGTCATCTAAGGCGGTGACAATCACTGCTGTCAGGCAGCAGTTGTCTTCTCCTTTAGACTGATTGGTTTTGTAGTGCATTTAACCTCTTGATATTATCCACAGTTATTCTGTTGAAGGCTGACATCCTCCAATTTCCCACTTGTTTGTACTGATTGTAGCAAAATGGTCAGGAAAATGAAGAGAGACCATTCTTCTTCACCCTACTCTTGCTCTGTGCACCTGTCAGGTGACTGGGTGCTGCTTTTTCTCCTCTTTCCCAGGGAGTTAAATATTTCAAGGCTGCCCATGTACGGCAGAGAGGCTCTCAGTGGTCTTTTTAAATTAATGATGAGTGCATAACAAACATTATTGGAAGCAGCACCAGAGTGTTCTTGGACCCAACCATTATGCTGGTTTTCATCTGCTGTAGCTTCTTTTGCCTAATCAGTTCATCTTCCCAGTGTTAGACTCTGCCTTTTACAGGACTGTGGGGTGGTCACAGATTTTTCTTTCATCCTCTGTTCCTTGAACTCAACCAAAGGCACTTTGGAGAGGACTTAGCCTCATAAGTTGGTCATGACAGGAACAAGTGTGGGAGCGTACACAGTGAGAGGAACACACCACATATTTCCTGAAGTGCCTTTCTGAACGTATAAAGCTTGCCTTTCAGAATAGCAAAGGGCCCATCACTAGGGATAGTTTCTGACTCCTCAGCTGATTTGGAGGGTGAATGGATATAGTTAAAGAATCACTTCAAGCAGCACTCAACAGGGCAGTATGACCTCTTCTGTGGCCTGAATTCAGTGTTCAGAATAACTGGGAGCAATACACCACACAGCAGAAGAATGAGCATTAAGGGACCTAGAAGTGTTTGGTCTTCACACAGAGACTTGTTAGATACCTGTCAGTCTTCAGAAGCTGCATGAGGAGAAGAGAGAAAAACCGATAGTTTAAGCAATTGCTCATATGAAATGAAGACTTCTATCACTCTAAGGATCATCAAGAAATAAAAATAAAATAAATAAAATCAAAGAGCAATACATGAAATAAAACTCTACAAAAAGAAATTTTATATCTATAATCTCTGACCCAAGTCAAACAATTCTTTATGATGAATACAACATGTTTTTCAGCTACAGCAGGTCAATGTCAAAAGCAAAAAGACATCTCTTTCATATTCAAGGGTAACCCCTTATCCAAAGAAAGCTTTGTTTTGTATTTAAAATTTTCAGAACAGAGTGTCTAGCAATACAACTGGTTTGTCTGGGTAGTTAAAGGACTTTGAATTTATAGCAGTGCATTTTCATTATTCTGCTTTGCTGTTCACCCTATGAATTTGTCATCCGCAGAAATAACAACCCTATGAAGCATCCTAGAAAGTATTATCAATTAATTTTATATACAAATAAATTTTTAAAAATCTTGCCTAAAGTTCTGCATCAAATTAAAAAAATAGAGTTCAGATGCTAGTCTTTTCAATAGTAGTGATCCAGTTGTGACTTCATGAATGTCTGGCAAGACCAGGAACTAGAACTATATCTTCTTGAAAGTCAAGTTGGTTGTGTGCACCAAATGGCAGTCCACATAGGAAGATAAAGCTGACAAATAAACCTTAGAAATCCACAGCTGGTTTATAGCACTTGAAAAATCTGCATAGTCAAGGATGGAGGCTGGATGCTGGTGCTGTTGTAGAAGATCAGAAAACACACCTTGATAATTGTGGTTACAGTGAAAAAAAAAATATAAACAAAGAATATTTTATCTGCACTTGTGACTATTATGATGCCTGTGTGGGAATCAGACCAGATCAGTATCTAACACATTAGTTGATAGAGGTTTACTCTGTTTTCAGTGACTTTTAAAATGTACTTATAGTGGCAGTGCTAATTCAACAATATTTCTCCTCTAAGAGCACTCTGTTGCATTTCCCTCCCACACCATATGTGAGCTACATTTTTATAATGAGAACAAAGAGGAAAATAATGGAGCTTTGCTACTGTTTAGTGAATGGAAATTTTTAGATTGCTGGATAGCACTGCATTAGTGGTGGGAAATCAGGTTTTCCCACAGGGCCTGAAATATTCTGACTGACAACTTTGGCTTAAGGATTCACTCAGGAAGGAAACATGCTGCATGTTAGAAGACAATCTCAGTTATTACTGTGCCACAGATGCCTTTCTAGAGGTTTGTAATTCCCATTGGGCTGCATGAGGGTTTCACAAACACTGGGTTAGATTTAGCCTCCTTCTCTTTTACTAAAAATAGAAAACTTAGAGGAAAGACAAAGCAGCAGAGCTGCAACCTTTAACTATCCTTAACTATCCAAAACTTAACAGTTAGTAAATAGAGAAGATTAATGAGATTGTAACAGCAGAAAATTTCTTCCTTTTCTTTTAAATAAATGTCTACTTATACAAAGCTGGACACAAAAAATAAAATAATACAGAATTGAGTTGTAATAGCTTTTCATCACACAATGCCTGTAAGAGACAAGTAAAACTGTATCCATATTTGCTCTCAAAAACTCAGATTTTCTTAAGATGGAATTGTTTTGAATCATGGCATCTTTGAAAACTGAAGACAGTAAACTAATATTTTACATTTTTCATTCAGATTCTTAGATAGCCATTAATTTATTGTTACAAAACTAGCATCATTATAATAAACTGTTTGGAGGCCTATGGTTCATAGTCTTCAGGCTAAACAGTCATTAAACTTTGTCAGGAGTTTTGCCTAAGGAAAGCAATAAAGCCTGGTCTTTATAAAATATGGAATGATTTTAAGTTTCAAAGAGAGAATTTGCTATCATCTTATGGACACAGAAATAGCAGGAATTCAATTTAGCTGAGGTCAAAGCAGAGCAGTTTATTACAATAACCATTGCAGAGTTACAGGGTTTATACGCCAGTAGGATGTACAGTCTATTCTTTACCATACCCTGTCAATAAGCAGGACTTCAGTACGTTGCAATAAGAAGCAGTAACATGTGGATTAGTTCATACAGGTAGGCTCCAGAATAAGAGTAGGCAGTTAGATAAGGAAGTAAGCAGAAGGAAGTAGGAAATAACCCCTCGACAGCAACTTTTTTTTACAAATAAGTCACTGCTTTGTTAATTTGTGCTGAATCGATCAGGTCATGTTGATTTATGTTTCTTAACTGGTGAGGTCTGCAAAGAATTTAAAGCCATTGTGAAATTCACACTAAAATTGAGTAAATATTTCTGTTTTAAAGGCTGACTTTCATGAAGTTTTATACTGAAGACTCATTCCACTGGGGTGCTGTACAGAAGAAGATCCCAGAGACTGTTTACATGTGAAAGTTTTTTCAACTGTGGTGAAAAATGCTTGACATCAGTTCAAGGCAGATGTGGAAGGATTTTTCCTGGACATCTCTGCAGTAATGTAAAGCACTTGGAAAGAGCTATTTATGTGTTAAAAAAGACCCAGATCATTAATCCTATGCAAAATGAGTGTAGGCATGGGATAAGCATATGACTAGGGAGGTCACCTGCCGGTGCACAGATACCATGCAATTTGGCAAACTGGAGTGTAAGGTATGAATATAAACCATTTTATCAATTTCTTGCCTGAGTGACAGATCCTAAATGAAGGAACGACTGAAAATCTGCTGTGTAAATCCAGCATAAACAATCTCAACATCCTCACCTTTATCCTTCATATAACATGAAAATGCTGAAATATTGAACCCCACATTTGTATGGTGAATAGGAATAGGTAATATGGCAAATAAATTGAGGGACCTTTCAGTAGAAGGCATAACTAATCTTCTTTTTTTTTTTTTTCTTTTTTTGAAAGGAACGATAAAAAGTTCCAGTTAGCTTTGCTCATCTGGTTGGGCACAGAGCAAATTAATATTCAGTAAATATCCACACTTCTTTTGTCATGAAGGATTCCTTCCACACAGCAGATTCTGACACAGGGCATCAGCCACTCTCCCAGTCTATTCCTCAAAATGCTATTTTAACGGTTGACTCTTCTCTCCCACTTAAATAGCTTTTAGCCAGCCATTATGACTTAAACAGCAACTGAGTCATGAAAAACAAAGTAACTGTAGTGTGAAGGTTAGATCAAATGACAAACCATTGGCGTCTCTGCCGAATTTCTTCTTTTTATCACAAACTGCAGTTTTTTTATTACTGCATTTTCCATACATTTTTTTTTTTTTAGTGTAAAAGGAGGTTACTCATGCAAAACTGGTAGTATGTGGTCTTTGCAGCAGTCCTGGAGTCAGTGTGTAGTATGAGTACAGAAAACATCCAGAAAACTCCCCTATATGTATTTGGTATAAGCTTATTACATACATTTGGAATAAAATATTCCTTCCTTTTTCATTGTTTCTCCACATCTAGACTCTACATCTAGGTTTTAAACCCTCAGAAGAGCTTGAGGTTCTTATTTTGTTTGTTTGAATATTTGCTATATTCTAACTATTAAGTTAAAATTGCCAGGATTGATTACTGATTTTATTTTCTCCGTATCTCACTTGTTAGCTGATGAACAGCTTGAAGGAAAAAAAGCAGGCTTGCGAAGTCTGTTCCGTCCAGCCTCTCATTCCTAGTCATGGCAGCATCAAAATCAGATTTATTTCTAACTCTCCACCGAGGAACACTGACTAGATTTACAAAGTTCAATGAAGTCAACTCGGAATCCAGCATCCTGAAAGTAGTTAGGCAGTTTGGCACCTTTTCAGTCTATGATTAGCAGTTTGTAGTCCCCCAAAACAGAATAGAGCTGAATTAATTTAGTCTTTATCAGGAGTCCTGGAGAGATGAAATTAATAGCCATAATCACATATGATTACAGTCTGAAGCACAGAGCAACATGTAGGTTTCTGTTATACTCTTCTTATGGCAACAGTAGTGTATCCTTATGTGGAAAGTGTCCCTACAATCAATGCCTTTCAGAAATGTCCTTCCTTCAGTCTGCTCAGAAATAAAAAGGGGATCCCTCCCTCTCCAATACACACAGGAAGGTAATATAGACTATGGATACAATTTTGTTTGTTGGTGTTTTAGTGCAAAATGGCTGTCTTTTAAGAGATGGAGTTCATTAAAAGTGCCATATGAAGCCAGCTGGTCTACATACACACTTTACCCGTGAATTCTGATACACCTGACAAAGAATATAAATTAGATGTCAAGGTCACAGGCTCCAGCTCCTGTTTAAACTGACAGATTTCTGTCTTTAGCGTGCAGTAGTTTTGCTGCCAACAGTAGACTGTATTTCGGTTGGCAGGTTTCCACACATACAGAATGATGTACTTATGCTGCAACTGACTTATAAACACATCATGTTACCAGAGTAATTATAGACTTACACAAGCACACAGTTTGCAAAACAGTTTCTATACTTTTCAGTGCAAGAGGATTTTATTGTGTTCCAGAAAATAGTTCCAAGTATCTACATATCTCATTTTCTATTTTGCATCTTTGAAATGGAAACTTTTCAGAGAAACTCATAAGGTTCATTCATCACTGAGGGATGATATAAAACTCTCACTGACCTTGTCTGCAGGGGTAAATTACATGCTAAATGCACATAGAAGAGTATTGTGAGTAAGTATCAGACTTGTGTGACTAACCGTTCACAAGACTCAAGAGTTTTCACTAAATATAGGCTAAAAAAAAAATTAAAATAAAAATATGAACCACAAACCATTCAAGAATGTGTTCTTTCTATAGAACTGAAAGATTTCCATGTAAAGTAGTCTTTAAAAAATTGTGAACACTTGCTTTAAAAGAGTGAAAACCACATATATATCCTGCAATTTAGTGTATATAATGTTGTGTTTCAAGATTTGAAGCACAATATGATCACTGCTCAGATAAGTCGTGTGGTTTGCCATCAACAATCAGTAGCTGGGGATGAATGAGCCCCTCCCCCCCCACCACCACTAAAACTATCACACCCCACACTCAGTCAAACTCCATCTGGCCAAATGTGTCCAAACTACTTACTGCCTCTACATGGACAATCTGTTTCATTTAGAGTATTATATTCAATAAGGCTTATGAAGACTTGACTTGGCTTAAAATCCTCAAATGTCTTGTGTAAATACCACTTGTGGAATATCACAGAAGAATAAAGTTAACAGATGGAGAGTGTCAAATAATATAACATCTTAGTTAATATTTTTCTCAGGAGTTCAGTTTTTCTCCAGGAATACAGTTTGGGTGTGTGACTGTTCAAGAGGCTAATCTAAAGTCTCCACCTCTAGTTACCTGTCATAACATAATACTGGTCTTCATAAAATTATCATGAGTCTGCAAATAGTGATGCCGTAGTATTACTGAGTGCGTGAAAAGGTCCTCAATAGAATATTTGTACTATTGCAGGATTTCTAACAGAAAATACTGCCTAACTTGTATACAATATTACTGATTTATTTCAAAATTCAGAAAAATATAGTTTGTGCCAGAAATGACTGGAAAGCACTTGCAATGGCAACTGAACACACACTGTGTGGCATACCACCACTGTAGGCATGAGTTCAGCATTTCTGAATGTCTCTGTTCCTTCTGCCCTGCTCTCTCTCTGTTATTCATCCCAGATAATAATTTTTCTCAGGACAACAAACAGGACTGTTTGACTCTTGTTCTTGGCTGTCACTTCGCAGAACTTGCATCCTCTACTTTCCGCAGGCTCAAGTTATTTGCCATTCTGGAGCATTGCACCAGAATTAGCTCTGATGGTCACTAGAGATGGTGACATAATCATACTGGTCCAAGTGGTGATCCCTAGGAAGATCTACAGATGCTTTTTATCCATCCTTCTTATATCAGACCCACTCAAATACCATTTTGATTCATCATTTAAAGGAGGAGACAAGGGAGGGTGAACAGCCGTCTCATTTCACTGCACTTTGGGTGAGGTCTGAGCCATAGTGGTCTTCCAAAGAAGTAGATGGTATTTTTAATTTGTAGCACATAAGGATCTCTCTTATTACAAAATTCTGCAACCTGCAGAAATTCTTGTAAGCTTAACACAAAGCACGATACATTCCCTCAAGATAATACAGCTGCAAATATACCACCAAACATTTAATTGGCAAACCACATTTTTGTGTAACACATAAATCGTACACTTATGTCGAACTTCAATCTCATTTTTCTTTGAGGTAAATTTAGCTTATGTAGTGGGATTTTTTGTTTAATAATTTAAATTATTCTAAATAATTTATAAATTTATAATATTTATAACTATACATATAACATGCAAATAAAATTTTTAGTATTCAAATGTGCAGCAAACTATGTCACTAGATAAGACTGAACAAATACCCAGTACTATGCCACACTTGGAATTCTGAAATTCTCAGTATAAAAGTGCTTTTGTATCTCCATGACACAGAATAACAGAATTAAATATCATGTGTTGATAATGCAATTGTATAGTCCCTGAAGATACTTAAAAGTTGCCCTCAAAATAATTCTATCATGGCGTTCTTACACATATTAACTGTATATCTAGTTGTTGCTCAGAACTCATCTTTGGACTAATTACTGTTGATGAATATTATATATTCAGAAGATGAATGGGAGTGGCAAGTATGGGTTACACCATCTTTCAAATACGAGTGTTGCAAATCACTGAAAGCCAGTAATACCATTTTTTACCTCTATCGTGTAATATGAGGGGAAAAGCTGTTGTTACTTTGTCCTCAGGTATTTATAGTCTGTGTCATTAAACATGCCTTTCTATGTATATGTTCCCTTCCCTTGGGCCTAGGAGAAATAGGTCCAATTAACTCCTCCATAGAAAACTCTAAAGGCTCTTCTGATTTCTTAAAAACCATACAGATCTACACTAGCCCTCACATGTAGAGTTTGTCAGTTGACTCTTGACACTTGAGATTTTATATTGAATTACCCAGGGCCTGACTTATGGAGGTACTAAGCATTTACAATATGAGGATGAACATTAGAAAAAAAAGAAAGAAAGAAAGAAAGAAAGAAACAAACAAAAAAGCAATGACAACAAACCTTCAGGAAAAAGTCTTTAAAAACAGACTTTTGATGTCTGTGGATCATTTAGCTAGCATTTGAAGCATCAGAGATCTGTAACCATATTTGGAAGGTCTTATATGTGAGATGGTAACAGCAGTGTTTTGTCTCTTACGCCAGCAAGGGAAATAGGCAAAAACCAAGAAACAAATCCAAACAATGCAGAGCATTCTATACAAGCACAGGTTTATCAAAACCACTGCTCAAATAAATTTCTGATGACATAAGCAAGCCTTCTGCCAGCTCATCTGGCAAAGCTGACTTTAAGGAAAAGGATCTCAGTAATTTTCAAAAGAAATCAGTCTTTGCCCATCCAAGATTGGTGAGTCCATGTGTTTCTGGTGTATGGGACCTTGTGCAAAGGAAGGAGTAATATTAAAGAGCAAACAATTTTGGTGATGAAGTGAATTGGAACAAAACCTTAAGTAGTTTCCCAGATTTTCCCATTCCTATAGTGTCTCTGCTTGGATTGGCAGAAACCTTCATTCTTCTTAAAGTCTGCTATGTAGCCAAGCTTGACTGTATTCTCTGTCTCTTATGACTATTTTTCTACTTGCAGCTGAATGAAAAATTAAAGAACTTATTCATCTGTGTACATTCTACCAAGTATTTTCACATGGCTACTCCAGTTAATTGATCCAACAAGAGTGTACTGTCATACCTGAAGTACTCCAGGCTTTAACAGATGTCTTGAACCTTGGCTTTTCCTCTATTGGCCTTGGATTATTTATGTATTTGTCATAGGAAATATTAAGAGATCCTTTTTTTCCCCAGAACTACGCTAATACGCAAAAGTGCTGGGAAATATTTAGCTTGCTGGAATCTGAAGAACTCCCAGATCCCTTGCAACACACGTCAAAAAAACCTCAGCAGACACAATAGCAGACAGGCTTCCAAAGCAGTTTGTTTCCCATTTTAGACATTAAAATAATGGCCCCCACATTCATAAAATTGTGCAACATGCTACAGTCTGCATATTTTGAAAATGCAGCTATATATGTTTTGTCCAAATGAGAAACTGAAGTTGATTTTTTGTTAATTTGTTTGTTCTTAAAGGGACTAATGAAGAAGTAAAAAATAAACAACTGAACATCTGAAAAAAACCCTATCAAAACTCTTCAGTCTCTGGAAAATCTTGTTTTCAGTGGTATCCATGAGCTTTTATAACTGTACAGTATGAGCAAATTCTCATTCTTTGGTAATTTCTACATATTCAAGTGCACCTTTCTTTTTAAATCATTTCCCTGTTGTATCCATTATCAGTGTTTGCTTCTGTGGTCTGCTGAATTCACCCTTTGTAGATGGGTCTCTCTCAGAAATGTCAAAAAAGCTAAACAAAATGTAGACAACTGAACCCAGAGTTTGAGGCAAATAATTTTCCAGATAAAAATAGCTGGGTTACATCCTGCAATAATGACAGAAGAGGAAAAATGTACTGTTAGAGCTAGAAGTGATTTTATTTTTTTTTGAAATCATGAACTGTCTTTTTTTTTTTTTTTCAATAGTGTGTACAGTAGCTAAACACCAGATACACGGCTCTTCCAAAATACTTGAACAGCTCTATTCTTGTACCACAGTAGCTCTGGTACATCTTTGCTTCTGTTGGTGCAAAAGTTATTATTTTGTAATGACAGCATCACAGGAAATTCAAAAGCTAAAGCTACTTCAAACTCAGCCATGAAGCTTCATATCTTGAAGAACCAATATCAACATTATTATCAGAACTGTGTATCCTGACCCAAAGCAAGACTACAGATATCTGCCAGATTACAGAGCTGTGGACCTGGGGACTTCTTCTTTGGTCATATGCACTAGTGCTCGACATCTGGCTGAAAACATGCACTCTATTCTTAGTTTGTTCAAAGATTTTATTTGGGCAACAGTGTCATATAATAGCTCCAAAACTTAAATCCACCACTCTGAATCCAGGCTCTCTCCATCTAAACCAAAATTCAATTGTGAGGTTTGTGTGTGCATGTAAAAAAAAAAATTAAATTACTTCCAACTGGAATTGTCTATTTTCTACAGTTTTCCCTTTGCTGTGAGTACGCATGTCCCAACTATTTCACCATTAACTTGACAAGAAGAATAAGCATGGCAAAATCTTGCTATTAGCTTAACTCAAAATTTTCCTTGGAGCAGAATTATCAGCATTACCTAATTGCTCGGGTGGTTCCATTTTTTTAGGGGTAGCAGAAGAAATTCATCCTGTCAGGGCCTTGTGAAAGTTCAAAAACCTTAATGGATCTCACCATGGCCCTTGGCCCAGGAGTCCCATTTCTGAACACCTTCGAACTGCATGTTGAGGCAGGCACAGCTGCCACTGGGAATGTCCTGTGTCCTTGGCTCTCCATCCTTGAGGAAGCAGAAAACCACTACTGCTTATGGACAATAATCTGCCTGATCCATGCCATTTAAGTTGCTTTCTTCAGAATTAATGTGGAATTTCAGTCACTGTTTTCTTTAGAATAAATGTTTCACAATTTTGGAACTTCAGAATATATTATCTGTATAAATTATGTGTACAAATCCTCTCCTGGACAAGTGTGTGATTGCTTTTGCATGCAAATAACTTTATCAAGGAAATGAAAGTATGTAGTATTTCAGCTCACTTATCAACATAAGGGTCAATGGTGTATGACAACTTGCACAATATAGTTTAAATTATGCGAATGTTTTGCTGCCAACAGCTGTGAAAGGTTACACTCCTTCACCCCCTGCCCGCTGCCTCATACTGAGCATGAACACAAGTGCTTTCATCTCACTGGGAAAGAGTATGTAAACTACATAATAGTAAGAGTTACATTACTTTTCTAAAATTCTAACAATGAAATTAATACTTTGTTGTTAAAAATAGCATGGATGATGGCTTCATATTTTCCTAAAAACCTTGATTTACAGCCATTTCAACATCAGAATGGTTAGAACATATGTACAAAGTTGCAACTTTAAAGTTACAACATAAAGTTGTAACTTTAAATTAACACAGCAGTTGCATGGTAAAATAATTAAAATTATGATTATATGATTATAATAATTCTTCGTAATTTATATTATATTTTTCACACAAACAATAGTACAATATAGTTATATGATTATGCTTTTTATATTCCCTTCTTTTGTTAAGATCAACTTAATAGAACTTTATTGACTAAAATTTCACAAGTAGTATTGCCCTAAGGGAAGGGAAGGTAAAGTCTTGTATTTGTACAAATACAAAAAGTATTTGTGCTGTGTAAGAAAAAGAAGTGTATATCATAATTAACTTTCAGATTATGAGATTACAGGAAAAAGAGATACAGCTTCCTTGTATGTTGACTAAACAGTGAGGATGGGAATATTCCAAACAGGAATTAGCAGGAGATAACCACCTATTACATTCTGTAGAATGACTGTAAACTCTTGTTATATGGAGAAGCAGAAAAGAATCAAAGCAACATAAGTTTACATTTGTCGTGGGTTTAGTAGTGGGGGAGGGCTATAAGGTGGTTTCAGTTAGAAGCTGCTAGAGGTTTCACTGTCCTATGAAAGAAGCCAATGACAGCCAGCCCCAGGAGGGACTTCCTCGGTGATGGCCAAAGCTAAGCCAGTGAAATGTGCTTCTGTGATAACATATTTAAGAATGGAGGAAGATGAACCTGCAGAAGAAATTCCAGCCCGGAAAAGAGCGAAGGAGAACATGAGATAAAAAGCAGACTCCAAGGTCAGAATAGAAGAAGGAAGGAGGAGAGGCCCGAGAGGGGCCTCCCTCTCCCCCTCCAGCAGGGGAAAGACTGAAAGCTGAGGACCTGCCACCTGTGAAAAACTACTGGAGCCCAGAGACTCCCCTGCAACTCATGAAAGAGCCCATGCTGAAGCAAGTGGAGACATGAAGGAAATCAATCCTGTGGGATGCCTAAGAATGGAGCAAAGTCATTCAGGAGACCTGTGGCCTGTGGAGAGGGAAACCCACGCTGAAACAAGTTATCCTGGGTAGGACTTGTGTGGAACGACCAATGGGGCAGCAGATTGAAGAGAACTGTTGCCTGAGGTATGGATGGACCCACGGGAAGAGATCCATCAAAGACTGTGGGAAGGGACCCCACAGGAGCAGGGGAAGAACTCAGAGCCGTGACCCCCCTGTGGAGAAACGTTAAAGGTGGATAGGGAGGGGGACCTCCAGGCTAGGGGCTTTTCCTTTTACCTCTAGCTCTGGAGAGGGAAGATGCTCCTCCCCTCCCCCCAACCACCTGGCGTACCATGGCCCCCACAGAGACCACAGGACATGGCAGCAGCCGGGGCGAGCAGGTAGAGAGAGACCTTTATTGTTCTGGGTAACTGCTTAGGTACCTTTTAGGGGGATTACAATGTAACCATTAGGAGTCCAGGAGGTCTTACAAACCAACCAATTACAAGAAAGGGTTAACAACCAATAAGGAGACTTTCAGGTATCTCTCAGGACTTTCCAAAGGTACAGTGAGGACTAAAGGGATCTTAGGAAGAAGAAGGGTTTGCACGAAGAGTTACCAAGCCATTTTGGAGGTATGTTCACTTTAAGAAACATTAAAATTTCTACATCCTTTTATATATTGCAAAGCTACCCCAACACACTGTAAAATGTGGTGAAGACTATGGTGGAACAGATTGTCCCCTTAGCAGCCCATAGAAGACCATCAGGATGCAAAGACCAACCCCTCCTGCACTTGATGGAGGAGTAATCCACAGGACAGCAGATTGGCAAGAACTGCTGTCTGAGGAGTGGACTCATACTGATTGCATGAATTCCTTGCTGTTTTTTTCTCTCCTCTGGTACTTTGCACAGGGAAGGTAAGAGAGAGGTTTGGTGGTGTGAC
>NW_020955275.1:939389-987546 GCF_003031625.1 Empidonax traillii
GACGGTTTGGACTTGGCTCCCTGCCAAATGCCCGAAAGCTAGGACAGCAGCCCCCTTCCCCCCTTCTTTCTTCCCTTAGGTTAAAGGAGAAAGAAACTATAAAAATTAAAGAACCCACAGTCAAGCTGCTTATATAAAAATATATCTATATTTACGCAAATTACAGTTATATACAGTTAAGATGCTATATACACAGAAAAAGGGGGTCCACCCCCCGCAGGGATAGGGAAAGGGAAAAAGGGGACAAAAGGGAACAAAAGGGGACACCGAACAGGTATACTAGATCAAACTATACTAATAACTAACAAAACAGATCTCACCACGTCCTTTAGAACAGCAGGATCGGCAGTCACAGCCAGCACTCTCCAAACCCCCACGTGGTAGGACAGCGGACTCTGCAGGCCTCAGCCTTAGATAAGCGAGACCAACGCAGGGACCCACTGTTCCCAAACCTCGCCGGAAGAGAAGAGAGCGAGGTCTCTAATCTCTGACTTATTTATACTCTGGTTTACGTAAAAATTGTGTGGAATACTGGGTACTTGGCTACTTCCTTGGTTACAAACTGGTCACCAAGGAAGGCCTAGACTAAAACCATCACAGGTGGGTATCCTGGCATTTAGCCAGGGTCAAATCACCGCAACATTCTAGCATTATTCAGAGAACAGCTGGGGTTAAAGATTGAATTTTGCTGGATTTTGCAAAGAAAGGAAAAATTGTTTAAGAAAATCCTCCAAGAACACTTAAGAACAGCATCTCCTATCTCTTAGGTTTAGGAACAGGTCTTTCCACTGAGGAACAATGTCGCAGCTATATTGGAGTCAATGGTAGTACATTAATTTATAATAGGTTATTCATGATTCTTTGCAAACAAATGAAAATTCAGACATTCCACTCATGTAAGGCTGTTGTTGTATCGTTTCTTACAGACCTGCATTCTCATTCAACACAGCCACTGAGAACATGTTTGAACAAGAGGTCAGACAAATTTATGGAAAGGTATGAAAATTTTATTATTACTTATGCAGTGCCACACATTCTCAGAGACTTTCTGTCAGTGAAGAACAAATTATGAAAGCAGAAAACAGTGTCCTTTGGCTCAAGACCTTGCTGCTTTTGAGTGCTGGAGTATACACACTGGACATGAAGTTGATGCAGATTTGGGAGTGTTTTTACAAATAGGTTATGAAAATATTCTGAAAGAAATAATATTCACAGGTTTTCAAATCATTCCAAACCCAGAGGTGAAATCTCTTACATTTTCTGTAGTGAATTTTCCAGAGAAGACTGAAAAGTTTTGAAAATCTGAAGGCCCTTTTTGACACAAACATTTTTTACTAAATGAAATGGAAAAGTGTTATTCATAATTTTTTCCCTTAGTCCTCCCTTAACGGTTCATTCTTGCAGGCTTGACTCAAGATGATCCACCTTTCTAAGTGTCAGCAACCTTCATCCAGTCATGCCATGTCATCAGAGAGGCTTTTTCATTCTTTTCAAAGGCCTGAGTGGCTTCTCCCCAGGGTTTCTCAGATTTTCTGAAAAAGAAGAGGCTCTTTTCCACATTGGATTCAGATTTATGTGCTGTGCTCCAGATAATTTCCCTCCTGGGGTAGACTCATGGCAAAGAGCACAGTCTGGCCAGAAGGTGTACGTGACTTCTTCCTCTTCCTCCTCCTAGAAGAGTTTAACCCAAACAAATAACCTGACAAGTCAAGCATTCATTGTCTGAATGATACAGGTGTATACCCTACAAAATCTCCTTTCCTTAGTTTCATTGTACTTGTAACTACTGTGTCATGGAAAATTCTGAAACTTCCATGTCAGAATATGACTGGAGTAAAAAAGCAAGGTGAGCTGTATAAGGAGAAAATATAGTGATTCCTAAGTCAGGAAGATTAAACGTCTGATCTGTCCAACAAAGGATTTTGGATAAGGTCTTTGGTTTACTAATGGCATAATCCTTCAAAAATACATTGTCCAACATGTTTTACTATGTGGGTTCTTGATCTCAATATGGTTTAGAAGCATTTTTTTTCTATATTTTCGCATCTGTACCTGTACCAGTATATATTCCCCTGAAGAGGGATTATTCCTGTGTCAGTAACTCCTACAACAGCATTAAAACAGTAAGACACACAATATTGGAGTTTTAGGGCAAAATCATACAGATCACTAATAAAATTCTAGCATTTCGGATCAACTAGTTTCAGTTTCTGCTTATAGTATAGTAATAGAAATAGGGGGTTAATAATAAGCATCTAAACCCAAGACTCTTGTTAGCAGCAGCTTCTAGACTTTCGTATTCTTGTCAAAAGCAATACCTGAATTGCTGGGAAGAATTCAGAGTTGGTGTTTTTTGATTTGTTTTGGGTTTGTGTTTCTTTGTTTTGGGTTTGTGTTTTGTTTTGTGTGGTTTTTGTTTTGGTTTGGTTTTTCGGCTTTTGTTGATTTTTGTTGTTGTTTTGGTTTTGTTAGTTTTATTTATTTTGGTTTTGTTTGTTTGTTATTTTTCTGATAGCAGTAACAGGTCAAATAGTATGAGTGGTAAAACATTTCCTCTATTTTGTGGTCCAAGATTTCATTTCTAAAAGAATTTGAGAATACAGATAGAGAAAGGAAAGAAAGATACAAATGATTCAGAAGCTAGAACCAAAAGCTAAAATCTAGGAAAGAAACTAATATGTGTATTTGCATCTGTACACAATATTAAGTACAGAAAATTTTATGTAATGCTGTAAGTTAGGCAGAAGTTAGGGACTCTGGGACTGTTTCTGTGTTTGAGTGTGAGCTTACTATGTCTTAAGAGACTTAGATTAGTTATTTGTAAGTGTTTTATGGTAAAAAAGTATGAGGTTACAGGAAATCATTTGGTATCATAAGCTCTGAAGAGCCATAAAGACACTGTCTGCTGCATTATCTGTTAATTTTCCATTTCTTTTTCTGTTTTCATAACTTAAATTTTTGGGGGAGTGGGAGGAAATAATTGTTTTCTTCAAGTATGGACACTTTAGAAATCAATATTATCTGGTATTTTCTATCCTATAATGGTGCTAATTCTCATTTGCTGCTACTTTTGTGATTTCTTTGTTGCCATTACCTGGTGTTTCTTAATTTGATGTAGTAGCAGATTTGCTTAATGCACAGAGGTACCACATATGTAGTAGAGCCGCTCAGTAGAGCGCAAACTTTGGAAGAAGTTTCCCAGGCAAGTAGTATGAGTGCATTTTACCTCTTACCACAGCCTGTAGCAATGAGTTATTTACAAATACTTCATGGGTTTGCAAGCAGGTTCATGTTAGGAGACATGAGGAAATCAATACAGTTTTCTGTTCACTGAGAAACACTTTTGCATGAGAGCTCATGAAAAAGGTGGGACTAGAGAGAGTCTGGTACAAAAGTAGATTTTATCTTTGTCTAGTGAATTTAATATCAAAACTAGAGTGACAGTTCCTTGTTGCAAGACTGCATTTCTAAAGAACTTGAAAAGAAAAAAAGACTACAGTTAAAATTCTCCATGTCACTTCAACACTGTCAGGCCAAAGGGAAGGCTAATGTGAAAAAAAATTGGGTTTTCCCAGTATTTTCCAACTACATTTTAGAGTTTCTGCTCAGTGGCAGACACTCAAAAGGTGTCTATGCTATGTTACACAGCACATACTGAGGCTTCAGAGCAACCTTTTAATGAAGCAAAAAATATCTGTGGCAGAGAATAGTACTATAGGTCTTCAAAGAAGTACGTCCATGATAGCCCAGTCAGAGTTAAAACCATCAGGTTTTAAATAGAACTGATTAGCTTGCAGGGAACACTGTTTCAGTGCTGCTCTGTTTTGGTCCATATAGAAATACCTAGAGCATCTTTGCAAAATAGCATGTGCAGACTTGAATTTTAGAGCTGACTGAAAAGAGGATGAAGACGAAAGTGGAAAAAAAATGGATGTTTTTAACAAAACACCAGCATTTGGAAAGAGAGGAAAGCAGAACAGAAACAATATAGGATTTCAGCTTCAGCAGTCACCATGTGACACAGCAGCTCTGTTTGCTACATGGTGTTACTTGCTAGCGGCATTGATGATGCAGGAATTTTCAGTATTCTACACTGAACTCCAGGAGCTTGCCCTTGCTGCACTCCAAGAGGGTGTTAACTCCGGATTGAAATTGCACTATGCTTTCTTCTTATTCACATTTTTCCTACAAATTAAGGTTATCTTTAGCAATTTAACATGGTGTAAGAATGTAAATTCAAATTGCAAACTAACACACTCTGACTCTCCCGGCCGGCAAGCCCTGAGATTTCTGGAAAGATAAGGAATTTTGAAACTCCTTTAGGTAGTGTTTGAAAGATTATAAACAAAATTCAAAAATAATACTTCAAAGGCAAGAGAGAAAAAATTTAGTTTTAACTTATCTGAGATGCAAAAACAATTGTAAGTATTTTAAAATGGTATTTTAAAAATATTTTACCTGTTATTATCAGAGATTGCAGGCATACAAGTATATTGCTGTCTTGTATATCCGTTTGGCCACTACAAAAAAAAAAAAAAAAAACCTACTTCAATGGCACTTCTTATTTAGTTTCTGTGGGTTGTTGTTTTTTTTTTTGTCAGTGAACACAGTAACTACTGTGTATGCTCTCTCCTTTTAGACTGAAAGTTTGTACACCGGGACTTGTATTAATCTCTCTCAATAAACACAAATAGAAAAATAACATGGAAGAAGACAATTCTGCTTGCTGTTAATCTTTTGGTAGGATATTTATATTCAAAATCCCATTTTATTTTATATTATACTAATACAATTTCATAGTGGAAGCCCAGTCCTTGTAAACCTGACTTGGGAGCATTTGAAGTGCTGTACTTCAGTACTGTAGTTGAGTAGTTCTGCTGTGCTGAGTAGTTGAGAGGAGAGGTTTGTTTTCTCAGAGCTGCATGCAGCTTAACAAAGACTAAATATTAGTTCAGGACATCAGCTTTCCTTCAGCACACATCTAGGAAGTTCTGGAAACAGCAGAACTGAACAGATTTGTACTGACAAATATACTCATCAGATGCCTGCGGTCCTCTCCCTGCACAGCAGTACACTGATGGTCATATCACAGCCCTTGGCTATGGAAACAACAGTTAGATTGTACACTTGCATATTTCTTAAATACAACAAGAAACATTGCTTTTTATTGTTTTCATCATAGCAAAAATACCTAACAGAGGGGAAAAGAAAATATGCTCTCTGGTCACAAGAGATTTTCAATATTGCAGAAACTGCTTTTTTCTTAACAATCAAAGAACACTTGACAAGTTATGACATTTGTGTATAGGCAGACTTTGCGTTTTTGAAAAAACACCCGACCTACTTTGCAGCAATATTATTAACTTAGGAATTTAAAATTAATGTAATTTATTTTAATGTGGAACTTGCTGCAATGATCATTAAAATGTAAAACCAAACTATACTACCAACACAGTACTCCTAAGACAGTAATATCAAACTTTCAAAAACTGGGTATTATAGGATGTTTTTATGTTTTCTTTAGAAGGATGCAGGGCTTCTACGAGATGTTAGTAGCTGGGTCATTTGCCCCAAAAGAAGAATTTCCTCTTTTCCAAGGTTTTCAATTCTAAATCTTTTTGATTAACTGGTGTTATTTTGCAATCAACTGACAATTTTAACATGAGAAAATTCATAATGTGAAATTTCACAGAATCACAAAATATGCTGAGTTAGAAGGGATCCACGAGGATCATCAAGTCCAACTCCTAGTCCTGCACAGGACCATCCCCAAGAGTCACACCATGTACCAGAGGGTACTGTCTAAACTCTTCTAGAACTCTGTCAGGCTTGGTTCTGGGATTCTGGATGACTTTCCTGTGGTGCCTGTTCACTGCTCAACCGCCCTCTGGGTGAAGGACCTCTTTCTAGTATCCAATCTAAACCCTTGCTGACATAACTTCAGGACATTCCCCCAGGTCCTGTCACTGGTCACCACAGAGAAGAGATCAGTGCCTGCCCCTCCTCTTCCCCTCACAAGGAAGGTGTAACTGCAATGAGGTTTCCACTCAGCCTCCTCTTCTCCAGCTAAACAGACCAAGTGAGCTCAGGCACTCCTCACACGGCTTCCCCTCAAGGTCCTTTGACATTTTTGTTGCCCTCCTTTGGATGTTCTCTAACAGCTTAGTGCCTTTCTTACGTTGTGATGACCAATATGTAGGTTTTTTTCTGCAAATATGAGAGGGGTTTTTTCCTATATTTTATCAAAATAATTCTCTTCTCATGATTGTTTTCTACTGTAACTGAAATGATTCTGCTCAGCCAAAGGATAACCAAGCAACTTAAATAGCTATGCTCTCATTACTATGCATACTTTTCTTTACAGAGTTGCTAGGTGTTCTTGGTCATTTGTCAAGAGACCAGTAATTTATAACCATGAGTTTAAATTAGCATACTATACTGTTCCCATTCACTTCAAAACAATCAGGCAGCAGTATATTTTTAACACACACACTTTCACAGCATGAACAGGAACACTGTGCACTGAGCATCTGGATGAGCAATTGACCAAGGAGTTTTCACATCGTGAGTCCTCTGCTAGTGTGACAGCAGCTCAGCTGACTATAGGATTACTTTTTAAGAAATGAGAACAAGGAAATTCCATTAAGTAAACTGCATGGTAAATACCACTGAAATCATAATCAAGGCAGCAAGTAATGCTCCTTGGCAAGTTAACCTCTGACAGTTTTTGACAGAAATTTCCATTCTTTATACCCAACTGGCAGACTGAACAAACTAATATCAGACTGCACTGGCTTAAAGGAGACTGCACAAGATGAGAAGGAATGGTTGTGAGTCCAAATTCTTCACCTGAAAATGTTTCAAATAAATGAAAGGTTATTTATGATGTCACCCATTCAAAAAAGCACCCAAGCCACTAAACAAAAACACCAAAGTCACAAGCTCCGTACTATCAAAATTTTTTTTTGAGGAACACTGGAGAACCTAATATCTAGCATGACTGGCTAAGCAGTGTCTTAAAAGGCATCTGTCACAGCAAAAGCAGAGAAATCACTCAAACATTCCTTTTACTTCAATTCTGTGACTCTGAGAAGAGATTTATTGGAGTTCCTCTTGAGCAATCCTTTATACCGACTCTCAGACCTCTGGTGCTGTGCAGCTTATATCTTACAGCAGTACAACATAGGAGAGAATACTATACATTTCCCAGTTTTACTTTGCTACTTTTTTTCAGTCAAGTGACAAGTTAATGAAATGTATAAAAAATCTGTGTTATTACAAAAAATAATTTTAAAAGAAAGGCTAAGTTAAAAATAGAATTTGAGGACAGAAATAACAAAAGTTACTTGCATTTCTAAATAATTTAAATATTTTTATATGTTTTTAGGTGTCTTTTCCTCATATGAGAGAGTAAAACCTGTAAATTATAAGAGTTAATAATAATGAAAACAACAGAAGGCTTATTGGGCTTTATGTCAGAACTTCAGGACAGAAAAGCACATTATAAAACAAGTTATCTGCAAAAGGGACAAATCTTGAATATGTTGAAGTTTTCCATGTGGCCTTCATTTTGAGTCTGTTACACCCAGTATTATACACAAGAGGCTGTAGATGGTTAAGAAGCAAAGCACCTCAGTAGTACTTTGCATTTAGTCATGCTTATTTCCCTGACACAAGCAAATTCAAACTAGTTCTGTGCAAGATTTTAAGAGTGGAGGCTTGGGAGACATATAGGACTCCATTGTGGATACATATCAACCATTATGTTACCTTAGTTACAGCCACAAAAATCCATGCTGTGGATGGTGAAGTTTGAAACAGAATTATTTCTCCTGACTTTGCAATGTTGGTAGCTAAAGAAATAATAATTTTACTGCTAGTCTGAAAATTTTCAGTGCCTAGCACTTGTATTTCAAAGCACAGTGAATGTGAGCCAACACGTCATTCTTCAATAAATTGTATTTTAGATTCTGCATTTCAGCAATCAGAAAAGATCATTTACCTATCCACTGAATAAACACAAATGCAAAAAGAAGCTGTCTAAAATGTAGAAATCACAGACTTTCCCTGTTTCTTGTGGTTCTAAATGATTGTTTCAGGATGTGAATGAACACTGGCATCTTTACACCAGTACAGTATTGAGGTCTAGTCTGACTCTCAGGGACCAAGGGAAAGGGCAAGGTATGGCTCCATCCCCATCCAGAAGTCTGACCACTATAGAACCGGAGAATGTAATTTGTACTTTCCAGTTGAAGGTGCATAAGACATGTTCATATACCTGTAGAGAGAAGGATGTCTAGCTGGCTCAGCCTGAATTTCAATTCAGCTACAATATTTTAATGTTATGTGAAAATGTAGGATGGAGTTTTGAACGAAATCTCAAGAATGTTTGCATAATTTTACCGTCAACTTAATATAAGGACCCTAGGGTGCAGAGGGCATTTCCCAACCCTCTGAATAACTCTAAGCAGATTTTACCCAGTTTCCATTTCATTAAAGGATACACTTGGAGGTATTCTAGCTAAATGCCTCATGTAATAAATTTAGTCTAGCATTCCTCTGAAAAGGAATAGAATTATTTTATACATGGGTACTTTATATATGGTAGAATTATTTTATACATGGAGTATTTTATACATCAGTGAATTAATCATGGTAGACGAGGCGACACATAAAGTGTGGATTAGTTTTTAAATAAATTTTCCTTGCTCCTCTGTATCATGCACTGGGACTTAAATGCACTAGTTCATAACTTCCTTCTATGCTCTGGCTATACAAACATACCTGTGAGTGAAAGACTGATTTGTAGAACACACAGAGTTATGTGTAAGAGTTTCAAATATAGGAAACCACTTGTCTCTGGGTTGCATATTGGTGCACTTAGTTTAAATGTTGCTACCTAAATTTTGTCAAATTCAGGCTTGTTAACCCTAAAACTACCCAGTTTCCTATCTGAGTGCTCCATTTGCATATTCTGAAGACAAATAGTCACAAACTTACAAAAATACTAAATTTTCACAAGACATTAATATGCAAATACAACCAGACAGACATCTTTAAGGCAATGCAAGAAGATTTTCTGAAGCTTAAGTAACAAATAAGCATGTGCACAAGGCCAGTCTTGACTTCAGTAAAACTTGAGCCCAGAGACTATCTTCTGGCAGTCTTGTCCTGAGATTCCTTGCCTTCTTCCTTACCTAAAATAATTAAACACTGAATTTCTATAAAATATTGTTAATTTGGAAGCATTTATAGATGCAGATATATCAGCATTCTGTAGATGGTGAGGTTTTACTGCCAGATGTAGGATAAGAAGTGGCCCAACTGAATAACACTTTGGTAGAAATTAATTCAGAGTAAGCGTTCTGTAACAGCCTTGGGAGAGTAGTGTGAGACAGGCGTTTTTCCATTCTCACATGCTTATATCCCATTAAAAATTTCTTAAAGGATCTGATCACCATAAAAATTTTCAACTTCTCAGAAATAATAGACCCAATCAAAGCAAGGATAGAAATCCTACAGAAAATTATAGAAAAGTACTAGGAAAAAAATACAGTAATCATTAACTCCTCAACCCTTGTAGCATCAATGTCATGGTTCTACATCATTCTAATTGATTCAGTATGCATCTCCTTTAATGTAAGACTTTTTTTAGAACCATGCCTTTGCAAAGTCTAATGTCTATGCCTAAGGATGCTAAAACTACACCCCCCCCCTTCATATGACAGTTTTGTCACTTGATATTTCTGCCAAGCGCAGATATTTAATTCTTACTTCTGCGTCCTGACAAGATTAATTTATAGAATCATAGAATCAGCTGGGTTGGAAAAGACCTCTGAGATCAACATGTCTAACCGTTGATCCAACACCACCATGGTTACCAGACCATGGTACTCAGCGCCACACTCAGTCTCATCTTAAAAACCTCCAGAAACAATGAATCCTCTCTGGGTAACCCATTTCAATGTCTGATTACCCTCTCTGGAAAAAATTTCTTCCTAATATCCAACCTAAACTTCCCTGGAAGATCTTAAGACAGTGTGCTCTTGTCCTACTGCTGGTTGCCTGAGAGAAGGGACTGATGCCCACCTCATTACACTCTCCTCTCAGGTAGCTGTAGAGGGTGATGAGGTCACCCTTGAGCCTCCTCTTCTCCAGACTAAACAACCCCAGCTCCCTCAGCCTCTCCTTATAGGACTTGTGTTCAACTCCCCTCACCAGCCTCATGGTAGTGGACTTGCTCCAGGTGGTGATCCTTCTCTGGACCTGCTCTAGCACCTCAATATCCTTCCTGAACTGGGGGGCCCAGAACTGGACACAGCACTCCAGGTGTGGCCTCACCAGCGCTGAGTATAGGGGAAGAATCCCTTCCCTGGTCCTGCTGGCCACACTGTTCCTGATCCAGGCCAGGATGCCACTGGCCTTCTTGGCCACCTGGGCACACTCTGGCTCATGTTCAGATTCTTGTCAGTCCAAACTCTCGGGTCCTTTTCCACCTGGCTGCTCTCCAGCCACTCTGTGCCCAGCCTGTAGTGCTGCAGGGGGTTGTTGTGGCCAAAGTGCAGGACTAGGCACTTGACCTTGTTGAACCTCATCTTGTTGGAATCAGCCCCAACTCTCCAGCCTATCCAGATCCCTCTGCAGAGCCCTCCTGCCTTCCAGCTGATCAACATGCCCCCTAACTTGGTGTCATCTGCAAATTGCTAATGGTATGCCCAATCCCGTTATCCAGATCATCAATAAAGATACTAAACAGAACTGGGCTCAGCACTGATCCCTGGGGGACACCACTGGTGACCGGCCACCAACTGGATGCAGCCCCATTCACCAGCACTCTCTGGGCCCAGCCTCTCCAATCCAGCAGAGAGTGCCCTTGTCCAAGCCATGGGCTGCAGCTTTTCCAGGAGAGTGCTGTGGGAGATGGTGTCCAAGGCTTTGCTGAAGTCCAGATAGACACATCCACAGCCTTCCTGTCCCTCCTAAACCCATGCTGGCTGGGTCTGATCCCTTGTCCATCCTGTAGGTGCTGTGGGATTGCACTCAGGATGATCTACTCCATAACCTTGCCAGGCACTGAGGTCAGGCTGATGGGCCTGTAGTTATTTTGTGGATTGGCATGACATTTGCCAACTTCCAATCGTCTGGGACCTCCCCAGTGAGTAAGTCAGTCAGTGTTCTTAACTGTGGTTCATGTTAAGGTTCCAGTTTTAATGCTTCAGTACACCTTTAACTATAAAAAAGGGTTTAAGAAGTAGAGAGATAGAACATCTCTGGAAAATGTTTACTGAATTAGGTTTTTAAATGCAGTAAATAGCACTTTCATCTAGTCATTAATAATTAATTAATTAATAACGATTAAGCGTAATACAAGAGATTCTCTAGAGAAGAAAACAACCTCTAATGGAAGAATACTTGTACACCACTTTCTAAGATGATAATGTGATAGTCAAAATATGCTAAAAGTTTTTTCTGCTCTTTTTCACTTTAAAGCATAGAAGAGACTCATGACTCTCAAGGTTATGACAAATAGACTTGAATCTTGCAATAGTAGTTTCTTTGCAAACCTGCAACTTTAGTTGACTGTTCATATGAGAAGTCATAGAATGTTGTGTTACTAGCTACTGCTTTTTGTTAGAAGAGGCAGACTGGTATTTTATAGAAACCTTTGGAAAAAACTATACCACACAATTTACAGGGATGCAAATAATTAGACTATCATAATCTGTCAGCAATATCCCTAGAGAAGTAGGCATATAAAAATGCTATCTTTCTTTTGCAGAAGAGAAAGTGGAGATGTTAATTTCTGCTTTTCTCCACAAGCTGCAAATTATGGTAGTGCATACATCAGAGTCCCTGGGATAATTGTACTTTTGATCCATTATGATTGCCAGAGGGTATATTTTGAGATCAATACCAGTTAGCTTGTGTGGCCTGACTGCACTTCTTTTTTTCAGGAACAGTGAGTGAGATAGATAAATGCAAAATTCTCATAAAGGACAATATTACTTAACTGAGAGAAGAGATGTTAAAAAAAAAAAAAATTAAATAGGCTATGTAAATATATAAGCTTATTGAACATGTAATCTTTTTCTATTTGACAACTCTAGTAGATAACCCTTTTCTTCCAGTACTTGCATCATCCTGAAACTCTTTGTCTTTTTGCATTTCCATAAACAGTTTTATTTCAACTCAAACATACAGTGAAATGATAAATATATTCACACATGATCTTATCAGCTGTGTCAGACTGCTATTCTTAGGTAAAGGATGACAGCTACACAGCAGTTCACAAAGGCACCCATACAAGATTGGTTTTTCCGGTGTTCTCATCTACAGATGAGAATCTCTTCATTTGATGAATTGCATTGCCTGTGTATGAGCTGGTAACATAGCTGAGGTATTTTAATTAGACTATATGTTCACACTGGATTTTTGTCCTTTAATATTTCAGTAATAGTCTAGATTTAAGCAAGAATTTAAACTCTCAGCAAATACAATACACACGACGCATATTCTTTCTGTG
This sequence comes from Empidonax traillii, assembly GCF_003031625.1. NCBI lineage: Eukaryota > Metazoa > Chordata > Aves > Passeriformes > Tyrannidae > Empidonax > Empidonax traillii. The sequence continues at coordinate 951,913 of NW_020955275.1, forward strand.
CTTTGGTGATTTCATATCATAGGAGGAAAATAAAGCTTAAAAGAGCACAGTTTACTTCAAAAACAAACAAACAAACAAACCAACAAAACCAAGCAACAAAACATGACCTGCTTATCCAATACAGAGGAATCTAAAAACATAGACTTGCAAATGAGCATTTTTACATAAAATAGCTAATTAAAAAAAAAATAGTTCTATTGCCATCGAAGAAGTAATTATAATATAAACACTTCAGACAGGATTTCTTGATGAGAAGTGTAATTAAATTAGAACTTTCAAACATACTGAGGTTTTAGAGTTTTCTCTTAGCAAATGCCCTAAACAAGCCCCGCACTGAACGCGTGCTCCTGTGATCACAATCAGATATTTTGTAGCGAAATTTTTAGCAGATGCTTTCAAGTCTCCAGTTAACTCAGGGGAGCATTGTAAACGATACATTTAAGTGCCATGTAGCAATGCAGAAAGTTGCCATTATGGTAGAACTGCTCAGGGAACACGACTCAATATGAGATTCAGGGCAGAGGAATTAGTTGTTCTGTGTTCCTTCTGCAGAGACTCCCTCTAATTACTGAAATCAGTAGAGATTTGTCACTGATTACGAGGTGAAAGAAACATAATAGCCCAACACCTACACTTGCCAGGCACAATGCTAGGGTCTTAAAAGACGGTTGTCACGACTGTCAGTTCTGTAGCAAACATTGAACGGAAAATATTTTCACTCTGTACAACAGCAGCAAAAAAAGACATCATTAAACAATACAGTAATTCAAATATAATCACTTATCAATGGTATTGCACCTGAGACAACTCTTTAACAACAAAACATCCATCATGATACCATTGCACACACACAGATTTGAAAGTAGTGTAGACATACTTAACTGGTGATTTAAAACATTTTCATGTTTTTTTTTTCTAAGAGAATATTTTTAGCTTCTACATTCCTAATCTAAATTTAGATATGCATAACTTTTTGCATGTTGTAGTTTTTCACCCTGAAGTTTGAAGTTCATACAGGCATGTTTGAAGAGAAGAAAACTGTACACCCAATTATGGATTAGCACCGCAATGTTAAACAGTTCTATATTCATCCTTCCATTTCAAATGCATTATAACTACTCAGGCTCAAAGCTTGTTATAATTAAAATGCATATATCAGATATATACAAACCTATATATGTACTTTTGAATTTTGCAAAGTTGCTTTCTGCAGAACAAAGAGCAAAAGCTTTTGTTTAGAAGAAGAAATTCACAGAATTGACAGATTAGGTAACTCTGCTTCACTTCCCATTTCAGGAAACAGTTTTCTTTTATGAGAATCAAATATCTACCATCAGCTAGTTAAGAAAGGAATAATGTATAAAATTAAACAGTTTTATTTTGATATCACAACTGCTTACATGTTTTACTGTAAGAAACCTATTTTTTGAAGCAGTTGAATGATACTCTCTCTCTGATTTTTTTTTTCCTGAAAATTTGTTAAATATTTCTTCAAAACTTCAGCGAGGCACTCTCTTGATTTTGTTTCAAACCTAACAGTTCTATTCCCTTTTAATTATTATCCTTATTACTATGGATAAAAATGGTTCTTCTAAAGACAATAGAAATTTATTCTATAGTTCACAGAATAGTTCAAACCTGTCCAAGGTAAGAGAAAACCTTTGACAACAGCACTTCCCCAGGCCTACTACTTTATCAAATAGGTTCAAAACTTCTGTTCTCTTGGGACATCTCAAACCATGGAAAGACATGACAGAAGTGCCTGTTATTGTCACGCTGGCCGGTTGTGTCATATCCATTAACAAATGAAAGCGGAACAGTTGTGGTGGCGTGGTGAAACTTAAATCATTCATAGAAACTTGGATTTAGAGTCCCAGTCCAACAAATGTGTTCAGCACTTATCTTAAATAAGAATACCTTTTATGTACTTAAGAGGACAGATATTTCTTTTGTGTTTAAAGCATACCTTTTTTTTTTTTTTTTTTTTTTTTTTTTTTTAGGAGTAGAACATGTACATATTTTGCAGGAAAGTGAATGACAAATCATGAGTTTACTTAGGTATTGCAAGAGTCATAATAACAAAAACATTTCCTGATTCTGTATAGGTCAATTCAGTTTTATTCAAATGTAAAATACAGCATAGTTGTTATCACTGCAAGATTACTTCTGACCATTGTAAAATAGCAATTCTGGGGTTGTTCCCTTTTGTTTATTGGCAGATGTCCAATTATTTGCCTTACTGTTATACAAAGATAGGATTACATGTTGTTTTTATTCAGGGAGAAAAACAAAAGCTGAAGCTCTTTTTACATTTTCCCATTTTCATGCATCAAAATTTTAGTTTCAAAGTAGTTCAAACTGTATTATGTAATCCAAGCAGATATCTAAAGAGCTCAACACTGAAAATGGAACTCTCTCCAAATATATTTTTTTAAATGCTCAAGGAAAGAAATTCTTAAACAGAGCATGACAGACTTAACTTCAAGTAATTTATGTAAATTTCAGAAAGAGATGTGTAGTGGAGTACTTTACTAAACTTGTAGTGTTTGTAAGTTTATGTTTTTCTAGTTCTTATTCACTCAACATACATTTGTGCATTTTTAGATTTTTCTTACATGTTCCATGCCAACATTAGCACATTCTTCTGTAATGGAAAGACAAATAATAAATTCGACATCAGAGAGTTTTCCTTCAAAGACCAGAGTTGGATGTAAAATATGTCATCATAAGAAAACCATTATGCCCCTATTAAGAGCTGATTGTCCTTTGAGCTAACCGAGCAAAAATGCTTGCACCTGCTATGAGTGACACTCCAGCCCTGCAACTCCAGCAGCTCTGAAAGCCATTCAAACTCTGGGCTAAGGGGATGCTTTCCTCCTCCATTTTGAAGTCAAGGACCTAAAAAGAGTCAGGTAGGTCAAACCTAAGGCACCAGTTCTTTGAAAAACCGGAAAGGTCAAGAGTCTTTGACAAGACATTTTACTACAGTGTTCCCCCATTTCAATCTCCAAGGCAAAACTTTGTTATTTGGTTAAGAGAAAGTATTTCTCTGGGAGAGAGAGGCTCAGAAAGCTGGCACCAGAAGAGACTTGTTGTTCTTCCCTTCAGCTCTAAGACACGTTTTTTTAATGTCTCCAAGAAACGAAGTGTCAGGTGATTTCTTCCGTGCAGCAAAGTGTCTATGACATCCTCTGTTCCCCCAGATTGCCAGGGTTGGGCTGAGGAGGCTGTGGGTACCTGAGAACTCTAACAGGCAATTCTCATAATGGAAGGAAACATCTTTTGTAGCAGAACCACTCTATGAAGAGCCAACACCAAGAGCACTACCAGTTAAAGTGACATTGACCTTCTTGCAGCAGAGTGACCAAACCCCTCAGAGGGTGTGATGAGGACCAACCCTATCCACTTTTCTAAATTCTCCTTGGTTCACTTTTGCAAATTATTTTTCCAAGTTCACTTCTTGAACAGATCCCCTGTTCCAAGAAGCTGTCTTTGTGCTTAAAGTACAAAAGCCAAACTAAACAAGATAGGCAACATGATGTTTATAACAGTAAAAGACCAGTGAAATAGATGAAGAATATAAGAGACATTTGCATTCATGGGACAAAACCTGATCACTGTTTCTTGGGTTTTATTCCTTCCAGAAATCTGCCAAGTTACCCTGTAACTATTTAGACACTGCTGAGTCCTTTAATAAGACACTGCTTGAAGAAACCTCTAAGGACTGCATATGGTAATGTCGCAGCCTGAGAGCAGAGAAGGAGATGAGCGACATGAGGGTTCGATGAATTGTTGTTAATTTATTAGTAGTTGGGATAGTCCCAGGGAAAAATGATGGGGGCTCCCAGGAAGCTGCGACACCCTCTGGGGACAAAATGTCGCTCCTGCCCAAGGGGAGAACAAGGGTTTATATAGGTTTGGGGAAGAAGGGACTAGAACAAAGGGAGGAGTTACATGAATGACAGGGGGTACAACCAATAAAACCCGTACAACCATAGTGCGCCATAATAATAACCAATAAGATAACAAGTTGCCTCAGCTATGCCCACCTAAACTGCGGCACTAGCTGACCAATCATAGCTAACCGATTTTCAACCAATCAGAAACTTGTAATTCATAAGGGGAATAAAATCCTATAATATAATATAAATATAACTCTTATAATAAATATTAAATACATTAAATACTATTAAAACTGTTCATAAATATCCGGATAAATAAGGTCCATGTCCGTGGCAATAAATAAAGAGTCCTTTTAGTATTTCTTGTAGGCTTCTTTCCATCGGTAAAAATCCTTTCTTCTCTGTGCCTCCGCATGGTAACACATCACCATGCACTGCGGACTATGCAACGCACTTAAATGAAAACCTTTCTGTTTAGGTTTCCTTCCTTCTAGAAACACCTTTGTATCTGCACATTCTGATGGAGGTTCTGTTGCTTGTTAGGAAAAACAATGACTGCACAGGTGACAGGTTGCTGGCTGCAGAAAAGTGAAGTACACAGCATCAGATGGTGCCTGTCGATGAGGGGTAAGATTAATCACCTTTGTATGTGACGTAGGGCATCTAAGCGCTCTGCAGAGCTATGGCCAGCCAGGCACTTACATCATCAACTTTTCTGTTTATTACTTACAGATTTATCCCTACAAGTCAATAGCAGTGTAAGAGGAGAGAAGCACTAGTTGGATCTGGTAGTTGAGAAAACCACGGAAGAGGTGCTCATCCAAGGTGAAGACTAAATGGATATGAGACAGTCCAAGAATTAATTATGGACTTCTGCAGAAAATACCTCTGAAGCACTAGAGGCCACCTATTTGGAAACAGAACATTGTGACTCAGCAGTAGTCCAGGTAACTCACCAGCCCCTGAGGTATGGGAAGGGTGCCTAGGCTGAAGAGTGTTACTCACAGGTGGCTGTATGTGACAGCAATTGTGTGCTGGAAAAGTGCCATGAACCCATGTGGGGAGCCCAGAGCTAATCATGCCCAGGTATTGGAGGGTCCTGGAAACACCAGCTGAAGCTCTTTCTCCATTCCCCAGTCTCTTGCAAAGACTTTCACAGTGCGTCAGGAGTAAAGGAGGAGGCAGTGTGGGTGATCACGAAACAATGCTTCGCAGCTACCCCAGAGCAACATGACAACCACCAGTGGAAATGAGCTGCACGCAATCAAAGTGTTTCTTAGCTCTGCAATACAAATAACCTGGGGAAGGGGGGAGGGAAGTTGGGCATGCTTCCACACTGTTACTTTACACAAATTACCCTACCATATCAAGTGACCCCAGCATATTCACTGGACTCATCCAGATATTTTCAAAGCTGACTGCAGGCATCACCCACCACTACCTTGTTTCACCATAACCAAACAGTCCTACAGGAACTCAAGGTGTAACTACACACAAAGCTGACAAGCTGCAAGAAGGCCAGGAAAGCTGAATGTTAATAAAACCCCAGACTATGCAAGCAAGCTGCCCTGTGGGAAATATACAAATGTCCAGTGCTCTCTACAAAAAGGTAGTAAAAACCTCTTATACTACTAGAGCCAAAATATCTCTTGGGCTGTCCTCCTATGAGGCAGCCTTTGAAATATAAACATTATTTTTTAAAGTGAGAAAAAAACCCAGCTAGTTATTAGAAGTGGAAAAACAAAGTGCTACTTGCAACAGTATGTCAAATATAGTAAAAACTTGTTGGAAGACATAAAATAAGAAAAAAAACCCCACAAAACCCATCAAAAACCCCCAAACCCACCAAACTAAAAACCCACAGGCATTTTCCTTAAGTATAGTTATTTTCTGTTTTGAAATTACATTGTATAGAAAACACAGATCTACTGAGCTGATATGTCCAATTGTGGACTTCTTGCTGCTGAAAAGGTTGAAACTTATGGGAGGAAAAATGGGGAGTAGAAAGTTTAAAACCAGTTGCTTTACATTATCATAAGGGATTTTTGTAGTATCGTTTATAATTTTGTCTAATATATTTGCTTTATAAAGCAAAGGAAATATAAATTGGAGTATTCAGCAGTGTTTAATATATTGGTGAAATAAATATTTTTCCTAGTCCTTAAATTGCATCTGTTTTTAAATTTTAGACTTCTTGCATTTCCTGACTTTTCCCACCCCATACCCTTCACTCAGCCAGGATTTTGTCTCATGTTAATTACATACAAATTCTGCTATTGATCCTTAACAGCAATGAGCATCAACAATATTCCTCTTGAAAATTCTACATGCTGAGTGATGGTAGCAGTTTCTGACAATAACTATGTAATTACCTGTAGAACAATGACCAACTCTACCAAAACAATGGGAAGTAGACTTCTATACTCTTAGTGACATATCTATTCCATTATTCTCTTCTTGAGAGGCATTAGTTTTGTAGCCAAACCTTCCAGTAAAAACTGGCTTCTAGTTTTACAAGTGTTTCTTCACAACTTAGGTGTAGGAGCAGTGTTCCAATATCTGTACACAGCCCAAAGGCTCAAGAAATTCAGCTGTTTTATCCATACAAATGATTTGTTAACTCTGATACCTAATGATAGTGATTTCTAATATTTATGCTAATTTCCATCCCCCTTAATACCAATATAACAAATTTCTGCTTAAAATAACAGCCAGCTCCATTAGTCACATTGTAATCAAATCTCACCCTTCATATGTATTCCCCACTCTGCTAGTTTTGGGAAATAATCATACATTTTGAAACCCAAAATCTAGTAGTTCCAAATCAGAAGACTTTAAGACAATTTTATACTAATTTGATAATGACTGCCCTTAAAAACACACCATATTAAATCCATGCATTTTCCCATAATTTTTCTCTGGTGACATATAGAATCATAGAGTCATAAAATGATTTGTATTGGAAGAGATCTTAAAGATCACCCAGTTCCAATCTCCCACTTTCCACTAGATCAGGTTACTCAAAGTCCTATCCAACCTTGTCTTGAACACTTCCAGGGATGGAGCAGTCACAACTTCTCCAGGTAACCTGTTCCAGTACCTCACCATGCTCACAGTATTTTTTTTAATATCTAATATCTACTTTCTTTTCAGTTTGAAGCCATTCCCTCTTGTCCTTTCACTACATGCCCTTGTAAATAGTCTCTCTCCATCTTTCTTATAGACTTCAGGTATTGAAAAGCCTGAATTAGATCACACTAAAGCCTTATCTTCTCCAGGATGAACAACCTCAGTTCTCTTAGCCTTTCTTAATAGAAGAGGTACTCCATCCCCCTAATGAAACATGTGCCACAAAAATCAAAATCTTGGCTGCAGAACTGTAGTCAAGTCCATGGCAGATTCTGCAGCCAAAGATTTCACTTCTTCAGTTTTCAGTAACAAGTATCTAACTTTTTTCTTGAAGAACCCATATGCAAAAGGTTTTTCACACATTTCGTGCTCTTCAGGACAGAGGCTCCAGCAGTAAAAATGAATTATTTGCCTTTTTTTCCATTAATAACTCACCTTTTGTACTTTGATGTTTGGGAGACTGAAAATGCTGCATGTGCTACTGACTTGGCTAGATCTAATCCTAATTAATAATCATGTAAAAGTAGAATTAGGCTACATGTTAATGATCATATGAAATCCAAATCAATTAATAGTATTTATCTAATGGAAAGTGCTAAATGCCAATGCAACAATACTTATCAGCCTTTCACTTTCTGCTAAGAATTGTTGTCATATCATATATTACACTGTATTTAATCTTCTGCCCCAAGCAATTTTTCTTGTAAGCATGTTAATAGATAATTCATCTCCTTGTAGCTTGGTTGCTCCTCCAACAGACCCAGTTTAGCCTCAATTTGTCAGTGAAACTGCGTCTAAGGTAGTTTATTTCTGGTACTGTCCACAAATTTCAAGACTCATTGTACATATTGAATGCAATGCTAAGCCACATAATTCTGTGTTCAAGTGGACAGACAATCAGCTCTGATGATAAAAACTTTTTTGATACTAGGCTTTGTAGAATTTATTAAATATACATTTGCATGATATGGCTCTTCCTGGTGAGATCTTCAATATTTGAAGGCAACTGAATGTACTGGATACAAGCTTCAGTGATTTTCAGGTTTAATACTCTTTGAACATAAGAAGATGATATTTCTTAAATTATTTTTTTACTAGACTCCCTGCGTGCTGCGTGCTCTCTCTCTCTCCGGACAGAGGCCCTTCCACTGCCTGTCCACGCCACGAGGGCAGGCAGCGGGGGGGGAGGAAGAGGTGATCTCAGCCCTAGGAACCTTCACAGCGCCGGGAGAGACCCCCCGAGAAGCTACCCAAACCCCAACATACAGTACTGTTTTAGAATTTTTTATTTATCATATTTTATGGGAAAAAATACAACCCTTACTAAAACAAATATTAGTTTCAGTAGGATCAGTAGCATAAATGTCCCAATTTCAACAGACTCAACATATTATCAAAAAATAAAAAAAAAAAATGAAATTTGAAAAACTTTGACAGAGTTAACAGAATGGTAGCAAAAATCGACTTGAATGCACATCTTCCCTATAGTTTCGTTTGACAACTTTTAGGGAAACACATTCTGCTGTACATTTCAATATTAACTTCTAACAATGTTACAGTGTTATGAGGTTTACAACATTAGGCAGACTTTTAAAAATGCTGATAGCTCTTATTTTGTTATGTGACCATGATTAGTTTTCTTATTAGATAAATAAAGTCAGTAGGGCCTATCAGTGTGTTTTTAAAATTGCAAGCTTTTCATGTAGGATTGACCTGAATGTTCTTTCTTTCATACTTCTGTCTAATAATCATTCCAATATATGAATTTTAAGCATGATGCAGACTTCAGTTAGCAGAACAGTCACCAAAATGTTCAATAGTTTTGGTATGTAAATATTCTTATAATTAAAGGAAGTATTGGTAACATAAACTGAACAATGAAGGCCATATAATCTGAACTGTTGGGTTGTATTTAAATTTTTTATTTTCTGATTTCTGTACAGCCAAGTAAATTGGTTGAAAAACTAGTCTACATATGCATTTGAATCAGGCCACATTCAGCTCTTCCTCTTAACTACTTCAAATTGAATTTTCAAATATGTTTCAGCATGTAATTTATGTTATCATTTCCTATTAACTGTGCAGGAAAACATTACTGTCAGAGAAAGACATTGTTAGAGGTTAGGTAGACCTTGCTTTGTGAAACAGTGAATGTTCCTAAAGCTCTTTACTTCAAGAATCACAATTTGGTAGGACAAAGAGCATCACATAGGTGCCAGGAAGTGCATGATACTTTTTGCCCTTAGTAATGCAGAGGTCAGTTGATGGCATTGCTGGTGCACTAAACTCCTTGCTGAGCCTTGCTTCAGCAATAACTGGAAGCAGACTTTGGGCTATCAGCTTGTCTGGTTTCTACATGACTGCCTGAAGTATAAAGCTCTGAGAAGTGGTTTCAGGTGGCACTTGAAAGATGGGATTTAGTGCTAATCCAGCTAATTGTAGGCAAGATGATGTCACACATGGCTGGTAAAGTGGCTTCCATGACACATGGATAGTTCGCTCCAGGTCTGTGTGACACCTGAGAACTGGTTATTGTGGGAATGATGCTTCAAGGTCCTAGTCTCTTGCTTCTGCCACCAGACTGGCCCTATTTGGGCGGAGAATCTCTTCATGGAGCAGTGCTGGGCACTGCAAAAATAGCTGACTTTACTCAAATTCAGTATGGACAACTGATGGTGCAAATTTGTTTCTTTGAAAATGAGCTGCAGGATTCTTGTAATATATGTAGGGAGACACGCAGTGCATGGTGAGTGATTTCATAGCTGGAGCTGCTCTCTGCTCCTGGCATGCTGCAGTTTCAACACACAGGTGTGTGAAATGGGTGTACTGGCATCTGTGTCACAGATCACCGGGTCTAATGGTCTGCCAATGGCTCATTATTTTCCCTGGCTTTCTGAACTGGCTAGGATAGCAGAGCTGTATGCAACAGAGTTAGTTGTTCCTGTATGGCCCATTGTAAATGACTTTTGAAAAATTTGTTGTATTTTTGCTAGAATAATCACAAAATCCATATCTTGAGTTCCAGCTGCTCTGAATGGTGTCAGCAAGACTAGTAAGTTCACAGCTTCACAAAGCAGTGCAGCTCCACATTTAATATGCCTAAATTGAGAGGGGGAAAAAAAAAAAAAGAAAAGAAAAAAGAGGAAAAAAAAACAAAACCAAAAGCCAAAAATATGTATCTTACACATTTAGAAGATGAGCTCTTGTTTACCTAAACAAAGTTGAAATACTGTACTGCCCATATGAGGACTCAACAACTTCAGCAACTTCAATAACCTAACATTTTTAAATTATTTTTCTACATACATTGCTTCTAGTTTATATTTTAAATTATGATGTAAACACTCACAGTATTACACTTATTCCAAACAGTTTTTACAAGTCACACAGTTTGTACTTTTTCTGTCTCTATTCCTATAATTTTGAGATTTTTATATTATTCCTCTTGCCTGTTCAAGAGATCAGGCCTCTAATATGACTCACAACTTCATTCCACATGGACATACAAAAAGTGACAAAATCATTTTCAAGTAGTTTCAGCCTAATATAATTTAATCATTTTACGCAATACAAAGCCCTCTTTTCTGAGTTATGTTTTCTACATAAACTTCAAATTTAGAAAAATTAGAAATGGAGAACCAGGGTTCCTTGTTATTTGCTGACTGACAGGGTCTCACCACATTTAAGTCATTTGAAAGAGTAATTCTGCTTCTGTGTTTTTGGTTTCATCTACAATTGCTAAGACAGTATTTCTACATGGAGATCCTCCAGAAAAAAAGTGAAGTTAATGCTTTATTTCACCAGAGGCTAATCCCACTGCAGGCATTTATTGAATCCCTGTGTAGACGCTTTAACTTGGAAGTCACACAGCTTCAGTCCAGTAGTGCTGAATGAAATCTCTTAGGGATTAGACTAGCGATGGTTACTTTCCTTGTGAAACAGAGAATCCACATGAAGCCTTAATGTGCTGTAACTTAAGCATATTGTTTCACAACTTTGGCTAATTTGTCCTATCTCCCCAAGTAAAGTAATCATCAATGTATTACAAATTACACTTCAGTAGCAACATTATTAGACTGGTAACTGACTGCTTTTCATTTGGAGTAAGCATGCTAGTAGGAAGTATCAAGGGAAAAAAATAATGCACAAACCTGCTGAACAAGTAATTGCATGAGTTTCATGGAAGTGGGATATTAATTTCCTCATATGTATCATGGAGTTTGAATTACCTGGTAGCTTATGATAAGCTATGAAAATTATAGATAAGCAGGGTGGGAAATAATCATGACTTGTTTCTTGTAATAGTTTTAAACAATAGCTTCCATCTGTATGTGGTGAAGTTAAAATTGTGTACAGAGATCATTCTGAATCACTGAAAAATAATAGTTTATGAAATGAAGAAAAAAATACGACATTACATAACTTCTGCTAGAATAGATGGAAATTGATTATATTTTATTGGTAAAAAATATAGCAGAATATTCAGGTGAAATATTACATCACATACTAAAAGGAAACCTCCTGCATTCCATTTTTCCTTTTAATGTCTGCTTTGGAATTTGGAATATGTGTAATGTGTAAACTTTTTCTCTTTACAGGAGTTCAAGCACATCTACCACCTATAACGTAGCAAAGAAATCAAACGTGACAGAATGTCATCTCCCTCATCACTACCAGCTTCTGTTTCCACAAAACAAATTCTGGGATCTGTTACCTTCATCATAGTACTATTCCCTTAGCAAAACCACGAGAAAATTTCTGCATTTGCTCAAGCAAGATAGACTTGCGGAAAGTGTCCTGTTTGTGAATTTTTGGAATTAGTTTTGGTAGCTAAGGAAGGGTCTGAAAAAATTAGTCTGACCCCATGTTCTTACCTTTACATCCTGCTGGATCCAGTAAGTAGCCCTGCCTCACCAGTGCAAGCTGACCCACATTAGATACCATGTCCTCTGCACAGAACAAGTTGTATCACATTAGGGACTTGGTTAAAACCAGACCAACCGGAAATGCAAGCACCATCCCTAAGGCCTAACTGATACCATTTGTGCTTATTCATCTGAAACACAACATCTGAAGGGTAAAGAAATGCTCCCAACACCTCAGAAAGATATTTCAGCTGTTGGTTTTCAAGTATTATCCTCTCTTCTTTTTCTGCTAGGCCGCCCAGAAGTTTACACATTCACTCTCCAAGCAATGCAAACCCAGGAACCTTAAAAACATGCCAGGCCACATGTGGATGACTTAATTCTATGATGCGTTGCAAAATGCTGAGATTTCAGCAAATGACTATCCCCTTCCTCTAGGTCTGTGTTGACCTAGCAGGTGAAAGTACTACAACAGAAACTCTCAAATCAGCTAGTGATACTGAGTTCAGTCCCATCTGGTGCTCCAGAGGCAAAACAGGTTTGCTGTTGTGTAAAGGTCTCCATGCAAACCATAGATCATTCAGAATGTGTCCTCGTTATACAGAATACCTTTATCTATATTTGGAGAAAGAGGTATTTGCTGTGCAAGGACCACATATGTTTAAATACATATTGGCCAAATTATTATTTCCTATTTGGTAACTGTATCCAGCTTCAGGCAGAAAACAACTGAAACCCCTGTAACCTGACACAATATGTAAATCTATTTACTTGTGGGTTCCAAAGTGCTGTGTTTTTCTCTGCTACAAACATAAAAGTCACCAAGCAACAGTTAGCACAGATAAATTGTTTTCCTCCATTGCAGAGAAGGGTAGGTCCATATCCCCTAGTAACAGCCACTGACTTCTAGCTATTAATTTTTTGACACAATCACACAGTCTTAATATTAATAAATAAATAAATAGGAAAACAGTAGGCAAAAGAGGATGTCACTGCTAGGTGTAATCATTTGTGACTTTGAATATGCAGCTTAATGGAGTGAAACTCAAGTGGATTAAGAATTAACCATAATAGGAAGAAGAAATGCAAGAACAGTAAAAGGGAATGCATTGTACTAAAAGACTAATTAAAAAGTAACAATACTTAAATTGTTCAAATGTTGGGAATGTCTACAGGGCAAATCTAGACCAGTATCCAATTGTTCTAAGCAGCATACAGACGTGGTAAATGAGAAGCTTTGTTCAAAAGAATTTGAAATAGGAACAAAACAAGTAATAATAATGGCCAGTCTTCGCGAATGAAGAACCGGGGAAGGTCTTTCCACCTTCCAGCCTGCGCATTGGATTTTTTAGGTGAGACACAGTGTGCGCGGAACTGAGCCCACCCTTTAATCCTGAGGTTCATCTGCCGGGGCCAAGCACGCTTGGACGGTGGCAGCGAGGTCCTCAGGATGTAGATGGATTGCCTTACAGGGCTAACGAGCTCCATCTGCCCGGGGAGTGGCCCCGACCGGGAGTCGAACCCGAGTCTCTGCAGTGACAGTGCCGCATCCTTAACCACTAGGCCACCAGGGCTCCCAAAACAAAACAAGTGGAAAGAAAAAGAAACACCTTTTTGTATTCAGCCTAAAAAAGTTCATAGTGAATGCAGATTACTATGGGTCCTCTGTCAGAGTTAGGGGCTAAAACTAGCTTCCCAATTCTCCATTGCTTTGACTGAAAGAGATTTCATACCTATTACACTTCTAGCACTTTTCATGCCAACTCTTGAATTCCTCAGTCACTACTTTTAAGGACTGTTCTTAATACAGATATTTATTTGCTGTGGTTCATTAAGAAAAGGATACATCAGGGATCAGTGCAGTGGAATACCAATAACACAAAAAAGGGCTCTAATTAGCCATCTAAAATCTTCAGGTCAGCAACATATTTCTGCAATGCACACACACTTTTACACACTTATATGAAATTAGATGTTAAAAGAAAATTGTGAGGAGTTAGATTTCAACATGACAGCCTCTCATCCTGCTCACTGAATTCCAGTTTCCTCACATCATCAATGGTCTAAAGCTCCACATCAGCTGCAGCATTTCCACAAGCAATGCCAATGGAATTTGTCACAGAAAAGGGCAAGAGTGAAATGAATTAATTTTCCAGACTTAAACCTCCTCAGAAGATCCCTAATTGTCAAGATATCCCACTTATTATTAAAGGATCACAGAGAGAGGGCAGTGCAGGAACCACATGCAGTTCTTACCAAGAACAATAAAGGCTCCAGAGTAGGAAGACTGCTCCTCATTTCATGTCACTAAAAAGCAGGATGGCAGCCCTACCTGCTCTCCATGTTCAGTGGATGAGAGTAAGGCAAATAGGCCTCTCTCAACCAGGCAGGTATTTTTTTGCTCCCAAGGAGGATTTTCTTTCACAGTATGAGAAGGTCTTCAGGACCTAACTCCTAAACAAGGACCAATCTGGGGTAAGACAAAACAGAGAAAGTTTTACCTGAACATCATATGGGATACTCCAACAAAACAGAATTGACACCTGGAGACAGCAGTAAAGAGGTGGTAGCAAGTAGAGTCAATGAAACTTTCCGAGGAGGAATGAGTGATCATCCTTAAGGTCACGCATCACTAGACAGCTGTGGTGCTGTGGTTCACAAGGTCAGCTTTCAAGATCAGAGAAGGAAGAAAACAGATGTTCTGGAAATCTAGAACTTAAGGACTGTTAGACAAAATGGTCAGTAATTCAGAGAATTTCCCTTTTCAGTTTCTTCTGCAGAAGAAGTTTAGTGATGCTGGAAACAAAAAAGTGTACTTAGGGAAAATGTGTCTTTTGTACTCTCAAACTTCAACCATTTACTCATTCAGAGTGAGGGAGAAGAAACATTGTGGTTGATCTAACTTTTAATAACACATGATAAGATCCTGAAAGCTCAGCTTTATTATTGAGTCTTGTAGCGGATAAATTCCTTGTATCTACAATCTCCTGTGTTAACAACTACTTAAGTGAGACTAGGAATGGTGCTGTGATCTAGACATTGTCAGAGTATTTCAACAGGAAACAATTAAAAGAATTGAATAGGAAAACAATAGAGTGACACTGGAACAATTTATTGTGGAGAAATAAGACACGTGCAAGTTTTTCTAAGCTTTTCAGCTTTTTTGTCTGCTTTTGGTTTGTTGTTCTCATTCCACTTTATTATTTGTTCAGCTCAGTTTGCTTCTGGTTCACTTAGTTTTGACGTATGACTAAACAAAATTGCCAAGGGCACATAGATGATTGATGATACAACGATGGCAGACTTATTTTCATTCCAATTCTAAATTCTTCTAAAGAGGACATTTTTCTTTCTAAGTTAAATGTATTGCATGCATGAAAGTGGAGAAGTTCACCTGATGTGACTGTGGGGGAAGAAAAAAGAAAAGAAAGCTAGACTGCATTTTTGCAGCAATATTGACTTTATTTGTATTCATCATCCCTGGGAGTTATCATCTCTTACAAAAGTCCAAAGAGACACTGCTAAGTGCTTTTGCCTTCTGATGTGTTGCATGGGGATCTTAATGAGCTTTTTTCTCTGTCCTGTTCAGGAAGCAAACAAAACTACAGCAGAAACATCACAGGCTTGAACTTGCCATTGCAATGGCTAGCAGAGTGCTGTAAATAAGAGGCAGCAGGAGAGCAGAGTATACAGCTCATCAGGGCCAGCCATTATTAGTGAATATGAAGGAAAGGCTGAAGAAACAAAACCCTGCTATTCATACCATATGGCTGCTAAATAAATATGGTGGTTCCCCTCTCCTAGTGAGTGTGTGCTGTGTCTATCTGTGGCTTGTGGCACAGAAAAAGGAAAAGAAGGAAAATCTTGCCAAATACACAGTGTGAAATTAATTAGGCCATTTATATTTTTTTCCTTCATTTCAGTGACAAACCCTTACCAGATCATGGAGAAGATGCAGTTTCTCTGCTGGTCCCTTGTTTTTTGTTAACAGAGACATCCTACCTTATTGCTAGTAACCGTAGAGATCCTAATTTTTTGGGTTTTCTGAAGAAGCTTCTTAGCTCTTTACTTTCCTTGAGTGCACAAAATAACCTCCAAAAACACATTCTTAAGAGAACTTAAGACATAATTTGCTGCAAATTTCTTGCCAGTGAAACTGTGCAGGGTAGATGTCAGATTTTTGTGGTGATCCACAACAATTAGGAACATGATGTCAGAATTTTACATGTTTTTTTTTTTTAAATTGTGTATTTATTTTAGAAAGGCCTGACAAAACTAAACATGTTCACTGTAACACCTCCTTTTGACTATAGTCTTTAAGACACATTTTTGAAATTGCACAGAATCCTCTGACATGAAACTGATGTGAGACATGACTCTTTTGTCACCCTGGATAAAGAGGGCAAATCATGATACATGCGGGTCTTGAAGTTTTACTGACCATTGTATCATTTGTAGTAGAGATTTTAAGATCTCATAATCTACTGCCTGACCTACAGTTAGCCATAACTATGAAAAGCACATTAACCTTGCAAGTCATGCAGTGACAATAAATACTAAAACCTCTTCAAATACATTTTGAAGTTCTCTGAAATGGATTACTGCTTTATTGGGCTCCTGTTTGAACTTTTGCTCCTATATCTTTACTCTCAGCCCTCTACTACTATTTCTTCTCTTCTTTTCTTACCTTTCCTGTGGTCTTATGGTTCTCTTCATCCTTCATGCTGTCATCGGTGTAAAACAGGGTGGTAATCAACATATCCCATCCATAAATTTGGCATAAATCACTGGCAGTGTTGCTTATGCACTATAGAGTAGTGCAGAAAAAAGGTAGTATTTACATTAAGCTAGGACTTTAACTCCCTAGTTTGAGCTGAGCTTGGAGAGATGTTAGGAAAATTCAAAATAATTAATTTGGCCTGTACCTTGATGTTTAAGAACAGCTTTTTACACTGATATGTTTTTTGTTTTTTTTTTCAATTGCAAGTTAGAATGTCTTTTCTTCTTTGAAAATTAAAAAAAGAAAATCCTTTCACTAGGAAATTCTAGACTGAAGAAATCTGCCATATTTTTAGCATATAATTAGTAATATTTAACACAGATGCAAATGGTCACTTAAAAATTGATGCTCTATGGGGAAAAATCTACTTGATATGCATTAAAGGTCTGCAATATTTAGACAAGATAGGACCTTGAGATGAAGTGGGCATAAAGCTAAAGAAATAAATTGCTGGAGTGCTTGATTTTTGGCTAGTGAATGACGTAGAGCACTTAGGACTTTTACTGTTCAAGGTAATTTATCAAAAGACACATTTTGCTTTGTCTTGTGGGTTTTTTGGTGAGTTTTTTTCTCGTTTTTTTTTCTTTTGTTTGTTTTCCTCAAACTACATTAAAAAACATGTAGCATAATAGCAGAGGTGTATTTAAATGGTATTAATGAGATTTGGGCCTCCAACAACAAAAAAAAAATCCTCAAAATTTTTATAGTGGTCCTAATTCCTCTATTCCCCACATAACTGCTAAATCAGACAGTAGGATAACTCTGCAATTTCCAGACACAGGCAGGCTGAAAAATTTAATTGCTGAAGCTGTTTCAAGTGGGACCAGCACTTTTAGAGTGTCTTTTTACTCGGTCCTCATCTCTTCACAGCAGTAGCTCTGTTCTTTCAGTCTTCAAACTGAAAAACCACAGCCCTTGGGGAAATCTCTCATATATTGTTTCTGAAACACCCCTAGCAGTCAGTTCCTGTAGTGCCTCACAGTGTTGTCTTGATTAACCCCTTGCAGACACTTCAGGATAACTGTGTAAAACAAACAGCAGACATGGAAGGTAGCCAGGCAAACTAGTCTGATCTCAGTGGATCAATTCTAAGTGATGACAAAGTTAAAATATTCGATGCAGTATCGTGTTAAAGATATAGAAGTTAGCTCAGAAGGCATGGTAAACACCCTAAACATACCAGTTTACATCAAAGAAGAAGTGCAAATTTCTTACTCTGCAGTGTAAACATATATTGTACTCCACAGAAAAAATACTGATCTCTGAAAACATTTTCTTGCATAACCTTGATGATATGACTTCTTCCTCATTTCTCTTGGAGGTAGTGGCTTTCTTGCTGTAGCTGTTCAAGAAAGTCCTTTGCCCAGCTTTTCCGTGGGATCTAGAGTAGATCTTTCTCTGCTGTCTCTTAAAGGCCATTTCTTTACTGAGAAGAAGGGAAAAGTATCCTCTGAAGTTGGATTTTACTCCAGCCCTGTATCTGTTCAGTTATTTTAAGGGTATGTCTGATAAACTGAGAAGGCCAATAAAGATCTTGTCTGTAATTTCTTTTGTTGACTCTAAAACATCCCAGAGAAATGTAGACTAAATTTACTACTACTGGTAGAATAAG
This sequence comes from Empidonax traillii, assembly GCF_003031625.1. Taxonomy (NCBI): domain Eukaryota; kingdom Metazoa; phylum Chordata; class Aves; order Passeriformes; family Tyrannidae; genus Empidonax; species Empidonax traillii. The sequence continues at coordinate 970,201 of NW_020955275.1, forward strand.
TTGAGCCAACTGCCACAGGGACTGCTTAGAAAGAAAAACATACACAAAGTATAACCCAAATTTGAACTGGTTACATTTTGAAAGCAAAGTCTGAGAAGAAGCTATAAAGCATTGGGATTACTTCTGCATTTTGGTAATAGAGCACTTGTGTTTCAGAGACAGGTGCTGTTTATTTGACTTTATCTGTGAACTAAAGGCCCTTTCCTGATATTTTATTTCCAACTCGCCAAGAAATTTTGTCAGATGAATTGATTTTGGTGGGGTCTATGCAGACTCACTATGACCACAAATGCTTACTCTCAAAATAAAAACTGGGCCATGATGACTCACTGTCATCATCAGTAGTCAGAACTCTTATTTATTATTTAACATAAGTAGATAGGGATACAGTCTTCTTAGCCTAAAATACATATTTGGCATCTTTTTTCAGTCAATTTTTGTCTCAAAAATGTCCTGTACACTGTGATCTAGCTGGACCTGCTTCGAGTTGAGGATTGAACTGCAGGAACTCCAGAAATTACTTCTAATGTACACTATTCTATTTTACAGTATTCTCGTTATACATCAATGAATCAGCCCACACTAATATAGAATACTGCAATCTGTCATGTGATTTTTCCACTAAGAATGATCTACTCCCTCCCCTCTTTACTTCACAATTGTATTTAATCAGAGAATTAGAGTTTGTCTTTAGTAAAGTCTCTTGCTTAAAAGAAAGATCAGCACTGAAATTTCAGATGAAGTTACTCGGGGTACCGGGGTACCCCCACTCCTGAAAACCTTTAAGAACAGACAGTCTACAGTCCCTCTTGGAAACCTACTTTGTATTTAATTAGTCTTAAAGTGAATTTTTTCTATATGTCCGCTTGGAACATTACCTATTTTTATTTATGTCTACTGTCTACCTCCTTGCAGGCATTTCAGTGAAGATCCTATTCCTTTGATCAGTTCCCTATAGGCTGTTAGGTGTTGCTTTTAGGTGCTCTGAAACTGTCTCTGCTTCAGGCTAAACAAGTCCTTGGCCCCACAGCATCTTCTCACAGGGTGAGTGTTCCAGCCCCTCTGTCCAGTGACCATCCCTGACCTCCTCTAGGCTGTAATCATGATTCCCTTGCTGGAAGACTGAAATTGAATTTGGTAACCACATAGAGACTAGCAAGCCCTGAGCAACTGGGAGACTTCCCCTAATCTCTTCGTGTTGTTCGTGCAATCCAAGACAACTTGTAGTCTTAATTACTGTCTAGAGACACTGCTGGCTGATATTTTCTTACCCTAAAGATGCAGAGCAGGTCTTGGCTGGTGAGTTTCTAGTCTATACCATACCAGAAGGAATGATTATTTCATGCATGATTTTGCATTTGTCTTGGATAGATTTCATGGGCTTCCTGTTGGTCTCTTCATCCTTGCCTGTCACATCCCTCTGAATGGCAGTCCAACTCTCCAGCGTGTTGACTGGTGCTCTCAGATTTAAGTCTTAAATGAACTTGATGAGTGTGCATCCTTTCAGCTCATTCATGTTAGTTTAAGGTTTTTAAACAGCATATTTTTCAGGACCAACTCTTGGGGAACCACATCTGTAACTACTCCTAGGTGACATATGAACCAGTAACTACTGCAATGATCCAGCTAATTTTATCTCTTCTTTTTGTTTACACACCAACAACATCACATCCTAAGCTAATAGAGATTGATTATATTCGCCTGTTTATCTAAAAATCCAACCATTTTATCACAAGCTCAAGCATGATTCATACTCAGTGTCCCACACTGACTGTCTCTCTTTTTGTTCTTCATGTGCCCAGAAATGTGCTCCAAGAGGACTTGCTTTTTTTTTTTTTTTTTTTTTTTTCCCCAGATATCCAAGTGAGGCTGAGTGGTCTGCAGTTTTCAGCACGATTCTTTCGGACTTTTTGAATATGGAATATGGATGTGACATTTCCCTTTCTGCAGTTGTTAGCGATTGCTTACACTCTCCATGACCTTCAAAGCTGATGGAGAGTGAGGTCTTTCAAGGACATTTGCCAGTTGTCTGTGCAGTCTGAGATATAGTCCATGAGGTCCCATGAAACTTCAGAGGCTGAGTTTCTTAAGGTGACTCACAACCAAGTTCTTGTTCTTATCTTTGACACTTGCCTCCAGGAGAAAGGTCTGGGAGACCTTGCTAATTAAGGAAAATGGTGAAAGGAGTTCTTTCTGAGGGCAAGAGGAAATAAAGTTATACCAAAGTGTCTGTCTCTAAGCATAACAAGAGAGCAACCAACACTGATCTTTAAAGCTTTGAGACATGCAAGCTAATGTATGATAGTGAGACATTTATCTCTTATCTGTTGTGTAAGCAAGCAATCATGTGCAAAATTTCTGCATGGGGAAAAAGTCCACTATTTTATCACCGATAATAAAAATCTAATTTTCAGAGTATCTGTGGGTACTTGAAGCATAAATTTTCCTCAATGCAGTAATTGCAGAATATTGGATATTATTTCCGATTTGCAAATTTGCTATGAAGTAATTTCACCTTGAATTCATAATTAGGGTATATTATGTTGAATGGGTATCCAGGCAACAAAAGGAACACAGAGTTTCAGAACATTTTGGAAATTGAAGACCTCCTTAAAAAATAAGGGAAGAAAAAAACCTATATTAGGTCACAGCAGGAGCCACACAATCCTACTTCTTCCAGCAGCAGATGCCAAAGGAAAAAAATGATTCACATATAAGAAATACTCTTTGTGAAAGGAGGGAGATAATCATGTGGGGTTTTTATGTTTCACAATGTGGGACCACATATAAGACAGGCTAAGAACTCCTGAGATTAAAAAAAGAAATCATATTGTTCTCTTATACTGATTAGCAATGCTTACAAAATTCAGTGCAGAGACAGGGAAACTGATGATATTAGCATAGGCATCTATCAAGTATATTAGGCTTAGATCCTTAAAGCTGCTTAAAGGACTTGGATATAACTTCTCAGTAACATACAGGTCTAAGAATTAGGGTTGAGTAAATCTAGGGAGGAAAGAGCTGTTTAAACAGCTTCTAAGATTTTGAAAACATAGAAACAGAGTACATAGTCTAATTCTGAAAATGACAAAATAGGAGCACCTTTCTCTTGTTAATAATCTCATTGACTCAATGGGACTGCTGACATGAAAATAATTACCTCATATATAAACAAGTATTTTCAGGTTTCTACATATCATAGACAATACCTCTCAGCACAAAAAAAAAAAAAAATTAGAGCTTTAATAATGAAATCTCATTACACTGGAGTTTTTAAAGTGTGTGGTTTTTTTCCTATTCATCAGTGGGGCTTACCTCACATACAGAGGGCACAGAGCATGTAGTCTCTGAGCAACATATAACCCACGAACCTCAGGAGTAACAAAACATGATGTCTAAGGAACAACTGCCTCTTATTCTGTGAGATGTGCTTTTATGAAAAATCCAAGCAAATTATTATGCACCAAAATGCTGGTGACAATTACGTACTTTTACCTCATCAGCTATATACTTATATACCGCAACTTGGGGTGACTTATGGTAAGAATTGTAAAACTTACTTCCCTTTCTGGGATTCTCCAAGCTGTTGGTAAGATTTAATGTAAGTTCACAGTATGGGTACCCATACATTTGATAGAGGTTAAGATAAAACTTCATATATATGTGTTTTGAATATCATTCCTATAATCATGGTACCATTTATCTCCTCTGTCCTTTGTCTATTAACAACCACATGAATGCAAAGACAAACTTATTTTCACAACCAAACCAATTCTTGGGGCAGATGTAGAAAACCAGTTCATGGAAGGAAGTGAATGCTGTGACATAATAATAAAGATTTTATTAAAAGACTGTAAGGCATATATTTGTAATACATGGTGCTTCTCAGATCTTCATTGTCTTTTGTTGGAAAGAAGGTTTGCAGCCTTTTTTATTTCTTTAGGTATTGGTACTTATAGTAAATCTGCAGTCAGTGGCCAGTGGCCAGATTCTGAATCAAATGTCTGCTGGTTCACAGCAAAGAGGGAAGACACTTGTATACTGCACAGATTTTACATCTTTGCCTTCTCTATCACCACCTTCACCATTCTACCTGCATGATAATTTCTTAAGAGAAGCAACTGTAGAGACAACCCTTTCACTGATAGCTCCACGGTTTTGTAGTAGAGAGTAACAATATCAAAGATATATTCTCCATGCTATCGTGGTGACATTATTTAAAAAATTCAAGGGACATTTCCATTGGAAATTCTACTCATACCACAGAATTGAAACAATGAACATGACTGATACCTACAGCAATATAAACAGGTATGCACACCAAATTTTCTCAGGACTGAATTCTTACTCAGTACCACGGTATGACAAGCAAGTAAAAAAATCATGCAGCTAAAGACAGAAGATTTGCTGGTAACCATACTGATTCTGTAAAACACGGAAAAACTGCAACCTGTTTTGTGCTAAATGTGAAAATTCTCTTTCACATCTGCCTTGAGGTTTGAAACCAACCACAACAGTAAAGCAGACAGGGCCTACCCTCTCTTCAGTCTCCTGCTTTGCTTTAAGAGAGAGTCTCAATGAATACCTTTGTTTGGACAGGCACAGGCACAGGCGTTGATACTTGGGGTTGTCTGTGTAGGGACAGGAGCTGGATTTCTGTGATGCTTATGGGTCCCTTCCACCTGAGGATATTCTAAAATTCCTGATTCTTTGTCACTTTCAGCAATAATGACTGCCAATTTCCTGTTTGACTAGTGTTGTGGGAAAAATATCACCTGTAACAACTTCACTGGTATAAGTAGAGGAAAATGGATTAGTTGCCAATAATATTTTTCAGCTGGTCTCTAACAGGCTTCTCAAGAGTCTACCTGGAAACAAGTGCAATCCCCTTGAGGAAACAAGAAACAAACCAAAAATCATTTTAAAAAGTCATGATAGTAGTGATACAGATGAATACATAATTGTTATTCTAGAATAATACAGCACTTACTGACACATGGAACCATGTTAAAAAGAAAATTTTTTCTTTTTTTTTGACAGTGAATAGTGAACTGGCAAATTTTTAGACTGGATAGTATGAAGTGAGAGAGTGTCAAAAACTTGTGAAAAAATTAGACAAATTGGTAGGATTTGAAATCAATTACTGAAAGGCATAGACAGGAGTGTACTTCTAATATCCCTTATCAAAGACTATAAATAATGGAGACCACATAACACAGATAGTGTTAAAGTTCAAGTTCAAGAATCACTCATAAATTTTACCCTGCAAAGGAGATGAAACGTTGTTGCCTTGCAGGGTGCACAAATGAGCTACTTTAAGATCAGCTCTTGGTTTTGATACAAAGACAAAATTCACAAACTTGCTTACTCAAAAATTCTTATTTTAAAATATAAAGGTAACACCCAGGGAATTTTACTAATATTTGCTTCATTAATATTACTTTTGATGTTATTTCTACTATCTTTCCAGGTCTTTGACACAAAGGCCGTAAATATTACTAAATCAGGGTCTAAATATTACTAAATCAGGGTCTCAATCCAGGGTCTAAAAAGATTTTTGTAAGAGCTCAGTGTTGTGATATCTGGTGTTGTCAACTACAATCAAAATGATTTTAATTATTATGTGCTGAGTTTGGTTTACTAAACTGCCTTCCCTATTTTGTTCATACAAATTTCTCTTTGAGGTAGTTTTCTGTTTTTCTCTATGTCACTGTAATGTTGTAATTAAATCAATGAAGAGTGGGTAAAATGAGTAATGGTAAAATGCATGAGTGAATAGTCTATAGAGTGATGAAATTAAATATATTCTAATTTACTTGGCTGGCCAGTGAGAAGTAAGCTCTAATGTCATGACTGAATTATTTAGGAAAACATGCCACTAATTATTAATTGTAGTAAGACAAACAAGAGTCATAAGTTCTTCAACAATTGCCTTCCAGTCCCCTGCACACGCACATACATATCTAGTATCAGTCAAACAATGCATCCTCACATGTGAAGAAGAAAAATGTGCATTTAACAGAGAAAAGGTCACACTAATAATTCCAGCTTGTATACATATTTCATATTCTCCCTCAATTTTTTTGTCATTCAAAGTAGATCTCACTTTACAAAAATGAACAAACAAGTCATCAATCAAACCAAACCAATCTCTCTTTCATGTGTGTGGTACTCAATAACACACTATTATCCACTGCAGGATAAAGGTTCCTACACTAAGAAATAAGTATATCTTGCAAGAAAACTTTAATAAAATTAGGTAGTAAAATGCTAGCATTTTAGCTAGCTTTTTAGCTAGCATCCATAGTATATAACCTCTGGAGTATGATTTTTCCTCCTTGGCCACAAGCCATGTAATTTCAATGAGAATAATCCACAACAGGATCAGAAGCATGTAAATATCACTGTCCTTCGTGCTGCCCTGATGCATATGATGTTCCACGTTTCTGAAGTGCCATATTTGCTCATCTTTTTAAGCTGCTAATTTCAATCAATCACTGAGCTATCAATGGTTTATCAAAGATCTTGAAGGCAACTACAGACTACAAATTTTTATTATCCACTGCTGAGTAGCATTGGAGCACAGAGGTGTGTGATGGCAAAACCAGAGAGTCAGGTCTTCATATTTGTCCTTCCTCCACACTGATGCTTTGTCCTTGTTGTCATTTTCGGGCAGTATGATTTTTCCTAAGAAAAGAACTGCAGGAGGAACTGTCCGGAGGCTCGCATTCCGGAGGTGGGTGAGCTGTAATGATTGTGATTGACTTTGTCATATTGGACTTCAAAAAGATACAAAACACTGCTGGAGACTGGACCAGCTGGGCAAACTGCAGGCAGCTTCTGGGTGGTCTGTCCTCCCTGCAACACCACACTGACTGAGATCCGGTCACATACACAGACAGAATCCTGAAGTAGCTCCATAGGTCCTTTGGTGCTTTGTAATTGTGCACTCTGAACGGCCAAAGGATGTAAACCAGAACTTCAGTGAACCTGCTTAATATCATAACTCTTTATACCCGCCTGTATTACTTATTGCATTGGAAATATTTAGATGCTGTATTGTCAATAAATCTAATTGTAATTCTAATGATTAGATTATGAGTTATCTTATCTTTGGACAATTCCCACCTGGTATTCTCAGCGTAGGACAAGTCATGCTGCTCATCAGAAAGAGGGAGTGACTCTTTGTATGGAGGACTCACGAGAACATTGTCTTTGTCACTGCCACAAGCTGGAAAGGAGAAGGCACTCTGGCGTCCATTGAGGCACTACTTGCTGAGAACTGAAAAGAAAGTGAACCAAGGCGGGTACTTCTAAGGCACTAGGACCTTGGAAGCTAACTTTGGAACTGTGATAGCTTCTTCCCACTCCATGGATTGTGGTGTGCTTAAGCACACAACGTGGGATTAATTTTTTCCCCAGAAAACGCAGTGTGCTGATATAAAAAAATCATTTGCTAACCACTGCATTTTTGCCGCAACCTTTTTCTAGATAGTTCTACCTTGCTTCTAGAAAATGAAGGAGATATTTAAAAGTTGTGTAGGTGACAGTGAAATAATTTTTCAAAAACAGTTCTATCAAACATTTTTGAAAATATGTATCTTGTTTATTTTTAAGTTCATGTTTGTTGTTAAATCAAGTATCATCTGGCAAAAATTTCCCTGAGTTGCAACAGTGCACTAGAAAGTTTTGAAATTTTCACTAATCAAAATTAAACATAATTTTTCCAGATGTGATTTATAAACACTATGTGATTTTACAGTGAAAATTTAAAAACAACATAATTCATACGTCAATATTTCTTGGTAGCTCATCTTTTCCTGTCCTCTAGTCATATCTTGTAATTGTCTTGATTTTCTTTATTATTTGTTTAAATATCAGTTTTGTGTCTGGTTGTAATATTTTTGTATTGTGCCTCCTGGTGTTTGTTTTCTGCCCTGATTAAACATAGCCTTCTATTTATATAGTCAGATTATACTTTTATTTAATCTTTTTGCACTGTTTTTAATGAAATGGGCACCAACTTTTCACACTAATTGCTAGGTTATCATAGCATGTAATAAAATACTTCAATCTGGAGCTTCCTCTGAAACTTTTACTTGATGTCAAGTCTTCCCTTGGCAACCCTTTTCTAGTCACTAGACCTGTTTAGTGTCCAGTGGGAATTCATGAAGTGCTAAAGGTCATCCTAGGGATGGAAGGAGTTGACATCACAATGATGTTTATATCTTCTGTCCTTCCACCACGTGTTCCAAGGAAAATCCACTTATTCAGTTCTTGAAATCTCTGACTAGGTAATTTCAAATTTATCAGCACTGCTTGAATTACCTATTTATTATACAGTCTTTTACTTTTGGTCTCAAAACTCCCAATTGCTGTTGAACTCACAAAACAGCTGTTTAATTTCTTAATTCCTAAAAGACCTTTCATATCTGGAGGTAAGACTTGAGGTGCTAGATTGAAAATAAAACCAGCAAGAGAACAGGATCTTCTGAGATCCTCCCAGAATAATATTATAAAAATTTGTGAGAGATTAGGAAAAATAGGATACATAGAATTTTGCAGTTGATTAGCTTAAAAATTACCAATATTATGTTGTGTAAACCAGTTCATGAAGATGAGCATCTTTAAATAAAACAAATACAAATCTGATAGCAAACTGTTTATCTGAAGAAAATGGATGGAATGAGGTACTTTTGCAGCCCATGGACATCACTAGGAGTACAGATACAGTCATTTTATGAGCATTTTATGTATCAACTGTATTAGTTTCAATAGTCAATAGAACCAATGTTTACAATAGCAGATGCCACATCACATCTTAAAGAATTCTTAAAGAACTATGCTTTGTGGTTCATTTCCATAAGAACATAAAAATTGATTGCAATTGTTACATATTAAGAGTTGAACAAATGACTAAATTTGTCTTCCACTGACCTAAAAATTTATAGTCAAGAAAAACTTTTCTTCAGCATGCATATGGAATTTTAATAGAAATTTTTTTACATTTAATACTGCTTGTTGAAATAAAAATGTAATAAAATGCAAGTAGCCCTTTCAATACTTTTATTAAACAACTATAATTTTTATACAAAACAAACAAAAAAATTAAACAAAAAATAAAACACCAAACCTGGCGGAAATAAAATCTTGCATTAATGGGCAGAAATATATGTTTAATTTGGCAAGGATGAAGTGTACCGATATGGATCATTATTTATGAATAAATCTGGCTAATATTAGTTGTAATTCTAACTGATAACCAAGAGGAGATGCTGCACAATGCATTATCAGTATTATGACATTTTCAATATTCTATAATTATGGGGTGTTGACAAACATGATGTCATAAAAATAGTACTTTCTTATATATCTGAAAGCTGCGCTGCACCAACTAAATCCAAAATAAAGAAGGATAGTAAAGTTTTCAATGCTGAAAGAAAACAAAAGGAGAGACAAAGATATCTGCTTTTCCAAAATTTGAGATTTTTCTTCTCTTCCAGGAATCTGCTATGCTTCTAGTCTTTGCTTTCCTGACTGTAACTGAATAAGACACTTCAAGAGACTGTTTTTTTGGATACTCAGGTCATACAACTTTCAGACCACCAGAATCTATTACAAATACCTAATCATATTATGTGTTCTTTAAAAGCAGCCTTGACAATATGTATTTCCCATGCATAACACATTTCCATCTCTACAAAATGAGTAACTGAAAAAGCATGCTTTTATGCCCATCTTGTATAAAAGGAGTTTGATGAGGAATGAAGAAATTAACTAAAACTATTCCAAGAAGAAAAGCAGGGCTGGAACAGGGAAGTGTTGGAATGTTGTCTCCAAAGCTACATTTGAGTGGCTTAGCAAAATAACTTCTCTCAGAGGCAGATGATTTGACCATGAAAATAGTCCAAAGATTTTTTCCACTTAGAACATTCTTGGTGTCAAAATTTGTATTGATTAAATCTCATTGTGAACGCAAACATGTATTTCATCATAATTCAAAGGAACCCTTTGTTGCTGTCCCGAAAGCAGGCTCATTGTCCAATGCCAGTTAACACACTGAGTCAAAGTGTTGCTGAGTTTTATCCTAGGCTGCACAAAGGAGGGAGCTGGGTGGTAGCCCATAAAAGTCTGGCTCCCTGATCATCAAAATTATACAGTATTTATGCATTTTAGCAAACAAAGACATCAGTACTCACTGGTCACAAATTATGTAACTTTTCCATTAATTACTACTCACCTCCTATTTGCTGATTATATCTCTTGCTTCTCATGCCAGTTGGTCTACAGGCACAGTTCTTTCCTCCATTTGATCCATCTGGGTTCCATTTTGAATAAGTGATCAATGAGTCAGTGGTCACAATCTCCCACTGTTGGAATTACTTCTGCCCAATTACTGCTGGGCATCACTCCTGGTGGCTCTCATTCAGATAGCCTATTTTTTCTTGGGATTGTCTTCCCTTTCCCTTTAAAGAAAAAAGCCAAGAATACCACATCCACAATGCAATTGCTTAATTGTAACTTTCCAGCTATGACTACTGATTAACAAATTAAAAAAAAATGTTGCAGAGTTCCATTCACATCTTGAAGGGCTCAGATCTTGAGGAGTTCAATATCATTGTGGTAGGCATTCCTAAAAACTTTTAGATCTTCTAAAGACATAAAACTGTATTTCTTCCCAAGCAAGATCATGCATAATGTGAGAGAAAAACACAAGCCTTTACTTGCATTAGGATGTATCTCAGTAAAACTGCTTGCACATTGACATTTAAATATTCATTAGAAAGTAGTGGTGAGATGGTCTGTAAAACAGCATTTGTTTTACCATGACACAACTGCAGTCTGCTTGATTGTTTTTATAGGGTTCAAATTAAGGGAATAGAAGATTAATTTGATTTTGACAATAAAAAGTTGTCTGTGTTTATCCAAAGGAGTTTTTTCTTCTAGATGATTAAAAAAGTTTTCTAATACAAAAGCAAGGAAAAGACAACTTGAATATAGATGAAGTTAGGAACATACTAATGTACATTTCCATGATAAAGCTGATATAAACTTTTTCTATGATTGTTTATTGATTAGAGAAAAATTTTATTTTTTTAAACATTTACATTATATTTCATTTCTACTTGTCATACACAAATATTTTATACATATAGAATTTGAAAAAAAAAATACTGTAAATGCTGATGCCAAATAAATCTCTCAGCATTCTAACTAATTACTCCTAGTTGTACATTTCTCTTGTGTTTAATGCAATACAGGTGATAGTGTAGCATACTCACATTTCTCTGTGCATATGTACATACTCAAATCAGTCAAGAACTGTCTTCTGTAGAAGGATTATTCTAATTTTCACAGATAGAAAAAGCCCACAACATTGTTCAATAAACAAGGTAGTTTAAACTCTATTCAGAAATCCATGTGCTAGCCTGTTAATGCAACACCTACTGTTTCAGCTGTAGAAAAGTCTGGCCTTTTTCTCCTTTTTCTTTGCTCGGAACACAAATTCAAGATCTTTCAATCTTATCTTGTTTAAGAAGGATAGGTTAATTACAAAATATGTAATGATTTCCAGCATCACTCTCACATGATTTTGTGCTCAGTTTTATTTTCAAAGTACATTTGGTTCTATCAGTAAAAGAAAATTATATAGGTTGAATACCCAGAAAGCCTAATAGTGACATAAATCAATATAAACCAACATAAGTCAACTACATACATTTTCCCTGAAGGAAGATCTAACCCAGAAAATCACTCTGTTCCACACAAAATTGTCATTGTTACTTTTCTGACCACAGCAACCGTATCATTCTGTCCCTTGAAAAATTTTGAATACTATGAAAAGTATCCTTTATGGAAGAAAACATTTCGTGGGAATATTCCATTTTATATGTCTGACAGATGGCATGATGAGTAAAAAAGAAAAAAAAATTGAGTTTTATTTCTATATTCAGTTGGTTGTGGATACAGACTTTATCCATTTTATGCTAGAACAGACATTTCTTTCCAAAATGGTTGAAAAGTAATGCTTGAACAATCTGTAATACTAAGTTATGTTGTCTTTTTTTTTTATTAACAGTGTTTTGATGAAAAATTATTTTTAAACAACAGACTGTAGACTGTTTCTGCACTAACTCTATTTTGTATGAGCAGTTTCTAGTATACAACTAAATAACTGAAGTCCCAACCTAAATACTACTTTAAAATTTACTTCAAAACAGTACTGCAGGTGTCCATAGATTTTATTCAACACTTTTCTCCTTTCTATCAATTTCTATAAGATAATTAATTAAGCTAGATCCAGCAGTCTAACCACTGGCACAGATTTATTTATTCTGCCTCTCAATCTGTTATATCTATTATCCTTGCAAAACTGATGGTAATGCTCAGTACTAAGAGATGAATACAGCAGCTTCCACCAGAGAAATAAAAACACTAAACCATCTCTCTTTTCTCTCTGTATCCTCTAATATCCATTGAAATAAAAATTTCTTTGCCTCAAGAGAAACCAAAAGGAACAGTTTCACTTGACCACTCACAACCGTAACTGCAGTGAAAGGAAAAGCTTTTAAGTAAAAGTCTCCAGAATTGGAATGGGAATTCCTCATCTGCCAGAGATGAAAAGAGCTTTTAGTAACTTCAAGAAAAAAATGTGATCTGCAAGGTTTTATTTACATCATACTTCATTTAATTTTGTCATAGAAAAAAATCAGATTATATTCCTTGCCTTTCCTCAACAGTATTCAACCTTTTGAGTCTTTACTGCCTTATATGGTCATTTACCACCAAGCAAAGCACATCCGAGTTCTGCTGCTCGAGTTTACTCTTTGCTATTCCAAGTTCTCTCTTCAAGTGCAAATTATAAATGAACGTGAAACCACAGAAAAAGTGCTAGATTGCCACTTTGGAAAAAATGTAGTATACAGAGTAAGCTAATACAATATTATTTTCAGTCTTTAAGGGCCACTTACAGCTTCTGCCTTTAAAATCCCCTTTTAAGTGTGTGAGGGGTATTTCAGTTTCAGGATTAGTAAGAAACATTAATTTTTTTGCCAAGGACATACTGATCCAACAGCATCTAAACTAAAATTGATTAAGAGTCATTCTTTTTTCCTCATATACTTCAACAGGCTTTGTCTCCAACACTGTCATACTTTTTGTACACCACTTTTTTATCTTTGTCTATTTCCAAAATAACAAGCATGTACTCCAACATTTTGCTTACTCTTTGGCATTTGAATTTCTGAATCATTTTACAGGGTTAACATTTTGAAACTTCAACTAAATCTCAAATTAATGTTTTCATGCGTCATTTTCACCTGACAATAACACCAACAGTCCACTGTTAGCTACAATTTTAGACATACAGGGAGAACGTGTCTGTCCACACATCTAAGATCTCTTAGAGATTCTTAATCACTGCAATATCTTTACTTGAAGATAATGTCTGGTGTTATAAACTGTTTAATCCTTACACTTGATGGTTTTATCCATAAGGTAGCTAATCACAGCGGTGTTCAATATGGTTGATGACTTTCTTATGTCTCAGTGACTATCTTACCTTTACTCTTCTTCTGCCTTCCTGGCATCCTGTGTCATGCAATGAAAATTGTACCTCTGAGAGTTTCCTCTGAGAGCACTCAGAAAATTATTCTGAAGAGTAATGGTGATAGATAAACTGCAGCAGCTCCAACTAACACTTTCCAAGGCAAAGTGTACTGACAGATGTAAAGAGGGGAGTATTTGAGTGGAATATCAGAAGGGTATGCTGACACAAACTTTTTATAGCTCCTAGAGAAAGGCATAGGTAGCAGAGGAGTGATGTATTAATGTGATGCAGTTAAGACTGTGTCAGTTTTTACTAACAGAGACATGTCCTTCTAGAATCAATTTTATGTATTATTATGTGCTAAAAGACCTGGGATGGGCATTCATAGAATCAAAGAATTACAGAGTGAGAATCACAGTGGTCTTCATGGCTGAGGAAGGAAGGGGCCACTGGAGGCTGTCTGGTCCAGTGCCCCTGCTCAGACAGGGCCACTTTGAGCCAGTTACTGAGAACCAAGTCCAGACAGCTTTTGAATATTTCCAGGAGTGTAGACTGCACAGCCTCTGTGAGAAAACTGTGCCAGTGCTTACTCACCCTTACAATATGAAGTACTGCTTGGTATTCCCAGAGAACTTCCTGTGTTTTGGGAGTACTGTGCCTCTTCTTGTGCTTGTTTCCTTGTCCACCTTTTAATTTCTAAATTATATATTGTTGCACCTACGTGAATACAGGTTAAATTTGCTGTGTGGAAAAAAACTGCAAATGAAACACTTTTCTTCAGTGATAAATTCATTTACCTTTTTCAGTAACTTGGTTTTGACATGTAACAGTTTCATCAAGCAAGTTTCATATTAAATCAACACATAGAAAAGGCAAGAATATTAAAATAGGCCTAGAACATTCTATTGGTAATAAGTTGTAGTGATCCACTTGGGGGAGATGATGAGTTGCTCATTTGACGGTGGTGTGTTAGTTATTAGTGTGTTATAGCTATTAATTAAGAGGAAGCTATTTGCCTGTAGCATGGGATGCAAAACAAAACAACTTCTGAATGAATATTTCTATGACCTTTCCATAGTGTACCTGTATGAGCTTATACTATGAATGCGAATGAAGAAATACAACCCTCGGGACTTCTTTTGAAATCCATTTGGGATACAAATAAGGAATAGCTCAGATTGTAAAAAATTATAAGTTTCCTTTATAATAAACACCACTGGGATGTGACACGATGGAAGTAAATAAGTGGCTGCCTATCAACAAATTCCAGTACAATAGATTTCCCACCAGTCAGATGCTCAGTATATGATATTGCTCAGTAAACTCCAGTGATCCTGAGCCAGTGTACAACAAGTCTTGCCTCAAGTGACCTTGACTTTTCATATTTTTACCTGTAAAAATCTTCTTTCAGTAGAAACCCTAGTCTGCAAGTGCTTAGCCAGCAATATATCTGGAAGTTTAATTTTCCAGCTGTCAGAATGACAGCTGCCAAGATACAGTCTCTAGAATTCATGTTTTTCAAGGCTCTAGAAAATTGTATTACGACACTAATGAACCAAGACTTTCACTTCAGTCTGAACACTATGAGTGGCTTTGGAGATACCAAGGAAATGTACACAGTGGTGGTTTAGAACTAGACATTTAAAAGTGCCCTCCAGTCAGATGAGACAAGTCACTTGTCTGCCTCTGCATGAAATGGGATTTTGTTGGAGGTCAATGGCAAAATACTAAAGCATCTTGAATCAGGAAGAAACAGCCACAAGTTTCTGATCCAAGCTGCATCAAAAATATGGCTGTTTATACTCATATTAAGGAAAGACCATGCTGATAAAATTTAAATTGACATCAAAGGGTCTGACCTTAGCATTTCAAACTTACATCTAAATATGATAAAAGGTCACAGTAGAGATGTGTCACTGGTATGAGATATAGGCCTACTCTCTTGAGAAGGCTAAAATTTTAAAACAGCTAAAATCAGATTTACCTTCCTTGTTTTACTCTAGCAATATACTTGCTGCAAATGTTTACTTATTTAAAGAAAGTGAAAATTGCAGGCAGGTATGCTTGTTGTCAAGCCATTGGAGTAAGCTGTTATTAACTATGAATTATTAAGGTAAAGTACTTCCTAGCAGCATAATAGTTAAAGATATTAAGTCTACAAACAAGAAAAAAAAGAGAAAAAACATTCCAGTCTCTGCTTCTACAATGTTCCAATAAGACCTTACAATAACCAAGCAAGCATAAGCATGTATATGCATCAAACACCACAAAATATGATCAAAATTCGACACAAGTTGAGGTCTCCACCACACTATACACCTATCTTTGCTCCAAGTTGTTTTACAAATTCTGCTGTAGTATTTGTTATCTTTCCCAGCCCCCACTCCCCCTCCTCGTTTAATAGTAAAGCCTTTAATATAGATTTGGTATGCAAAAAACTAAAGTTATCCTTCTCGACTGATGAAGTTAACAGACATTAGATCAACAACTTTTGTTTCAAAGTTTACTGCATTTCAAGAATATTTGTATTTTATTCATACAGAAAAATGCACATACCCCACAGTATAGTATCTTCATACTATAGTATACAAGCACATACTCTATATGTAAACACAGTTAGTTACAATTAAAGCAAAGATTGTTAAAACAGGAGATTGTAAAAATGTACCTGACTGAAGGCATTCTCCCAAAACAGTCTTTCCCTCAATTCTGTGAGCTTAAAGCAGTAACAATATTTCCTTGACATGTAATATTTCAGTGTTCAGTTGTTACAGTGTTAAATGTTTTCTTGACACAAAGCAGTCCAGAAAATTAGGAGTGATAAAAGAAAAGGCTTGTTTGTTTGTTTGTTTGTTTGTTTGTTTTGTAGTGTTTTTGTTTTGTTTTTTTTTTTTTTTGTGGTTGGTTTGTTTGGGTTTTGTTATAATGTACCAGAACAAAACTAGGAATATTTAATGGACTAAATAAGGCATCCTATTAACTGTATGAAATAATTAATTTCTCCCTCTTTTTAACAACAGGCTTGCTATAACTTGTTGGACAATTAGAGATAATAATTTTCTGGTCTTTAATACTAGGGACAATTAAACATGTTCTCAGAAAACTACAGGGGTAAAATGTCAAGATAAAATTTCTGCCACTCAGAAATTGGTGTATTATCCTCTTGGTCTGCAGGTCTACAGATACATGAAGAGCCTTGAAGTAGGATTGGTTTGACATAAGGACACTGAAGACATAAAGGTAAATCAGCTCCCAGTCTAAACTTAATTCCAGTGTGAGAGTGTCTTGGAAAAGGGGCAGCACTCTGCAATGATTCTTTTTGGTTTCTTTTTCCTTTCTGTCAGACTGGAACCTCAGTTCACAGAGTCATGACAGGAGTGAAATTAGTCTATACATTCTGTTCTTTTTGTGGGCCTAGTGAGGAATTCTGTGGGCAATAATATTTCTAGTTCCTTTGGTTAAAAAGCAAAGCAAAACTTTAAAAAGGAATGGGATAGAGAGAAAATGTTTATTCACTTTATGAGAAACTATAGACACAAACAATATTTGCACTAATTTTTACTACCTCATCATTAATATACATTTATATATTATGTATCTATGTGTGAAAAGGAGATAAATCAGACTGCTCAAATTACCGAGGTATTACTCTGCTCTCCATTGCTGGTAAAATCCTTGCCAGAATTCTTTTGAACAGACTAATACCCACCATAGCAGAAGATCTTCTACCTGAAAGCCAATGTGGTTTCCGAGCCAACAGAGGTACCACAGACATGGTATTTGTTCTCAGACAACTG
>NW_020955275.1:989247-1013567 GCF_003031625.1 Empidonax traillii
TCTCGAGGAGAAAAGACAACGCAGAAAGAATCGCGTCTTGTCGATATCACCTGGAGAGTCTTTCTGCTGTACGTTCTGCAACCGGACTTGTCTATCTCGCATTGGCCTTTTTAGCCATCAGCGTGCTTGTAGCAAGCGTGGGTAGAGCCCCTCTCAAATCTTCGTTCGCGAAGCCTAGCCATGAATGAATCTATGTGTGAACACAAACAATATGAATTATATGTATTATGTACTCTTAACCAAATCAAATAAGTCAAGCTCTATTTAGACACATAAACACAAAACCTATGCATACTGAATTGAAACGCATGGGCTTAAAGAAGTGAATAATCTTATTTACTGGATATTTTCATTGTAGTTTATATATATAGAAATATGAAGTCAAATCATGCAGATATATAATTGACTGCAAATCCTTTATCTTATTCACCATATATACATTCATTCTTTTGATCTTTCTGGTCTTCACTCTCCTTGTTTCTAACACAAAGAAACTTAATTTATGCTATTATATGTGATAAGGGATTGAGAACCTCTGATATTTTCATCAAAAACATGGAAGTCTCTTCAAAAGTTTATGGATATTCATCATGAGTGTTTGTAAGCATGCTGCCCCTCATTCCTAACCAACACCTTCATATCTTTGTAGTTAGTATAATGGACAGACTATGCAGACACCTTCTGTGAAAATTTTCTGTTGGAAACTCCTTCTGCTTTCTCTTTTTATACCCTCTCCCCTGTCCCTGTTTAATATGATTGAAGACCACTTTCTTCTGATGTCTGTTTATACTCAGAAATCAGAGTGATGGAAATGATGGGTGGGGTGCCCATGTCTGTACACTAACAAACATTTTGGTTTCTGTGTCTCTAGGGGTGATGACTCAAGGAATAAAGGGATGGAGAATCAAGATCAACTGTCTAGAAGATGTGTAGATGATGGTGCAATCAACCCACATTTCTGAGATCACATAGTTCAGTTCAAGTGAATGTTTGACAGGTCATGGGATTCATAACAATCTGAGTAGCAAACTTCAGAGTGAAATTTCTTGTCTTTCCTAAGCAACGTGACTTAACACTCTCAGACGAAGAAATAGAATAGAATATGCAGAAAATTAGTACTATTGTTCATACTTGATTAAAGGTAAAAGAAGAGAGAATGAGTGAAAAGGAAATTTTTTGATTTTTTTTTTTTTAATCTGGTAGTGCTAATTAGGTGATCTAATGATAGAACTTAAAATTGAAAGAAAATGAGTTTCACAAGAAACACTTAATCCATATCAATAATTCTTCTCATATTGTTCTTATAAGAAGACAGCCTAACTTCATTAAAACGAAATCTGGTCAGGGTATCATTACCTGTCATGCTAAAGGGTGTAAAAAGATGTGAAGGCTGGTAAATTAACAGAGATGAACTTAAGCAAGAAGTGGTTTAAGAGCATATTTTTTTCTGCAAGAATATGTAAAGTCAAGCTATTGTTCCAGGAATACTCTCTGAAGAAATTCTTGAGACAAAACATGTTCTGAATTTTTCAGTGTACTGTCAAGGAAGAACTGGAGCCATGAGTTGTTTTAAATTGAAACTGTTGGAGCAAATGCAGTCCATAACATATACTGACAGTCAAGATTGTTAATATTTTTTTCTGTAATTTTTGCTAGTTGCCATAATAACCATGAGAAATGACTGGATCCCCTACCTTTGGTAGTTTTTGTCAAGCTGGTTCTCTCTGGGGTTTGTCTTCTAAAAAATTACTGTGTATAGAATAGAAAGCTACTTTTGTCTTCCAGACAAGCAATTGGATTTATAAATCTGGAGATAGATTTGGATTTATACAACTATCCCTACTCTTATCCCTATCTCTTATTATCTTGTACTGAGCAAGATTGTAGAGCAGAATTAGGCTGTTGAAGACTGGATGCTCAAGGAGGAAAGGGGTGGAAAATGTACATTCCCACCACATTACCATTCCTCCTCAGCTTTGTGATGTAATAGCACAATATGTCTTTAGAGACGCTGTTTCTATTGACTCTACTAGCAGTATCCATTACTGTGGCAGTCAAAAAATCCTGCCTCCTGTACAAGCAGATCTGCATCAGTTAATTTTGCAAGATTTTCTATATGCTTTGAGAGAAGGTAGGGAAGAACAAAGCTTTGTTTGTCTTCTATATGTTGCCTCTGCCACTATGTAGCTGTGTTAAAAATGCATACATCTGTGTGCAAAGATTAGGATAAGCTACTGTAGTTAATTTTTATGGCTAATAACTTGATTCTGACATTTTTGAGCAGAGAATTATAAGGCTTGTCTTTTAGCCTGAAGGAGGTAACAACATTATATGAGTGTCATCCTGACTATTGTCTTAATTACAAAGAAAATGGAGCTGTGATACTATATTGTTTCAGTGGGAAAGCTGAATGGTGCCAGTGTGGGATGGCAGTACAGAAGAATGTATCATCAGTGATCATAGCAGTACCTGTCCTTTTCAGGGAATTTCCAAAGAAAGAATGGTTTAACCTAAGTTATTTTTCTACTTAACTGCATACACAGCAATATTTTTTCCAGATATCATATTTTCCTATGTATTTCAGTGCTTACTATGTACTCCAGAAGACTTAAAGGTGCCTTCACCTTTGGTTTGTAACATTTGATTTGAGTTATGTAAGCTGTAACTCAGCCTTATTAGCTAAGAAGAAAAGATCAGACATTACTCATTCAGAAAGATATAGCGTTTTAGTTTTTACACTGTTTAAAATCCTGAAAATGTTTTAATTCCAGTGGGACAGAAATTCACTCTGACTTGCAGAACGTATCCACCAGTGGATTTCTATAATTAGGTTTTGTATGTCTAAGTTGCTACAGCTAGGATTGTTTTGTTGTGTTTTAAGAATAGATAAGTGTATCTCACCTCTAGAATCAGCAATGTTACAAAGATGTTGTGGACAGTTTAATATTTAACTTTGTGCTACATTAGTTCATGAATTTGCCTGTGGGTGATCAGGTATGGTGATCACTTGCAACACTTTCACATTTTTTGTGTAGTTACGGGGAACCAAGCCAGTTGCTTCACTGTTGCAGTTGGAATACTTCTTTTAAGTCTTCTCCTCCCCTGAGTCAGACGGTTCCAGTTAAAGTTTTTCCTGTAACTTGCAACTCAAGTCATAGGTTACAACAGCTTAGGTCATAGAACCATAGAATGTTAAGGGGTTGGACGGATCTTAAAGATCATCTAGTCCCAAACCCCCCTGCATGGACACCTCCCACTAAACCAGGTTGCCCAAGGCCTTATCCCATCAGGCCTTGAGCAGTGCCTTAAAAAGATATATTCACTACAATCTACACCACTCGTCCCTTTGGGTTAGGCCATTGGGTTTAACATTGCAGCGAATTCTTGTCCTTGCTCCCACCTTGGCTACCAATAAGGAGTTCCTGCTGTAGTTCACCACTAACATCCAATAATTGCAGGGGACAGCCTGCCTCACCATGGTATTCACCAAGGGCTGCAGGAGAACCTCTCCTTCCCCTGCTCCAGTGTGGGGTACCTCCCACAGGAGACAGTCCTCCTTGAATTTCTTGAATATGATTCCTTCCCATGGGCTACAATTCTTCCTAAAGTACTCCATGTGAGTCCCTTCCATGATGTGAAGTCCCTCAGGAACAGACTCCTCCAGCATAGGTCCCTTATGGGGTCACAAGTCATGCCATCAAACTTACTCCTGCACCTAGGGGATCACATCCCCCTTTGGTTGCATCCACCCCCACATCCACAGTGTGGAGTCCTCCACGCCCTGCAGGTAAATAGGTGCTCCACTGTGGACTCACCGGCAGGTCACAGTCCCTTCGACTCAAGTTCAAACTGGAGTTCCAGCCTGTCCAGGACAGGAGCACAGGCACAGCAGCAGTGCCCTGGCCACCTGCCAGCCCAGGAGCATTGCCAGGCTGTTATCAAAACCTTCCCAGGCTCAACAGAGTGAGGTTGTCACCAGCACAGCACTGCAGCCAGTGGCGAAAGCAAACAGCAGCCACTGACAAGCACTAAACTCCAACATACAGCCAGGCAAGAGATCCCTGTGGCAAGGAGAGGAGCCTCCTGTTTACCCTACTGCTAAACTGCAGTCACAGCTATAAATTCAGTCTAACACATCCCAACTGAACCTGTCGTTATCTCTGTGCCCCATCTTGGGCACCAACAAGGATTGTTGTGGCTTAACTCCAGCCGACAACTAAATACCACACAGTCACTTGCTTACTTCCCCACCAGTGGGACTGGAGAAAGAACTGGAAGAGTTAAAAAAAACCAAAAACCTCATGGATTGAGATAAAGACATTTTAACAGGCAAAGCAAAAGCCATGCCCTCGAGCAAAGCAAACCAAGGAATTCATTCACCACTTCCCACGGGCAGGCAGGTGTTCACCCATTTCCAGGAAAAAAGGGTTGCATCACATATAACAATGGTTTGGGTAGACAAGCCCCAACACTCTCAGTGTCCAGCCCTTTCTCCTTTTCCCCCTTCTCAGCATTCTGAGCATGATGTCATATGACATGGGATATGCCTTGGGTCAGTTGGAATCAGCTTTCCCAGCTGTATTCCTTCCCAACTCCTTGCGCACACCCATTCTTCTCACTGGTGGATTGGATGCCTTGATGCTGTGCAAATTCTGTTCAGCTGTAACAAAAGTATCTCTATATTATTATTATCTATATTATTATCATCATTTTAGCACAAATCCAAAACACAACTATAAGCCACTGTGAAGAAAATGAGCTTTATTTCAGCTAAAACCAGCACACCACTGAAAACTGGTGGCTGAAATAACTAGAATGCTCATCTTGTGGAACTGCTTTATCGATGATGCCTGGAAATGCCATCCTCTTTTGCTGTCACTGGAGGGTTACATCCCACTGGTCAGTTGCAATTATCCAGATCTCAGTGAGCTCTGCATACAGATGGAGCAGAGGCTCAACTTCTCTTTTATTATATCTTTAATGCACTTAAAAAAGGTCTGTGTATTGAGGTCATTCTTTATGTGAGCTGATAGTCATTAGCTGGTCTCCAAGCCTGTGCTAGTTTTGTGGTTTTGTGGTTCTTCAGATAATTAGGCTTAAAAAAAATTCTAAACTGTTAATTGAATAGCAAAATCCCTTTCTTCCTTCACAGTCCTTTGAGAACACTCAGTCTGCCTGTATTACCGTAAAAACCTTGCAATATTTGCCTTCAGAGAAAAATAAAATTGTTGCCATTTTTCTTTTGCAAGCAAACTAAAAATAAAATAACAGTTCTAATTCAGCAACAGGACCCAATATTACTCCTGCTTCAAAGAAATACTGAACAAGTGCAAGGGCACTCTTTACCCCTTTGATCCATCTCAGAGCATTAGATTCTTCTACCACAGATACAAACACAGAACCAACAATGAAATATCCACTCACACCTTTTGGAAATGGCATTTGAAGCCAAATTTCTCAAAATGTTCACCTTATGAATGAAAACTAGCTTTTACATTCCATGTGGGCACTGTATTGACTGTGACCCATGAACAAAAGACATTTATTTTCCCACAGGTATTGGTCTAATAAAAACATGATTGCTGCTGAGCTCTTCAAAGCATTCCAGAAAATGTGCATGCATGTTACTTCTTTGTGTAAATGGATATTATCTGCTTATTATCTGCCTTGAAAACTCAAATTAACAAAAGTTAAAAAATCCAAAAAGCTCTGAGACATCAGTACTTAGAATTATGTTCATAAACAAATTCAATAAATTCAAATTGCTGTTAAATGTAATGTTAATTCCTACAACTTATATCAGACATAGACTAGGGATATATTTTGGAAAATGTTTAAGAAAGTAATTCAAAGCAAACAAATATTTACTGTACTAATACATAAACAAAAGGGAACAATAAAATTGTGTCAGCTGAAATGGGATTGTTAAATAAATGATATAACAATTATATGGTTAGTGGGAGTGATTTTGTAATAATTTAATGAAAAAAATAGAAAATACTTTCAAAACCAAAGAATTTTGATACTTAACTAGACTTTCATAGTCACTACGGAATCACATATTAGCTGTGCTTGTAAAGTCTGTTAAATGTGGTCAGCCAACTGAAAACCCCTCCAAAAATTTCCATGAATAGAAGCTACAATCTATTAGGAGCCACATATAAAAATCTGGTCAGTTTCTCTTTTTAGCAATTCTGAGAAGGAACTGAGTCATACACATTTTAATGGGTATTTTCTGAGAAACTATTATCACCAAAAACCAGTGAGCAGGTCTTTTGCCAGCTGCCTGAAATTACCAGTTGAATAAGATGAGGGATTGTTGTTTTGTTTTGAAAATTATAGCAGCGTGGGAAGACTTGAAGTAAATAAACTTGCTCAGGTCTCAGACAGCCATATGAATTACTTAATAATTACATTAGTTTCAATGGTAAATTTTCTCAGGTTGGGTATAAAATTAAGGAGGTAACAACACTGATACTGCAAAGTTATTTGAGCTGATGGAGGCAGTGACCTCAAGGTGGTACCTACTTAGGATCTTCTCCTGATGTTGAAAATGCACATATAAGCTGTGTATTCTGTGAATTGCATTTAGTGAAGGATGACAATTAAAACTGCAGTTCTTTTTTTTTTTCGCAGTTCATGCTGTAGAAGTGTAACTGTAAAAGAAGTTATCCTCCAGAGTCCTTTATTTACTCGCTTATAAGTAATCACCCTAAATTACTTATTATAGACAGCTCCATGATAGACTGATGGATTCAAAAATCAAAAATACCTGGATAGATACTTCCTCCTTTGTATATTCCTTGAAATAATTTTATATTAATTTTCAAAACAATATGAAATTGTAGATTAATAATTTTTCCTTCATTTTATCAAAGAGAAAATATTTTTGCTGTTGTCATCACTTGGCAGTTTGTGAATCAAAAGCATAATTAGTACAAATTGTAAAGCAAATTTTGCATAAGTTATTGTCAGAGAAAGACATCACGAAATTGGAAGTGTAAACAATTTTGTATTTTTCATGTCTCTGGTGAATTCACACTCATACTGCCTTAAACCAGGACTGTATTTCACCTGGTTTGACACAATGTAAACTTGAATACAATTAAATTCATCAGTTATCAAATCATACTCATCAAAAATAAACAAGTGTTTGTTGCTTAAGCAAACATTCTTTCAAAACGAAGAAAACAGAATATAAAATACTGTCTTATTATGATACTGTGTTAAAGAAAAGCTGGATAAATAAGTGTTTTCTAACATCAGAAGAGATCCTACACACTCCTTCAAAGCCAAAGTTGAACAATAGCATTTCAGCAATGAGTTTTATGCTGAATTTTTGCATAGATATATCATCATCACAGTTAGATAAGATGTGTTACATGATATGTGTATAATTGATAATAATAGTTATAACATCTATGCTTTTCTTACAATTATTTGTTGAAAATATCCTTTTCTCTACACATGCAAATGGACACATTTTAAGTAAAAAATAAAGTTCTACAGAAAAACCTGGAAAGGTGGGGATAAATATAGACAAATCCATGGACAGAAAAAACCATGGACAGAAAGAGCAATAGCTGACATCATTCTGGATCACAAAAGAGACCTATTTTTTTAATAAAACTCATGAACACTGTGGGGAACCAGCTTTTCCTGTTATCAGACTGTTGTATATATATATAAATGTTTTTGAGAACAGGCAATTACCTGATACATATACAAAGTTAGATTCTAACTGTGAACCTAAATATTACCCATTCTAACAATGATAGTAAACAAGTAAACCTTGACAGTAAAGAATTTCATCCTTATATCTGATCTTATTGAACGCTCCTTCAGTTTAGAGCCATTCCCCAATGTTCTATAATTGCAGCTCTCCAGCTCTCTTGTTGGACTCTTTAGGCACTGAAGGGTGATCTAAGGTCTCCTGGACCCTTCTTCTCTCCAGGTTGAACAGCTCCAACTCTCTCCTGTCTTTCTAGGAAATAGGGTCCAACCCTCTGATTCCCATATATAAGGCTTTATTATTTTAATAATTTTTAGCAAACAAGAAGAAAGGCCCACAGAAATAGCCTTATTTGAAAACAAATAAACAAACAAACAAAAAACCACAACAAGTTAACTACTTAAGAAAAAATATCATATAAAATAAATTTATGAAACAAAGTTTTGAGAGAGATTTAACGAGTTTAATAAATATCATTAATTATTAATTATGTCCTTTCCAAGGAATTTTAGTTCGTATGTTGTTAAGCAATAACATATGTCAAGATCTTTACACAAGGATGAATTCTGGTAGTGTGACTTAAAAAAAACTTACACTCTGCAGTGTAAAAGCAGGCAAAAGTATGGCAGAAAAAAAGAGTGGAAGTAAAGATATTTTTAGTAATCTTAAATGTTTTTTTTTTTGTGAGGGAAGTATGCTTCAAGATTTAGTGAGTTAAATAAGAGAGAAAATATCTAATTACATTTTATTTTAGCTTTCGGACTTTAAATCTGTAGGCCTTGAACTGTAAATAGTCCTTGTATTTAACAAAGGGTAATTTAAATGCTGTTTCGTTGTTTCCACTCTGAAATGGTTTCAGAAACTTTGCGATCTTTCATACTCTTTGTTACAGATCTTTCCCAAGCTCTTCCCACTACAAGGGAAAGAAAATTATCTGTAGCAGGAGCAACAGTTTGATCTGTAAGAAGGCCTCCAGTACTCTTTGAGTGATAATCAGACAACAGAATAAGATTAATATCTCCTTGAATTTTTCATCTGAAATTTTTATGCCACATTTTAGTGTGGAATTATCAATTATTGTTATATTTTTATTTGATATGTATTCCAGTTTCCTATAAAAACTACAGTTGAAAACCACTCAGTGTTAGTGGGGGAACTCAGCTGCTGAAGCAGAAATATAGATGTTAAGGGGGGAAATCAGGGGAACATCCTACTGGAAGATTAGCACTTTAATTAGACCGCGTGCCTCTACATGATGTGCAGGCACTTAACTGCTAAGGCTTGCTTCACTTCTCTCATGGTAAAAAGAGTCTGGGGAGCAGATACCATTATATGTTTCTATTTCAATAAATTGTGGTGGCAAATACTGGACCAGTCAAATCAAGACATTTTCTCACACAGTTCCTTTGACTGGAAACAGGATCACAAACATTAGTGTCTCTCCTAAAGCAGGTTTAGCTACCTTGTCCTAGAGGTCTCCTGTGGGTCAGAGCTAATGCGTCCATCATGTTGAGGAATTTCTTTTGGTTTGTAGAAGTAGTTAAAACATGCAGTGTTTTAGATCCCAGTTGTTTCATGAGCTGTGAACCAGTGAATGAAACTGCCAAGAATTATCTCATGATCTCAACAGGTTCATGTTTGATTGCTCACCTTTTTTTTTTTTTTGAGACCACACACACATGCAGGAAGCACTTCAACTGATACTGCTTTTGGTGCAAGACAATATGAAAATTATTGTTCTGTTTGCTGCTGCAACTTTAGGAACACTTCAAAAATAGGACTCTATAAAGGTTTGTGTTTTGTTTCTTTTGTAGCAATTTGAGAAACAAAACCCTAAGTTATAGGGGCAGCTTTTGTTGATGTAGCGTTTATAGTGAAAATAGTTCTACGTACTAACTGTAAAAAATTTCTGATTGAATAACTCAACAGAAGTTACAAACAGCAATGCATATCTTGATGACTTTAATATTTTTCAGCAATCATGCATTGTGAAGATCAGAATAAAAAGCTCCAGCTTTGGGAAACTGTATTCCCTCCTTCCCTCCTTTTAATTAACTGGATAATACTGGAGTCAAGAAGTTGTGGTAAATTATTTTTCAGAGAAAAAGAAAAGTTATCAAGAGTGAAAAATGAATATTCTGATGTTTTCAAATGCCAAAAAGGAAAAGTAAATGTTCATGTTCAATCAAGATATCTTGTTACTGATTCATATTTAACAATAAATAATTTAATTATTTTTAGCCATTGCTGTTGGTCTTAGTGAAACCTTTTCTATAAACACAGTACTTGAAGAATTGATTAATATTACAAAACACATATCTATATTTGTTTAAGAAGTTTTTCTTCAAGAGGATTGGGTTGAAATACAAGTCTTGGAACCCATTGATTAAGGTCATGGTCTAGATGGCCAACACCCTAATAATGACAGAGATCCTTCTCCCTCCCTCACAATAATTTTATTCTGATACTTCTTCTTAATTCATCTCATTAGAGTTATAAACTCAGATTCAGCACCGTATTAGTATCCTGTGTTTAGTGGCAGTAAAGGTAGCCCGGCATCAGCTGTTGCAACTGTGTCCTAAGAGGAAAAAATCTTTGTTGTTCTACTCTTCCCAATAATTTAATGAAGATAAATATATAGAGTGAAATCACTGCAAGGCTTGTCATTCTCTTTGACAATATCACTCTCTTCAAGTACCTGAAGGGAGGTTATAGCCAGGTGGGGGTTGGTCTCTTCTCCCAGGCAACCAACAATAGGACAAGGGGACATGGGCTCAAGCTCTGCCAGGGGAGGTTTAGGTTAGATGTTAGGAAGAAATTCTTTACAGAGAGGGTAATCAAGCATTGGAACAGCCTACCCAGAGAGGTGGTGGATTCACCATCCCTGGAGGTTTTTAAGCAGAGATTGGATGTGACCCTTAGTGCCATGATATAGTAATTGGAGTTGGATCAGGGGTTGGACTTGATGATCTTGGAGGTCTTTTCCAACCCAATCTATTCTATGATTCTATGATTCTATAATATACACATATTTGCAAGCAAGCAAAACCTTTGGTGCCAGGTACAGTGTCAATTCCCACAGCAACAAGCAAACCAGAGGTCAGCACGTCTGCTTTTGATGTGCAGTACATAACGCAAAAGTTTCCATAAATGTGGAGTAGCCATCAAAACTTTTTTTTAATATACTGAGAAAGTCTGCTGTAGCATATAGGAAAGAAATACGAACAACCATCTAATACACAGTCCCTCTATAACTCTGAGACTCTTTTATAATTCCAGTAAACTACAGGAAGTGTTGTCATAGTCAGCTGTGTAGGAATACTGTGGATTTTCATGATAACCTTTCAGCCTTTCAGTTTTACAAAGCATTTCTTGTACTAAAGTTACTAATCACAAAATATTTTTAAACTGACAAGCCATTAAAATGTGATAATTAAAAAATGTCACACTTTAAAATACTGTCTTTACTTCTGATTCACTCCTGCAAATGAACAGCATGACAAATTGTTCTGTAGTGACCTGACACAAAATATGTAGGAGTCTCTGGGGTGTATTTCCATTATCCATCAAAGGTTTTACATCTGACTCTAAGATTTACTGTAAATGACAGCTAATGTATGTTGATTGTATTTATAATGTTTGATCTTAGTAATAGTAAAACAATTTTGGAAGAGATTTCATTTTTTCTAACATATTAGTACTATTTCCAGGTTTCCATCAGAATTTTATCTTTGAAATGGAATAAAAGTAAAACAAAACATTTGGAAGGCTGAGGCTTAAGAAGTTCTCAGATTTTTTAGTAAAAGAGTACACCAGTTTTTGACCATTGACAGAAAAGTAGTTTGATAGATGTTCAAAATCTACAGAAGGAAAAATATCGCCAGCAAACACCAAAACTCAAGTGTTATATTGCATCCAGAGAAATTCCTAGTCTTATTAAAAGGCACACAAGTCCCATATTTCTTGAAGCATATTGTTGGTAAATGGTGTATAGTATTGTTGGTGTAAAGTTGTACTTTACCCCACGGTATTCAAAATACTACTATAATAAAATTTGTGCAAAATTTTTTCTTGATGACCATAGGCAGTATAAATGCCAAACAAAACATATACCTCAAAATGAAGGCATTGAGTGTTGTAACTTAATCATGCTTTACACCACCCAGCATAGTGTGAATTCAAGTCATGTATTTGTTTATATATATGAATTTCTTCACCAGCTTTTCACAGAGTCACAGAATCACAAAATCACAGAATGTGCTGAGTTGGAAGGACCCACAGGGATCATCAGGTCCATCTCTTAGCTCTGCACAGGACCATTCCCAAGAGTAACACCTTTTTTGTTACTCTGTAGTTATTTTGTTTATGACTCATACAAATTTTTGAAAAGAGATTTCATTTCCAAAACCAGTGATGTAATTAAAGATAACAATTATTTAACATATCTATCCTTTTTTAGTAAATTAATTCTTATATTCTCCATCATATTTTATAAGTCAACCAACGGACAAAAGGGAATTCGTAACAGGTCTTGATCCTGAAGCTGATAGAGCTTCCAATTAAGTCTTAACATCAGAGTGAATTTCTATGCAAATATCAGGGTTTGGAGCTCTCCAAACACAAAGTATTTGAAGATACAGAAGTTCCTGGATTATCCAAGTCAACTAAAGTGGCAATGATGAAATTGATGAAAATCTGCATAGAAAAATTATATTATTGACATAATCAAATCAGATATTGTCTTTTCATTTAGTGTAAGATTTAAAAAATCAGAAAATATAAGGAAATTAATAAAACATGCAGAATTTATTTGCTTGTGGAAGACAAAAGGGAATAGACAGAAAAAAAGGAGAAGAATGTTTCAGATAAAATAAATTACCATAGGATACATAAATAAAAATATTATCTGTTTGTAAAGCCAAGATTTTTCAGTGAATGCCACTATTGAAAATATTTACCCATTGAATCCAACAGTATATTTTGGCAAAATTCTATTTTTAACTACGTTACATAATTGTTTTAAGTAGGCTTGTGTTCTTATGTTTTTAAACCTGACCTAGCTTCTTTCTAAAAAGAAAGATTTATTATATAGTCATTCCCATTCTTCTTCCATCTCATCCTACCTCTGTCATAGCAAGTCAATCAATTTGTTCAGTTCCCTTTAAAATTTTCTCTTTCAAATAAAGAAAATATTTTTATTTCCAGTCAATACTGCCCAAGAAGCTGTGGTCGAAATCTTGACTAAATCTCCTTGTAATTTCTGATCTTTTCTTTCTTCCTTGCTAATCAAGCACTGAGGGGAAGTGTGCAAAGAAACATAACTGGCAAACGGATTAATTCTTCACCAGCAGAAGTTGTCAGCATACGCTAATAGTCTTTGCCAGCAGGAGCAGGATCAGAAATAAAGATTTTTTTCACACTGCCTGCCTGATACAAATCTCTATTCTTCATTGTCCATCTCTCCAGGCACATTATTCTGACCCTTGCTGCAATAATTATGGTGGCTCTAAATGTTCCTGCTAAAAAACATAGAATTTGACAACAGTTATTACAAGTCAGTTTTGGTAGCTGTCCAAAATATTTATTTCCTGCAGTCTAGAAGAATCTCTATGATTTATGGAAACCTACTTCATCCAACTTTGCATTAACTTGTTCTACCTCTGATGATAGCTCTACAGTCTGTGATGAAATTGACTGCAAAATTAATCTGAGATTTTGTGGCTGTAGTCTGTCCTCCGGTCCGTTCTGTGGTGGCTCTGCTGCTGTCAAGACCATAGGTAGCCCTGCACAGTGCTGAGTTCATCTGCCAGAACTGCAGACATTTCTTTAGACTACTGAGGGGATGTACCCTGCATCAGTAACTGGTTATGAGTGTAGCAAACAGCACATAGGCCAGATGGGCAGAACTGTTTGGAAACAATGTCCGTCCATAAAGCAGACCCCCCACTCCTAGTGCTTTTAGCTAATATTCCCAAAACTGTTTTCATTACATGTTGTGTCATCACAAGGTTGAAGTTAGCTAGCACTTAACTGATAAGCTATGCTGATTCTCTTGTGTAACAGCTCACACTTCCATAATTAAACTGTTTGTTATTAAGCTAATAGATATGAAATTAGGGCTCTTTAGCATGGATGCATAAGTGAACATATTGATACAGGCTGAAAGGAACAACATATGAAGAAGTAATGGAAGGAGATTTAACAGACTGAGGTACAATGCTGAGAGGCAGGGGATACAGTTTTCTGATTCAAGTATCTGCATGGGTAGATAATGTTACCCAGATTGGGGCTGCAGTTCCAAGCTTCTGAAAGACATGAAGTAGGAATTCAGGCTGAAAAGTTAGATGGTGGTGGTTCATTAAACCTGGGTGGAGAAAGGGGGTAAGGAAACACCCCAGAAATACTATTGCTATATCACCTACAATCTTTACCTAAGGAAATGTGAAATGCATCTGAAAATAAATGATGTACATACAGAATGGGTGAATCATTTCTTGACCTCTATTAAGAATATTGTGCTGGAGACTGTGGGGTGGAGTGATGTTTCCCCAATCCTAATTTCTTCTGTTTGTTTTATAACGTTGCCACAACTTCATTTAACACGACTCCATCTAGTATAAGGCACAGTTTAGAGTGATGTGCAGTAACACCAGAAGCAAAAGAGCTGGTGAAGCAAATGCATTGGTTCTGCAGGTCTCACAGTCTGACCTAAGGCTTCCTTCCTGTGTAGACTGATTTGTTACGCTCTTCAGGGCCCATCCCACTCTTTCATTTGCATGGATTAGTTTTTTTGAAAACATGCTAACTGCGCAGTTGTCAGTCTCATTTATGAAATCAGTCACAGTACTACCTCCACCAAGGGCTTCTTGTAGCTTAAAAGTTTTTCCCCCCTCCCTATTAGTTTTAATTTCTTTACTGCAAGAGTTGAAGGCCTCTCTTCTCCCAGTAATAACTCATTAGCCTTTATCTTGGATTGTCTCCAAATGTTTATAACTTATTTTCCTTTCTCCCCAGTATTTCTTAAAGCCTTCTGGTGCAGTTAGTGCTCTGCCATCTGCCACCTTCATGACGCTGCAGTAGGGAATGACTGGTCTGAGTGATACTTCCTGAACCGTGATGAAATGAGTGTCTGTGTTCTCATTTATCGCTGTGCTACTCTAACATACTGCATTCTTTTTGCTGATCTATTACTACCTGTCTTCAGTCACTAAATGTGGTATCTTTCAGGTGAGACACTTGCAATTTAAGTGTACTCATTTCACTGTCCCTTCTCCACTAATTCCTCCCATCTCCCTTTTCCCCTACCACTGACTGATGACTCAATTCATCTCTACCTGTTTTCACCCTACAGGGTTTATTTATCATGTTTCTCACAATGTCTAGAATCACGTATTTTGCTCCAGGCCATTTTTTATTAGCATCTTGTTACAAAGTAATTATGATTATACCTTTTTCTCAACTTTAACACTGCTTTAGAGTTGTGGAAGAAGGAGGTCTATGCAGGTTATTTGTAGCTGTGAAAGGTTATCAGCTGTCTCTGCAACAGTCTAGAAAGAGTCTCTCTACAAATTTTGCTAGGAAATTTTGAGAAAAATGGTGGGAATGGGTGACAATTATAAATATACTGTATTAATTAAGGAAGTTTCAAAACCATTGTATCTGCCTGAGATTGAAACCTGTGATATTTTGTACCCCAGGAAGGAAGACATAAGGTTATAATTTGACTTACTTTCCTTCTGGAGGCAGAGCTGCTTTTCCAAATGACTTGAATTGGTTGGGAATGAAAGTTAAGTAGAGGTCAGGCTGGACAACAGTCTCCATTAATGACTTCAAAAAATTTGCCCAGAGTAGCATTAATTTTTGCACCACTTTGTTGCAATAAAGAAGTCTCTGGGAGTCCATCCTGGCTGATCTGATGCTGTTCTTAACATCCTAACATGTGTGTGCCTGTCTTGGAGTTAACCTGTCAGTTCACTGCAGCCTGAGACTCTGCACCCCAGGTTTTCACCGTGCCTGGGAAATCCTGTCTTATTTATGACACCATCACTCGCATACGAATGTGAGAAAGACAGTCTGTGTGCAGGCTTATTCTCCCACCTGTACAAAAAGATTGGGAATTCCCTGCTGCGGAGAGTGGTTTAGTGCATACTCTAAAATTTCCAGGAACCAATCTGCAAGGTTCTGAGACAGAGAACGTTACATTACAGTAATCACACTGACTTCATGGGCTATACTGATAGAACAGAGGGCAATGCAGGCTTTAGCCTTTCACTGATATGATCCTTCAATATGCAACTACCATTAGTAACCATGCAATAAACTCACGTGTATTTGACACAGTGTTACTGCTGGATGCTGTGAGGGCATGCTCATATTGACTGTCTAAGAACTTCTGTCTCTGTCTATTTCACCCACTGACTTTCTTAGTGATGAAAGTATTTCTGCACTGGCTAGAGGTTGGTAGAGAAGTACTTTTAGTCTCTCAATAGCAGTCTTGGCTGTGTGGTTTGTTTCCTTTTTGTAGCTGAAGTGGGAAAGGTTAAAAAACCAGCCCTATCTTATTTAGGAAATTATTTGATCTGTTAGATTCCAACTAGTCCTGTTTATGGTGTATTATTTTAACTTGATTTTAAATGTAATGTAATTACCTTACGAGACCAACATTAATGACTGGACAATCTCTGAAACCTGAACATACACTGCAGTAGACAGTCAGTTACCTTTTTGGTTTTCCTGTCACAAGAATGTAACAAGAATGAAAAATTTTGTTATATCTCCATGGAGTGCCATGGGCCAAATTCTAATGGCATTCAGGAGTCACTTCAGAGCAGGGGAAATTTATTATCAGAAAATTCTCCCTACTTTCTTTAAAGCTGTGGGTAGAATAAGAGATCTATTCAAGCAATGTTTCTTACTGAATAAATGAAGATTAAAAAAAATAAGAAAGAAAGAAACTTTATCAACACTTTTGATTTGTGGCACAAAAATCTAATCTCTAACATATTTTTTTATGTATTTGAGAAATTTTATCACTGTCATCTATGAATTTTTGAAAGATATGTTTCTTGAGCTTTGCAAACACAATCTCCTCAACACTCTCTGCAAGAAGTGACAGATTCTGTCCTAGAACTCTTCTAAACCAATCATTGACTACTGTAAAAGCCATGAGTGTGTCAGAAGTAAGTCTAAGAGATTTTACATGTAGAAAGAGTTTTACATGTAGAAAGAAGATCCTTACACTGTTTATAGAGGTTTCTGATAAACTAAAACTGAAATTAGTGGAGTTTCCTTTCCCAGATGATAATGTAGGTATGGAAGATGACCCTGCTGTGTCTAAAAACTGTTTTACAGAACATGACCACTTAAGTTAGACACACTATCGATCTGAAGACCACAAAAAATTGACTTTGGGAATATATGCCATGAGAAGCCAAATCTGACAGCAGAAATTTGGAATTTTAAAATCACTCAGAGTAGACTTGGTGCTACAGTTTTCATGAAAATCCTTATATATTACTTAAGGAGGAGGAAAAAAATTCATATTTGAGATTGATAGATCAGGCAGCTGATACCTTAGCAGTTAAGGAGAAATATCAAAAAAAAAAAAAAAAAAGAGCAGAGGAAAACAAGATATTTTTCTTGTTCATGCCTCAAACTTATGAAAGGCTTAAAAGAACTGTGAAATGCAAGGGTATTTGGTTTACTGTTGGTAGAGAAAAAAATGGTTTAGCCAGATATTGCTGAGAGATAAAATGCAAGCTGCCTTAACAAGAAAATGAAAATAGACTGTTTAAATGTCAGCTTGAACAAAATAGCGTCTTGTACTGTTACTGGCAACTGTAAAATCTTGATTTCCCTTTACTGCTGCCTTGGGAGGAGTTTCTGTTGTCTCATGATATGATTGAGCTCATGTGTCACTCATTTCTTCATTGGGCAATACTTTGTTTCTGTTTTCCACTTTAAGTCACTCATTGTGAAAGAATCACTTTTGAGATCTCTAGCCCTCATTCAAACTTCAACCAAATTGTACTCATTGGAAATAGTGCTCGCCTAAAGGCAGAATCAATGAGTACAAAAGCATCCTTGTTCTTAAAGCTGAGGCAATGTGCTGCGGTGCTGGAAAGCAAGAACTTTTCTTTTGATTGTGGTATACCAAAATGTTTAAAAAAAAAAAAAATTGGTTTCATCAAAATGTTTTCGCGTTAAGCAGAAAAGAATAAAGCAGTAGCTACCATTTAAATAAAATAAGGAAAAATAAGGTAGTTCTAAGGGATTGCAGAATACCTTCAAGGATAAAAGCTTTTCACTTCAGTATCTGGGAATTTCTGTTACATTTTTTTCTGGAAATTGCCAACATTTACAAAGGAAACCTTCTATGGGAACAGAGCTATTTCTCACATCATCATCATCATCATCATCATCATCACTTGTTGCTGTTGTTATTGTTGCTATTGTTAATGTTGTTGTGGTGGTTGTGTTTGTTATTAATAGCAATAGAAATAGTAGCACTAATGATTAAATCCCCCAATTCTGTAATTGTGTTATTCAAGTGTTCTAGATATACCTTCAATTAAGTATTTTAATACTATTGTTTCAAATATTTGCTCTGAAAAAATCATGATAAAACTGATATAATCTTTATTTTTTTGTATGATTATTATTAAATTTTAAGAATCATTATAATTTGGGACATCAGCATCAGGGAACTTACCCCTTCCATTTGTCTGATTCAACCAAAATATCTTAAATCTAGAATAGACTTTGGCATGGAAGATTAATCATCAGTTTTGACAAGCTCTGCTATTCATCATTAAAATGCTAGAAAATTTTATGCTGCAGAAAGGACCTACATAGAATAAGGACGTATGGAAGTCACCTCACACACAGTTTCTGTCACACATTGTCAGGGGTTGGGAGAAAGATCAAGAGAAATTTGCTGTAGTGTTTGCTATCTTCTTGCTATTCTCTATAGGCACCTTCTCTTGAACATTGCTAGAGACAGACACCGAGCTACTCAGCCCATTAGACTAACCAGTGCAACTATTCTACTGTTTTATAAAACTTTCACCACTGTGTTTGAAAACAGCACACATCTAGTCATTACTATGAGTTACTTTTATTTCTCAAGACTTATTTCAGATCATATGTCCTTTCCTTTTTTTTCTTTGTCTTTGTTGATTGAACTTTTCCTGAAATAGAAGACATGAACCATTGAACTAAACACTATGAACAGTGAAATGTTAGTCATTAGTTCCTATCTTAACAGGGTAAAAGTGCTTTCTTTCTTTCTTCCTTTTTTTTTTTCCTCTTAGACCAGTGAAATTATTGTATTGTACAATAAACAAGGATGTGGTTTTCTATTTCTTTATGGAATTGAGGCTGATCAATAAATGTATCATCAGCTCAGCTTTTAACATATCAACCTGTGAATCACAGTTTCAGTAATGCCGAGGGGTGGTAAGACTATGTTCAAAATATTAAGCAGCACAGAGCAGGGTATACTTTTTAGGAAACTGCAGATATAATAAGGGAGCTGTTCCCATTTAATTTTAATTTTATAAGCAAGAGATTTGATCACCAATTCAATCTAATACCAGTTGTGCATTAGTATCATCTTATTTCACCTTTTCTACTAAGACAAGGTATAGGGAAGTGGTAGCAGTGATTTCATACATTTTTACTCTTATTTCTATTTTACGCATTCTGCTGATTAACAGAAACAGCAACCTGGTGAATTAGGAGCAGCGTATATATAGGTATTTACTTGCCCTGTAGTATTATTATTAAAAAATAAAAAAAGAAGAAAATTAGAAAGAAGTTCTTCTAAATAAGAAGACCAGATTTTTGATATTCAGGAACAACACGGAGTGATTTCTAGGACAGGCACTATTGACTTTTGCTACTTAAATGGTGCTAGAACTTCAAGTCAGAGTATCAAATCAAAAGTCTGTGACTTCTGCTTTGGCCTCTCTCTCCTCATGTTTATTTTTATACACTGTTATACAGTAAAGATAATTGCACATAAAATAAATTATCACATATATAAGAAGAGTTTTTTTTGTTTTTTTGTTTTTTTGTTTTTTTTTCCCCACAGGCATGGCCTCTTAAATTTCTCTTTTGGTTTCTGCACACTATTTTGCTGTATTTTACAACTTGATGAGAAGTATCTCTCTCAACAGTCCCAAAAGAAAGTTGAAGACTCTTAATTTCAGCACACTGAAGTGAAAGGTTGTTTGTTCCCTCTACCACTTTATTCAGAGAGACATGCATGTCACTTTCAGTGCCAGAGGAAGCACTGCAAAGTGGCACCTTAATTCAGTCTTTTGTCCTGTTCATATAATTACCAAGAACCTGCCTCTCCACTTTTCCAGATAATCTTTTGCTATGCAACTGTGTTTCTTTTTCAGTGCTGAAATGGACAGAAGGCATGTACATGTCACCAAACCTGCCAGGGAAAGTGACTTTTTCTGTAACAAATGCACTCATTTTCACAAAGATTTCGTAGTGTATGATCCATCTAGCCAAATATTAAGTATGTGATCCCTTACAATTCTCTCTTACTCATTAACAAAGAAAGAGAGAAAATGGGAAACATGGAATGGGAAAATAGCATCTTTTCATTGTCGAAATGAGCATTCCTGCAATAAGCAAACATGGAAGAATATAACAATGAAATATTTTCACAAGAGAATAATATGACGCCATACTGTGACTGAAAGAGTCTTTTTGTGACTGATTAAGAATTAAGAATATTTCATATCTTAAAAGTTAAAAATCAATTCTCATTGTTTGTCAAGAAAGAATAACCATCAACTTCCAGTATTCTCCTGTAGTAATCAGTAGTTCTAAAATCTAAATCTGACACTTCAATCCAAAACTTTAGTTTACACATGAATTCTGAGAGATTACACTACTACAAAATGTCACGAACTTCTTTCACAAAGAAATGTAATCCCTCCTCTGTCCTTTCTCACTATTTTCAATATTTCTTCCAAGTACCTATAAAATTGAATATAATGGAATACATTATATTCAATTATATTGAATATAATTGAATACATGCAAGGGGAAATGCACCTAAATGAATTAATAATAATTAAATTACTCACATAAATTCACCTCAGCTACACCACTATATGAAGTATATAACCACGAAATTTTTAGCTTACTTTTTGGAGGGGGAGTTCTGAAAATATAAAAATATACATTTAAATATGTTTGGGTTATGTATTTAAATAAAGAGGTGTCCAGTTGGATTTTTTAATTTACACACTTAACAGAAAAATGTTTTAATATCAACAGTTCTAGAAAAAAAAATCAGGTTAAATTGTCACAGACATTAAAAATGGAACTGAAAATTGTGACAAATGCAATCGTATTTCAAGATCTTTATTTGAATACAACAAAAAACTTTGGAAAATTCAAAACACTTTGAATGATTTTTTTTTCATCTTGTGTACCAAATGATATTAAAAGTGTTTGTTTTGAGATTAAAATTATCAAGTTGTTTCTAGAAATGCAATTCAAAATCAAATCTTTTCTTGGTGTAAAGATGCTGTAGAGAAAAGGAGCCATATCCTCTTAAATGGTTGACTAACCCCTTAAAATGCCTCTCATCATGGGTAGTCTAGTGGAGTGGGAAGGAGTCTTTTTTCTGAAATGACACAAGTAAAGAAATTGTAAAGATCTGTGCCTGGTCTTATGTTCAAGGCAATTTAAAGCATGCCTTTTTCAGAAAAAGGTCCCTGCCTTACAGAAAGGTTGACAAGTGAAACACTGCACAGAGGTGCAAGCATAGAAAATCCTAACCATTAAAAACCAAATAAGCAAACAAACAAAACTCAACTCAGTTTTAAAGGTGTATGCATGTATTCATACATATATCCAAATTCAATAAAGCACATTGCTCAGAGGTTAAGTGAACAAACGTTTTTCCTTCCTTGCACGACTGATTGCATTACTGTCAGCTTTAATACCTGGTAACGTGGTTGTGCCCCTGTGTGACACTCAGAGGCTGCAGACCTCTTATCTCTTCTGCTGAGGAGGTGGAACTGCCTTGCTGACCTCAATGCAGCTACACAGCGCTGTCACCTCCTGCAGACACTGACGCAATGAGACTGTGGAGGAGGACCCAGTGTATTTTAGCATACTCTGCTCTCTCATTTGAATATGTCCGTGCTTAAGTTAGAAATGTTTCATCTGGGTTTATTTCCTGCTTGCCAAAGCAGAAATCCAGAAATCTGGCATAGGACAGATCCTCTGGAGAACAGCGCTGGTCTAGCTAGGCTGTCTCCAGGTCCGGAGCTACCTTTATATGCCCCTTACCCAGGTATCTCTGTGCTTGACTGAAGGTAGAAAAATATTATGTGGGATGAAAGTAAAAATGTTGAAGAAAGTAGGCTTTTCCATTAGTTGTTTGTCTTGTTTTGGTTTAAAAGATTCCTGTAGTGGAATGGTATCAGAGGGTCTGACATACTGAGCCGTAGGCTACAGAAATCGCAGGCCAGGTGCCTAAGCTGATTTTAGACCGAATTCTCTGTGTTCAGTGTTCTCATTGTCAGAAGAGCACTGATGCAGATGTAATACCCGGCTAAATATACTTCTGTATCATGTTGATCCATTACTCCATAGGCTGTTTTTTAGATAATTTTAGAGTTGCCAAATAGGAGTGACAAATGGGCTTATGGAAGGGTTTTTTTGCATCTGTGAACCAAAAGATATTTACTAATCTTATTACTCTGAAATAAATCATGTAGCTCACGGTTAAAATGAGTTTAAAAAAGGCCACGAACATTTGTGAATTTCCTATCTGTTGCAGCAGTTGTCTGACTCTATCTCCTTTTCCATTTGTTATAAAACCTATGGAAAGACCTTGAAAGGTGAGATAGTTTAGGGGTTTTTTTAAAGTTTTTGTTAGCACATTTGTCATGATACGTGATCCTTATTCAAGTTGGGGATGCTAAAAACAGATTTTATCTAGAAAAAGCTATGTAATGTTTTCTGCAGTCATCATTATGACGGGCTTCATCATAAGCCAAAAGATAAGATTTTGTTTCCTGTACATGTTTATCTAGACTAAATTTCACAATTTTTTCACTTGGTTTATTTACAGTTAAGAGTATTATTGACTAGTGTGGAAGTCACAGCTTTTTGACAGAAAAAATGAGGTATTTGGCTGGGATTTAGAAGACCTATGATCTATTAATGGTTCAATTTATGCTTTTTCTTCAGTGTCTTTAACTGTTTTCTTTTTTTTTTTTTTTGAAAGGAAATTAACATACCTGCAGCAAGTACTTTGTCTGGGTGTATTGTGACAGGACACTGTCCTCAGTAAGAATATAATAACAGTTTGAATGGTTTCCATCACTATCATTTCCTTCCATTACTGTGCATTAAAAAATGATATTAGTTTGCTAACTGCAAGCATCCGTGTATGTTTACTAAGATCTCTTCTATACTGAAATGAGCACCAGTCAAGAGCAGATTAAATTTTTAAACTTTACGTAATGATAGATTTTCGTATTTTTTGAAGGTTCTTCTTAGTTAAGGTGTGTGATGAAGCATTTGGTATTAAAATTAAATGGGTAATAATGTGCATTTCAAAACTGTAAATCAAGTTAAAACCAGAAAAATGAATAAATAAATAATTGAAATACTTAATTTTCACAATCTTCTGACTGAAGTTACTAGTCTGAAGATATATATTCTACTCTTTTAAACTTGTTTTTTCTTGAATTTTCATTTTTGCAAATCTTTCAAAAAAGTGTAAAATACAGTTTTGTAAACTACTGCCTTTCTTACTATTTCAATTTGTCAGGTTTTAAAAAGTAACAGCTGACATCATTAAGATGTATTTAGAAGAAACTCTAATGTTTTAAAGTGTCAGAGTTTTTTAAATGTTGTAAAAAAAATTCTAAATTTAAACATTTAACATGGGAATTTTAGTTTTGTAGAAGCATGCAGGGAGTCACACCACAAACACTGCCAAAAGTAAAAACAAAACCAGTGAAGAAGGACAAATTTCAGTGTGAAACTCTGATCATCCTTATTATTATGCCAAATACATCACTGAGAAAAAAAAAAAATGCATGCTTGTCTTTCCAAAATGCTTAAAAATGGTAATGTCATCTTCAGACATATGTCTCCAAACTGAATTTAATATTGTAAAATAAAATTTAGACATGAAGAGCATATCTTCAGGAAAATATACTCTTAGGGGAATGCATTATGCATAATACACTGAAGGCAAAATTAAAATGTTTATATGTTACATACAGTAACAGCTGCAGACAAACTGACATATCTTGAAAACTTTATCACTCATTAACAAAATGAATACTCCTCATGGCAGTCATCAAAATGCTATGTAATTTATCAAATTTCTTTCTTTCTTTCTTTCTTTCTTTCTTTTTCTTTCTTTCTTTCTTTCTTTCTTTCTTTCTTTCTTTCTTTCTTTCTTTCTTTCTTTCTTTCTTTCTTTCTTTCTTTCTTTCTTTCTTTCTTTCTTTCTTTCTTTCTTTCTTTCTTTCTTTCTTTCTTTCTTTCTTTCTTTCTTTCTTTCTTTCTTTCTTTCTTTCTTTCTTTCTTT
>NW_020955275.1:1013663-1049796 GCF_003031625.1 Empidonax traillii
CTGTCTCTCTCTCTTTCTTTTTCCTAACATATCCCTATTCTTATATGTTTTACTTTATACTTTTATACTACTTCTTCACGTTTAGGTGGAGCTTGAGTGACGCTAGTTGTATGTACCTTTGTTACTGATTAGTGTAAAATTTTCTCAGTTCATTAGTCAATAAAATATAGTGCACATACTCATTGTGGGGTGATCACACCTTTGAGGCAGGTAACTTCAGGATGGATATATACATCTGAAGAGAGTGATTTTGCCATGGTTGCTGATTCAACAGAGAGACATCATCTTTTATGCCCATTGGTTGACAGGTCCTATGCAGCTTATAAGCTACAAGGAACCACCAAGTTCCCCCTTCTGCAAGGAGTTCAGCAGAACCTGGCCACAGTGTTTCCACTTCATTCCACTCTCTCATTCCATCTTAACATATGTTGTGTGTGGGAAGTCAGGCATGCTGACCACATTTCATCCAGGGAGAAGCAACCATATTTTCCCCTGTAATTTCCATACTGCTAAAACTGAACTGTATCTTTCCATTCTACTCAATCCTCCTTTTCATATCCCTTAGCATATATTGTGTGGGGGGAGTCAGACACACTGACCACAGTTTCTGTCTGCTAAAATGATAGGTTCCAATTTTCCTTAATTTTGGTCCAAGTATTTTTTTCCACATAATGATATTTATTTATGAAGGCTAGATGGAGACTAAAAAGAAAGATGTAAATAAGCTGACATGCTGAATTAGTGCTGTGGGTGAATGAATGTCAGAAAAGAAAAATGGTGCTTAAATGTAAAAAGACAAACTGCCTAAATGTAAAATTCCATTCTCATAATTGCATTGTAATTAATAGATCCTGTTAAGGAAGCAACAATTTTTGCATGTTTTTATACTAATTTATTTCCATTTCACACTTTTTAAAGATATTAACTAACACTTTATTCTCATGTGTAAACATTGCTCTGGGAATTCATCTATTTTGCAGATGATGGAGGCAAACCATAGACGTGCTACAGCAAGACAAGCTTCCAGAAGGATATCCTAGGTAGAGACACCTTCGAGGTGAGTACTCATTTAGAAGTATTTAGTTCTGCCACACACCTGCTCAAGAATAATGGCAGCCTGAGTCATCAACATAGCACTCTCCAGTATGGTTGCTCCGAGATACAGATACTTAAGAAAAAAATGAATTTTTTCTGCTGTCTAATATTTCTACAAATTTATCTCTAGGAAGTTACCACTATTTTATTCCATATAAAATTCCTTTAGGAATGGCTATTCTTTAAACGGTATTGTACTGTTTTATAGCTAGATCAAGAGCTTTCTGATTAAAAAGACAGACACAAGGATGCTCTGATTTATACCTACACTTATTAAATGTCAAATTAGCAAAATAGAACAATAGTAGAACTGAAATGAGTAAAGTAGAATTGTAAGTTCAAAGAACATGCTTTCTGCACCCATGGCTTGCTCTCCAAAGGTATGACGATCCCCCACTCCCTACCCCAAATCTAGCAAGTTACAAAAACTCTAAATGAAATCCAGATCTTTCCTCTTTGTTTTTATATTATACCAACATGAAGATGTGCACAGAACACCCAAGTCCACAGCACCAGTTTCATAGTTCAAAAAGATTTAGTACTAGATTTATGAAAGGGTTGTGAAACAATAAATGCTAAAGATTTGAAAGCAAATATGATCAATCACCTTTATATTTTCTCAGAATACTACTCATTGCACAGGATAGACCTCTTTAGCAAGCATAGATGCACAGAAATAAGTCTTATTTTCAGTATCTAGATGCAAAAATACACTGTGAAGATAGTAAGGTTTCAGGCAAGCCAAATCAAATGCATTTTGTACAGCAGAAGTGCATGCACATAGAGGAGGAAAATGAGAATTGTTAGTTTAATTGAACTAAAAATATTAAGATAATTCCAATAAACTAACATGGAATTGTTTGGGTGCTTCAGGATGCACCAGTCCAGGACTCCAAAAATTACAAGTGCATTTTTGGAGAGTTTTGGTAGTTCCAGTTGAATGCAGAT
Organism: Empidonax traillii; assembly: GCF_003031625.1. Taxonomy (NCBI): domain Eukaryota; kingdom Metazoa; phylum Chordata; class Aves; order Passeriformes; family Tyrannidae; genus Empidonax; species Empidonax traillii. The sequence goes on from NW_020955275.1 coordinate 1,015,707, forward strand.
CAGAATGAAGGAGAAGAAGAGAGGTAAAAATGGAATGGAAAAGCAATTTCCTCAAAATTAAAAAATGCAAGAGGCATCTTCAGATACAGTCCTAAATGGCCATTTAATAATTACCTGCATCAAAGTCAGAAGTCAGCTACTCTAAGAAATATGTGAAAAAGATTAAATCCTTCACTCTGGAATGGTATCACAGATAAAATACCATCAAGAAAGATGCACTTATCAAAAGGGATTGTGGTGAAGTGAATATGAAGTAATGGTAGCCCCAAGGGATCCTTCATTGTAGTTCAATGAAAGTATTGAAGTGTATTATACTTTGCTATTTGATATTTCTCACTGGGAGGCTGCACTGTGCTCCAGGTTTCAAGGAGCCAGACAGCAAAGTCAAATAATGAACCAGGTAAGAACTCTTTAATTTTGTTTAGGGCAATTGGTATATATCTTTAAAAAAATAAGCATGCAAGTTCTCCAAAATTTTACATTGCAAGGAAACTCACTGAAAATACGTAACTTTTGTACCAACAGGCTTCTGTGAATCTTCCATCTGCAATATGTCCTGTGATATTTTCAGACTATATTTTAGTTACACATTGCTTTCTACACTGATACTTTGAAGAGATAAAAGGAGTCTTGGAGTAAAAGAATTCTTGGGTTAAAAAATGTTGTTGTTGCATTAAATACCTACAGTTATAACATGACACCAAATTAATTAACTGTTTAATTTTGAGGCTTAAATCCTTCACTCTTGGGGTTTTTGTTTGTTTGTTTTTAACTTCTCAGACTGGTTTTGTTGCTAGTGTTTTATTCTGTATTCAAATCTAGAGTGTAAGTTCTTTACAGTACAACAGAGCTTAATAGATGAAAAGTTCCATAAAGCTTGACACAGCCATAACTAGCAAATTGTCAGAGAAGGTGGATCAGGTGGCCCTGTTTTCAAACAAAATAGAAAATTATAAGAAAAATAAGTAAAAAGCAAAAATAAGTTAAATGGCAGTTAAGAATCTTGTTTCTCAATTTTAGGTAACTTAGAGTCTACTTAGATTCTACTGTGTATCTTCTGTTTTAAATTGTCACATACACTCAGTGTTCAGATCTCAGCAATGAAGTTTATACATGCTTGGTATACTTCTCTCCCCCTGTTCAGAAATAAATGAGAAAAACCCTAGACAGGAAATTTCTATGCACCCCAAATTAACAGCAGAGGGAATATATCTCACCCTGGACATCACTAAAGAAAGATCTATGTTATACCACACCACCCAAGAGTTCTGGCGTATTGTAGTGAGAAGTGACACAAAGAAATCTAGAGATTAGTATTTGTTTCGTTAGGTTTTGTTGTCTCTTTGATAAACATGTGTAACGTTTTGTCAACAGGAATCTAGCCTAAACATCTTGATAAGTGCACAGAAATCAATTAATATGTAGATTTTGGTTTAAGGGCAGCATTTTACTACGAAAATGAAGATTGCTTGTAAATGCAATTATCAAAAGTTCATTTTTTATGATCTTGAACACTTCTCAGCAAGTGATTGTTGAGAAAAAGATCTTACATTTCAGCAAAACAAATCAGGAGGTGAAAATGACTTTTAATGATTCAAGTCCACTTTCACTGTACTAGAATGATGGCATTCATAAAGTGTGCCCATAAGGACCTATCTTTATGTAACTGAGCTTTATTTCTTAGTATTGTACTAATGCATTTGGAATTTCCTTCCACCTCCTGAATCTTACTGCATGTTGAGCTATTTAGGCAATAAAAGAAATTTTGAAAGGAAGTCTTTTATGGCTCATCATTCTGCCCTTCCCCCAGGGAAAGTGGATAAGACTGTACACCTCAATAACCTTTCACTAGTAGTTTAATATAGTACTCTGTGTGTGTTGTTTTTTTGGGGTTTTATGTCATTTAAAAACAAAACCAAAAACCATCTAAAGTGGATATTTTATTCTTTGCAGAAGCAAAGAACTTTTTTGTCCCTTTAGTTTAATTTATCACCATTTTAGTTCCCATTATTTTTCTTATTGCTCTGCCCATGTTCCTTTATCTATTATGTACACAGGGTTTTTTTCCCACTTTTACAAGTTTTCTTTTTTCTATCTTTCTATACTAGTTTCCTGTGCAACTGCCTAAGTTTCCTCAGTTGCCTCAGAGGATGTGCAAACCCTTGTTTGTGATTGAACAAAAGAGAAAATTAGAAAACTTTCTAATCATTCTGGAAAAATATATTGGTGTCCTGATATCTTTTATGCTTATATTAATAAAAAAAATCTGACAAACAAATCCCAAACAAAATGAACTACCAAAAACCCCCAAATACACAGATTAAAAATCAGCCTTTGTGTTCTCCAGATTTCCTGAGGAGCAAACCTGATTTTATTTTATTTTAAAGGATTTACTTCAACAATTGTCTTTCAACATTACTCTGCATCAGAGACTCTGTCTCAGAATCAATGAATGCACATTTGAATTACTAAATTGAGAGGTAAACTGGAGTAACCCGCATCTGCTTGCTTTTAAATGAAGCACTGCATATGGTTACAAAGACAAGTTTATAGAAGGGTATGTCTGTATTCCTAATTCCTGCCTTATTTTAAAATCTCCATTGCCATGCACTGTTGACTCAGAATGTGTATTTGATATTAAACTGACAAATCCCATAACTATGTATTTCAAAGCTTGAATGGTCCTATTCTAATAAGGCAAATGCTGCAATCCTGTCTGTGCTAGTCTGCAAATGGCATTGCATACTGGAGAAACCAACATTTATTCATTTATATCTCAGTTTTAATAACCAGGCAAGTGCATAGAATAATTTTATTATTATGTTTATCTCAGCAGCTTAACAACAAGAAAACAGACAGAAAGTTCAACAGAGAGGAGCGTCACTAAATTACAAAGTAGTACTGTGAACATTATTTAAAATTAAACTTAAGAAAGTAAATCTTAATCTCAATACTGCTGGGAATTACTGCTTGTAATGTGCTGGGAATTACAAATAAATGTGAGAGCAGTGAGGTGTCTGCTGTTAGTGTTAACTCTTATACTCTAATCTGTCTGCCCCACTGTAGCATTATGAAGGATTTAACTTTCTGTTAACTTGTTACTGCTATATAACCACCTTCATTATCAGCTCGGATTTTTTGCAGTCACTTGACAATGCATGCAAATCAATTCACTGGCTGCCAAGCCTTTCATGTGGAATTCCTTGTAATTTCACAGGCCTGTCAAGAATCCTCTGTAGTGCACCCCCCATCAAAAGACAGAAGGCTGATGGAAGGTAAACTAAGACAAAAGAAATAATTACTTTTTTTATCCCCACAAAGTCCTCACACCTCTCCCAACAGATTTGTAAAAACCCAGGAATAACAGGTGGGTATATTAATGATTTTTTTCTTTACTGGCTCTTAGAAATAAGGTTCTCAGTTTCCGTGCTTCTTGAAATATCCTCTGCCACCCTAGACCTCAGGAAGACAACTGAGAGAAGGTCTGAACCCACCTGAAACAAGACAAACACTCCAAAATTCTACAAGTACAAAGACATAATACATTTCTCCATTTATTCAAATTTCAGCTGTGTTGAAAATAACTTACAAAAAATTAATTGAACACCGGATTTGCATGCTCAGTAAGGATTATTTTTAATTATATGAATTCATATGCCTATGACTTAACAAAGGAATGGGCAAAACAGCAAGACCTGAGTGTTGGAAATCCAAGAAAATACAGTTTAGCATAATCTTTACCTGTCTCCCTTTCAACATTTCATTCTTAACAGGAAATGTTTGCTTACTATTAAAAAAAAAACAAACTTCAAAGTGAGTATCTTTTATGAAGTCAGTATTTAATTAAGCTCTGATTCACAAATGATGCACATTTAATAAATATGTATGTTATTCAGTCTAAAAATACTTGTCAAAGAAAATAACCTGTAATTCCTTTCTGAAAAATCAGCCTCCTACTACTTTGATCCTAAATAAGCCACACAACATGTATAATCTTGCATACTCATTAGCTATGAGGTGGAGATTGCAATTTACATTTCTATTTTTATGTAAGTAAAAAGTATTCATTTGTATCTTTCCATTTTGATTACTCTGTTTTCAAAATCAGTTATCTGATACTAGAACAGTGTTTGGATTTTACCCAGATAAAAGGCCATTTCAAATCCAGTTTCATGGAACTATTTACTGCATCATTAGAGAAAGGAAAAAAAAAAAAAAGAATATTCAGTTCATTATTACTTTTGTCTTTATGAATATTTTTTCAGTCTCTGACAATTATACCAAGAGCACAGATTCTCCTCTTTAGCTTTTGACTCAGCAGTCTTGACCGAGACATAATGAATTACTTACTGTCTCATATTACAGTGTTGACTTTCAGGTCTTACATACAGAGGGGAAGATATCAGCATTTCTGTGCTAGCCATTGTAATGGGCACTCTCATGCCACTGTATTGTCTATGGTATTTGTATGTACCTGCTCTGTATCTCCAGATACTGTGATTCCACTAATTCACAGCAGAGAAACATATTGAATATGTTACCCATTTCACAAACTGATCAATCCCCTTCCACCTCATCTTAATTGGAAAATTAAGTTTCTTCTGCTTCTCTTTTAGTGAAAAGACAACTTCACATTCTTTATTCAAGAGATCTAACTTGGAGCTTCCCTATCTGTTAATGGAAATAGAATACTTAGAAAATTTCGGGGGAAGAATACTGGTGTTTCTACTGTATAGATAAAGTTTTGGTTTGGTTTGGTTTTTCCTTGAAAAATAGCATGTCTAAACGTCTGAAACTAGTTTTATTTTTTTCCCCTTTTTGGTGTGTCACCTGGATGACAGTGAACTTGAGGTGTTTTGCAATTCTGCCAATGAAAGCTTGGTTTGTCTTTGTTTTAATCAGTTCACTTTAGAAGTAGACACCAGGAACAAAACACTAATGTATGCAGTCATAGACAAATCTCTGTTCTTCAGCAGCTCCTCAGATAATTCAGACATGACCCACATGGAAGGTAACACTTGTTGAACACAGAAAATAATTCCATAGATATTTCTTTATCTGACAGAAAAGGTGAATTGATTTCTTGGCTTTCTGAAGAGCTAAAGTCAGAATGGACATCTAAATTGAATGAATATTAAAATTCAAAATATCTTAAAAGACAATTGATTTTCATTTCTTTTTAATTTGCTCAAAATGGTTTTTTTTAACTCAAAACTCTGTGGGGTTTCTAGTTCAGAATTTATTTTTGTGTTAATTCCCCAGTGACATACTTCTGAACTGTACCTTGGTCAGTGTGTACTACATACAAACAGGAATATTGAATATTTATTTCAATAGCATAAAATGACAATGACATGAAGATTCTCTGTTCCTGAACTAGTTGGTAGATCATTGTAAAGTCTTTAGGAGTTCAAAATAACTTGAAGACTTGGACATTATTTATGCAGGTATTTAGGATAAATTGTTTAATGTATATCCTAATTTCTTGGAAAAAATGGCATTTGGTAATTGTAGGCAGTTCAGCTAGCCTGTAACTAACAGTGACTGGAGTAATTTCCTCAAATAAGATCTTAATGGACCACCTGTTTCTGGAATCAGAAAAAAGAGGTTTGTAGTTCAGGAAGACATGAAAAAAATATGTATAAATTATAAATTACATCCAGTGAATGATTTGATTAATATATTTAATCAAAAATATTCTGTAGTCATTGCAGAACAAACACAAGTTTATTCTCCAAGTTGTGTTCATTTTCATTTGGAAATTCACAGAATCACGGAATAGTCAGGGTTGGAAGGGACCTCCAGAGATCATCTAGTCAAATCAGGCATCAGGCGCATCTCTTGTTTTTCATGATTTTTCAGTGATGGAGAGTGCCTTAGCAATAACATCTGCCAGCTCCCTCAGCATCTGCAGGTGAATCCCATCAGGGCCATGGATTCGTGGCTGTTAAGTCGTCTGTTTAGCTGATCTTTAACCCAAGTCTCTACTACTAAGGGAAGTCTTCCTTACTCCATCTTTCTTCTCTTACCTTCAAGGTCTGTGACTCCTGAGGGCCAGCCTCACTAATAAAGACTGTGACAAAAAAAGTTCTCAGTAGTTCTACCCTTCCTGTGTCTTCTGTCACAAGCACATCCATCTGATTCAACAGTGGCCCCACATTTTCCCTAGTCTTACTTTTCCTCCTGATGTATTTATAGAAGCCCTTGATATCTCTTATCAGACTCAATTCCAAGTGGTCTCCCTTGTTGCATCTCTGCATACACTGATGATATTCTTATAGTCCTCCCACATGGCTTGTCACTTTTTCCACATCCCATAAGTATATTTCTTCCATTTGGGATTTGCTAGAAGCTCTCTACCCATCCATGCAGGTCTCCTCCCCCCTTTGCCTTATTTCTTCATCATGGGGATACTCTGGTGTTGAGCTTGGAGGAAACGCTTGAATACTGCCCATCTCTCTTAGACTCCCTTCTTCTAGAACCTTATCCCGTGAGTTTCATCTAAGTAGGTCTCTGAAGAGGTCAAAATTAGCTCTTTGGAGGTTCAGGTTTCTAGGTCCACTTATACTGCTTAGCTTCTTCCATGCAGGATCCTGAGTCCTGCCATCTCATGGCAATAACTTGACAGGACTTAATGCATCCAACTTCATGCTTAAGTTTTCTGGCATTGCAAAGATTCCTCCACCACCACTTGGTACAGTTGCAAAGTTAAACAATAAGAAAGGCAGAGAAAGATAAACAGACGTTCCCTCATTTATGTAACTCTGAGCTGTTTCCGTATTACCAAAAACATTTTGGCGGTTTTAGTCCTACAGGCAAGTATGAAGCCTGATTTGAGAGATGATCATGTGGTCCATGTTAGATTTTGCACTCTAAGACAGAATTTTCAACTGTGGTTCCATTTCAATAATTTTGTTTTGTCTGGTGTATGTTAAAACCAAAATGTTGTCCTTCAAGTACATCATCAAAATAAGGAAAGTGAAGTCTTAAATTAGAAAATAATACCGTTCCAAAGATTAATTGACATATTGAACTGCACACAACTGCAGTAACAGAACAGCCTACTGACGCTAAAGATGTGAGATTAATTGCTCTCCCATATTCATTTTTAATGAAGAGTAACAATTGAGCTGACAGGCTAATTATTACAGTTTTCCAGACCTCTGCTAAAATAACAGTCATAATGTTACTCGTCAATCAAAATATAACTCTTATAAGGCTTTTGCTCTCTAGAACTCCAGCACTGCTTTGTCATTTAAATCACAGTGACTCCTGACAGTCAGAGACCAAGGGCACTTTGACAACTGAACCTCCCTTTCACATTTCGAGTAACCGCTTCAAAATTCAGAGTTGATTAATGAAAGAAACTTTCTAGCACTATATAATTGTAATCTAGCTACAAAATTTGGAGCAGATGTTTGCTTCTAGCTTGTCCAAGGTTTAGAACTTTTCACAGATATTTAGGGAGTCCAGGACAGGTATCTAGAGCAGAGTTGGAAATAGAGTTGGACCTCCTGCATTTAATTCGACATTGTCTATGAATTCTGGGACAGAAAGAATCAGTAACAATGTTCAACTTTAGATTTTTTTTCTCTATTTTTTATTATTTACTTTGTGTTGGCTAGCTGGTTTGCAAAAGAAAACGGTATTTCAGGGAATGAATATAAAACACAACAGGAATTTTGGAAGCAGTTTAATCGATGGTTTCCACTAAGAAGACAAAAAGAGGAAAAAATTATAAAAAGCACCTCAAAAAGCTTCATCCTCACAAGTCTAATCTTACTTCCCTAATAATGAACAAAAATTTTCCTACTATCACTAGCGAATTTAGGTTCAATTTGTGTAATACATCCTCTTCAATTCAATTGTTTGAACTTTTTACTTAATACTTTAATTACAAATTGTACTTTGTTAATAAATTTAAATGAAGCAGAACTCGGCCAGCTTTTTTTTTGCTTGTAGGAAAAGTTCGGCGTATCATGAAGGAAAAAAAATTTCCTAAATCATAGTTTTTACCTGGATCTTGCCTTGAAACATATGTGCCTAATAAAAGTGAAAAAAGTCTTTAAACTGAACTCCCTTTGTGATGTCAAGTACTCCAAGTGGAAACCCTTAGCCCAGTTGGGGTCAAAAAGAAGAAAGATGTTGGAGAAAAAAAAAAAGGTACTTACTCATCAAGCTATGTCAAAAATTTTACCAACACTAGCACTTATCCAGTAAACAGTCTGTCTTTGCTTGACAGGAAAATATGGGATTCTCAAATCTACAGGGTAGAGGTTGCAAGCAAAGTCTGATCAGGATTACTAAAATACAATTTCACAATAATTCATCTGCAAATTAGATATGATGAAAATTACTCACCTTTTTAGCACTCCCATCTATGAATCACTATTCTGATGCTTGCTGATACCATTGCCAAAGTCAATCAATGTCACCAAAGACTATGGGTGACAGGGACTTTAGAACCGGTGTCCTTGCTTAAGCACTCAGGGAATACTCCAAGAATGTGTAGGTTATATGGCTGAGCCTGTTGAAGCACAGAACAGTGAGAAATGGCTCAGAACTTTTGTCTACACAAGGTCACGTGTGTTGCAATCCTTCAAACAGGCCTCAAAAGCTGATTTGTTATGTTCTAATTCTCCTTTGGCTGAAACACATACAGCGCTGAAGTGCTCCAGGCTTTTAGAGCATTGTTACTTTCCTCTTTCTAAATCAATATCTTTCATTTCATCTTACCAAAGAATGTCCATTTTTCATCCCTATCCCTTTTGATGTCCAAACTTAACTTTCATCATCTCCTCAGAGAAATGATTTAAAAGAGTTTTCTCTATGCTAGTCATTTTTACGTGGATTTACTATTTCATGACAGACTTTTATGTATCTATTATATTGCTCTGCTAATATTTTTCAGTTACAATAATAAACATGTTGTACATGCAACTTTGTTAAATATGCTCTACATTCTTCCTCACTATGGCATCAGTTTTTATTTACTAAGTACTGCTGTTTGATTGCCTGTTTTCTTGGAGAAATAACTAGAACAAAATTAAAAGAAAAGCCTGAGTTAGTTATTAGATTTTTTCTTTTGTTAGTATTGTTCCTTGCATTGTCTAATCTTAAAACCTGGGTTGCTATAGCACAAAATCTAGAAGTTGATGGAATGAAACAATTTATTAAATGTTGACTAGAAGACAGCATGAGAACCTCAGTTGCAGCAGCAGATCTGTGCAGTTTGCTTTTAAATTTTTAATTCATATAATACAGGCAAAATAAACTTGCAAGGTCTGGCTTCAAGCCTGTTCTTCAGGATGACACAGAAAATACACATGGAGTCACTTCCTTCATCTTTATTTTGTATCTTTCTTGATCTGAAGACAGTATTTGGGTAATCAGCTTGTGTTGACTTAATTTCTTCAGGTTCTTGTTTCCAATTAACTTCTCATTACATGAGACTTGTTTCCATAAGTGCTGTGCCCACTCAGTTAGCAGTGAACACTTGCAAGCTGAGAGCTCCAACCACCTGTGGGAGGAGATTTACCAAAGGTTGATAATCACTCAGTTTCTGCCCTAAAGTTAGCAGGCTGTCATGAAACTGAGGAATGCCTACGGAGACAGAGGTTATATCTGCCAAATGGCGCTTGAGCATATAAACAAGGACTGCAGTAAATGGCTGTGGCATGTAGGCATCTCCCACAGCACTGAAAAATGGAACTCACCAAACTGAAGTGGTTTTTAGTTTGTGTGTTTGTTTTGAATGATTGCAAAGTACATTTTTTGCTTACTCATAGGCAGAACTCAATAAATTTATTCTGAGAATGTTTCTCACTGAAGTAGATCATAAATAGGTTACAAGTTTGTAATAGTTAGGAAACCCAATAAAGAATCTGTTTTATTCTTCCTACTAATCCTCATCTAAATCAGATCTTTACATCTAGCCATAATTTAGGACAGTTTAATTTTTCTTATTTTTTCTTTTAAGCAATGTATTTCCATACTTGCAAAGCCAATTTTCAAAAGGTCACTAAAAACAGAATAACCTTTAGAAAAAACTAGTTAAAACAGAAAAACCCATGGAAAAATAAAAAAAAGAAAAATCAAACCTTCAAATAAATATAGACTGCATTTAGAACCTAGTTCTAATGACATTTTATAGCCGTTTTAGAAAAGTCACCATGATTTCCTTCATTTGACAAGTTTAGGAGGCTGCAGTCAACAAATATACAGAAAAAAATGTAGTGAGTTGGAGAGGAAGGATCACACTTTCTGCAGACTATCTAAATAACAATTTTGTGCTTTAAAAACATTGTAAAATTAATGGAAAACAGAACTAGCCTTTCACGAGCTAAAATCTACACAGATGGATATTTTAACACAACACTTTAGGTAATCGAAGGTATGAGAGAGAATACAAAAAGTGCTATATAGATAGTGTATGCACACGAAAAAACAGAAGATGAGACATATGTGAAGGGTATCCCAAAACAGCAGCCAAGATGTGCAACGTAAGTTAAATGGATTAAAGACTGAGAGTCTGGGTCAGTATCAGCCACCGAAAAATATGTACCTGAGAGCCAGTAAGACCTCTAGTAGGCAGACTAAAGAAATTGTGTCAGAGCTGAGCTCTTCACATGGCAGCATTTGTGGAGATACTGCGTAAAATGGCAGTGCTTAGCAAATTTATCCTAACCGTTTGCTGCTGCCTAATGGCTTTCTTAGCAAAAACTTAGTAAGGAACCTTTATGCAAAGGCCATACTGCACTATAGAAACATAATACTCTGTGAAATTAAGTTGTCTCCTTTATAAGATGGCATTGTAGTACATTTTGAATTTCAGGCTTGAAAATAGAAGGATTCTCATCTTCGGAGACAAACAGATCAATCAATATAATGGAAATTACTTGTATTCTTAAAACTTTCCTGGTAATTTTATTCCTGGAACAATATGAATGGTATAAATGAGAAATATGATCCAATGTTATCAAATCACTTTTCTAGAACAACTGCCTCCTTAAGAAACTTTGTCAGGTAAATTAAAGATGAAAAAATTATTTTTTTTCCAAAAATCCAAGTCACATCAACTCAGGAAAATACAACAAATACTGGAATGGATTTTGCAAAAAGTCATAAGAAAATCTAACTTAAAAAACTATACTTGTAAGTCTAAGTACTTTCTCTGAAAATAGTTTAGTTATATTTCTAAAGAATCTTTTATACCTTGAGTGGCTAGGAAACATGCTATACCTACTCTTATTTTGTTTATCAGAACTGAAAATCTTTTCAGATAATTAAAAAAGCCACATATGAAAAATAACTTTTTAATTATCTTCAGTGGTGGTATGAATTAAGCTTTTAACAATGAAATATATCTGTTCAACTAAGATATGGCAATTGATACTGAAAAAAAGTAACAAGAGAAAATTTCCAGCCTTTACTATTAAGCATTTGGAGGAATTTATAAAGAATAACATCTGTAATTAAGGACATGATAAAAATACTAAAAATTATTGAAAAAATGTACATACATTCCAAGTCTTGAAATTATATGTGGGACAGGATAATACTGCTGTTTATCAGAGAAATTCAACTTACTTCCAATATTCATAAGAGAGGATACAGATAATAAGCAACTCCGTCTGGAGAATAGACAGGTCTTGAGATGTTGAAGTAATCTTTCCATTTTCCATTTAAAACTTTCACAAGTTTTAAAATTCTGATACTAATGTTTAAAGTCTAAATAGCAAAAAAACCCCTTTGAGTAGATACATGTATTCAGAATTTAATTCAGACACTGCAGAGAAAACACCTAGAGCAATAAATTACTTGAAATTAGTTGAAAATGTCATTTAAGTAGTTGAGCAGTTTCATGTAAATAAATTAAAAAACAATCCAAACTAATAATTCAGGACAGCTTAAAACAAACAATTTTGGCTTGAACTTTGTGGAGAGTACATGCATAAAAGCTGCTAGAATGCTGTTATAGTATTTACTTAATTTCATCTGGTTGCCAAGCAATATTAATACATGTATTCACAACCTAAGTTAAAGAATCAAATATTTCATATCCATGATTCAGAAATGGATCAGGATAAGTTTGTCTTTGCACAAGGGTGACTTGCAGAGGGCTTTTACTTAAACTAGATTTCAATTTCAATGAGAAATTATGGAGCCGTTATGGAAATTGCTGTTTTATGTCATAAAGGAAATCAAATTTGATGCCTACAGTTGGGTCCCTTCCACTCTTCAAATGTATTCATGAATTTCAAATCATTTGTCTGAACAGAGTTTTACCCTCAGCACCTTTGTGACTATCATATAGAAGTTTATTAACAATAATAAGCCTCCAAAAACAGCTTTGTATCAGCAATTTTTTGACAGTGAGTTCTTTTGGCTCTAATCATACTCCCTGTAAAGGCTAAAAGGAGGAAAACTCACCAAGAGGAAGAGTTGTGAGGATGGGGAAATTAGTGACTGAGGCCTTCTGAGCCCACTGAAAAATCCATACCTGATTACGACTCAGGAAGTCTACTGAAATTTAAGTCATTCAGTCTTTAAACTGCAGTGTAAACAAGTGAAATGTCACATCTTTCTAAGAATTGATTACATTTTAGTTAGTTGTAGAAGACATGATCATGAGAATAAGATGGCTAACGGAGAGTCAGGTTCACCCAGTTTTTCACATCTCCACAGAGTGCTTCAAGGGAGCAGATACGTGGGAAAATAAAATAAAAAGTGACAGATTTTATTTATTTAATAAATCTTTTAATCTTACCCCCCCACACACATATTAGATGTGTGTACTAAGACCAAAGAACTATTTTTTAAAGATCTTTTCCTGTAAAAATAACATATTTAAGTCTTCAGAAATTGTAATAATATTGTACTAACGTTCAAAGTGTGCTGCTTTGATTGAATCATATTTGACAGTTTAAGAGCACTGACAGGTAAAAATCTTTTCTGCTACCATATGTCTTTATTTACAAGATAATGAGAAATTTGACACATTGGAGAAGTTCTTCCATGTTTTGAATTTTAAAGTATAAGACTACAAGAAGTGAAGAATCAGGAAAGATTCAAGACAGTATATTAGGAAATGCAAAATGCATAGCATGGGGACCTTCTGAAGGTGGCAGAGGGTAAGTGAACTCTCCAGAAGAACTAAAGGTATTTCTTCACATACCTGTAAGCTAGATTTTTCAGTTTGAAGTTATTTTAAACAAATAGGGTAAGAAAAGTTTAGAAATGTAATTTTTATATATGCATAATTGCATATTTTGTTCTCCTTTTGTCAGGCAATATTGCAAATCTCTGACAGGTCTGGAAATAGAAAAACACTTCAAAGACTCTATGGCAAAAGGAATCTCTTAGTCTGAAGGAGAGAATGATATCTGCAGCTGCAGAAAATGTTTGGATGACACCTTAACCTCTCCTTCACTCCATACAGGGTATTCCCCTTCCATTTGTATTACTGCTTTCTTGTCCAACTCCTTTTGTCTGGATTTGAGATACCAGATCTCTAGTGGTCTGATTAATTCTTCATTTTGTCATGTTCTTTCCTAAAACATTTCATATAGTTTAGAAATTCTGTTATTCTGAAATTGCATTTCAATGTAGTGTGTTCCAACACAATGTGATACTTCCGCTGCCTCCTCTCTGCATTTTGAAACAGACCACAAAAGTCTTCACTAAAGCAGTGTAAAAGTGTCCTTTCTCTCCTTTCATATATTTTCGAAGAAAAAAATTTGATCATTGATTCAACTACAAATGCAGAAGTATAGGATCTTTAGCTTTGAAGAATGCTACTCAGTTTGGGATAATACTTCTGCTATAGGTAAAAATACTAGTGGGGATTTTTTTTGTTTTTTTCTTTCTTTCTTTGGGGTCTTGGGTTTGGTTCTGTTTGGTTGGTTTTTGTCGTGGTTTAGCATGGAAACCAAAACAGTGGTACATATACTTCTGCACATGTACTGTAATATCTTAAAATACTTTACAGGAGAACTAACTATTCGGTCCTGAATAAAAAACACTGTGCATACTTTAAAAGTGGTAGAAGGAATGTATAATCATTCTGCTATTCCAATACTGACCTAAAAATATACATATATCTTCAAAATAGATCATGCTGGTTTTGAATAGTTTTCTGTGTCAATGGAATATCTTTATTGTTCAAAGAAACTGACCACTTCAGTGAATATCAGGAAGGTCCTGGAGAGTAAAGAACCTGGGAGGAGAGATGAATACTTACCTTTCATACTGTTCCACTGATAAGAATGGCAACACTAACTGATGTATAGTTTAAAAGCCACCACAGTTCTGATATTAAAAAAAAAAAGAAGGGAAAAAGAAAGGAAAAAAACTAAGAAGAAGGAATCTTGTTAAAATGGAGTTAATACCTCAAAATCTTTAAGAAAGTGTGGGAAATATTCAAAACCACCTTATAGTAGCCCCTCATAGCAGATCTTGGTCTAATGCTTAATGTCTATTATCAAAGGTTTGAGAAAAGACAAAAGAAATATAATAAGGCTTCCTAGCAAAGTAAAGAGTGCTAATTTGAAGCAAGAAGACATCCTTCAAAAGACTGAAGCTATTTGCTAAGAAAGAAGAAATAGAAGAGAACATAAACTCTGTCTGATTAAATAAAAATAATGAAAAAAAAAAAAAGAACTAGCATAATTAAAGTAATACTACATCTTTCTTTAAACACAGGGAATCCTACCAGAGAGTCTGTAGAGCCCATTGATTATCAAGGTATAAAAGAAATATTTAGAAAAGGTAAGACCATTGGAGTAAAATCTAATGTATTTTTCGCATTGGAATTCTCTGTGGGAATAAAATGTCCCATTCAAGAAACTTTTTTCATTGAGAATTCTCAAAGAATATGTATGTGAATGAAATCACAGCTTGTATTAAGGAATAAATGACAAAATGAATAGCAAAAAAAATTTATCAGAACCAGATGGTACTCAGACCACAGGTCTGTAGAAGTTCTAAGACAGTATAACTAGGATCAGTGTATGATGAAAAAGTACAGAATTGCTTACAGTAATGAATAAATAAGTTGGAGCTCTTCAGACAGAAAAAGAGGTAACGTGTTGGTAAGTGGGGAGACATGGCAGATATCTCCAGACATGCAGGATGCCTGGAGAGAGATCAGCTGCTTGGTGTCATTCTCAGTCCAGGAAGCCATGAATTAAAATCAGGAATCAAGTCCAGGAAAGAATATTTTACATTTTGTGGTAGTAACCATGGAAAACCCATTGCCAAAGCTTGAAGCTTACAGGAGTTCCATTTTTTTTGGAAACAAAATACACTGAGGACCCTGAATCACAGAAAAAAATACCAAGGAGTCCTAGACTTGAAAATAGATTAGGGATGCAGGCACCAAACATTATACATATATATATATATATATATATATATATATATATATATATATATCTGCGTGTATATATATATATATATATATATACATACAGTCAAATATAGCACAAATGTATCCCTAACAAAATTAAACCAAAAGATAAATGCATTTCAAAGCTACAGTCAAATGAGGAATGGGAATATGGAAATACTGGGCTAGAAGAAAGTGATACAGTGACCCTATATTTGCAGCAGACAGCAATGTAATTCATAATTTAAGAAAATTAGCGAGAGAAGATTCTGAATACATGTTAGGAACTCAGACAGAATCATTTATTTTCCAGCAACAGCAAAACAGGCTTGACATTTTTAAATAATATATTGTAGCTGAGATGAAGGGCCTTTCAAATATGCTTCAGTGCACACCAGCCTGAACAGACTGCAACAAACTAAGTCAATAGGATACTCAGTGAAGGAGTCAGTGTGATTTGCAGTGTTTCTGGTAGAAATGTCGATCAAAACTGATGACGAGATTTCTGACTGAATGTTATTTTAGAATAGTCTTTATCATTCTCTCTTTGGCGCTACATCTGACCCTTCTCAGAAAAGTCCTACTTCCAGCTGAAGACTAAACTGATCTCCTGCCAGTGTGTGGAATTAACTTAATGAAACTGTAGGAAGATAAAAGACACTTTGGAAAGTCGCCTGTGAAATAAATGACTGTGAGCTAACAATTAGAATCTTAGTACTTCTACTGCTACTAAAATACAGGAGAAATAGCTCCTCTTTTCTTCCTCACAGATGGAAGAATCTTTAAACTTTATGTTTTAAATTACTTTGGAACTTTTATGAAAATAATCACAGATGCTACAAATACCATTTAGAATATAGTATTATTAAGCCTTTTGGTTCTTGGCTGGCAAATTACTCAGTCTGCTGTAAAAGCCTACATTACTTTCCATAAAAATGTTATTTTATTGTTACCACTGTGAGCATTTTGCACAAGGAAATTATTTCTGCTACCTATAGCTGAAAGCGTAGCTGGTACAAAACTCCTTTTCTGTACCCTGGGAATCTGGTTTTTGGTAAACTTTTACTTTGCTTTTGGAAAGCCTTGGTTTGAGCAGTAAGTTTGGTTTGATCTTGCACTTCAGCTCCCAAAGCAGCTGGCCTGACTCCCCAGCCACTGCAGTAGAACCTGAGGAGGGAAGGTGATGAAAGCAATGCATGTGGTGGACTGAGGCCAGGGCTGTGAATATTTTACCCCCCATTTAGAAAACAAAAACCCTTTCTGTCTCAGAGTTTTACAAACACACATCTTTTACCAATATACTCTATTACTGGTTGTGCATAACATAGGAAAAACAGTATATAGGTGGTGAGCATATTAATGCAGATAGCTATGAGAAAACTTAGATTTAGTAATGTACACTGACTGTTTATGAGGGCACCTACTGTTCCTCTGTGCAAATATTGCCTCTGCTCTGTATTAATTAGTATTGAACATAAACGACAAACCTTCATTCAGATCCCTTCCATTCATAATTTTTGCAAAGAATATCGTATATTTAACATGGAGATTATAATGAGAAGGGGGCTTAAGTTCTTTATTCTCCTGCCAAAACTGTGCAAAAGTGGGGAAAGTACATTTATCCCAAATTAGTGCTTCACCACTCTGACAATCAAAAAAATATTTAGTGATAAAAATAATGCAATGCTGAGAATGAATAAATACATGAAGTGGATTACTACAGAGCCTCCTTAACTCAATGAACATATTCTCTGTATATTTTAAATGGTCTAGCCTCAAGGCTATTTAGCAGGCTGGATGAAGATGACAACACTCCATATATATACACATAGGAAAGCAAAAAAATAAATTCCTTTTCTTTCTGAGGTTTGCTAAGAGGAGCTGAAACTTCTAGTTGGTGGGGCGCTGACTTTTGCAAAAGACAATTTAAAAATTACTCCAAGAAAAATCAGAAACAACTCAGTTCTTATGTGGAAAAATAATTACCTGGCACATAACTTACAATTCTACAATACTGAAAACGCTTTAAGCTTAAAAAAACCACCCCAAATACAAACCCAAAAACTCAAAAAAACTTCCCAGCCCACCCCCACCAGTTAATTCAATCTTAATAAGACACCATCACGTAAAAAAGTTTGTGTTCTCTGTTTTGAAAGCAGACCATGAGATTAGTGGGGAAGTACCCTTAAAAGGTAGATGACACAATGTGGCCCATTATTCTTGCCATGTTAAAAAAAAAAGTGTTTCATCACAGCATAAAAATCTTAGCTGTGATCCATAAGTCAATACACACATAATGTGCTTCTATCTTTAAGACAGCTAAATATTTTCCTTAAAAGCTTACTGTTTGATGGTAAATAGTTAAACACATTGATCAGCCAGCAGTTGATAATTACATTTTTGGAAAATGTAAGGCATACTCTAAAGTTAAACCAAAGATGGCTGGAAAAAAGAGTGGAATAGCTGTGAAGGACTGTAGTGACTTTTGGGACAGTGCTGTGGCTGACTCTCTTAGGGTCCACTACAGGGTTGCTCTTATCATAAACATTAGCAATTTCAGATTTTTCTCAGCAAGTTTATGGCTTTTACAATTGTCTATTTTTTTTCTCCCGTGAGAGATATACATATTTGAAAACGTTTATTCATGGCATAGAAGGTAAAGTTTACAGAAATAGTGAAGTATTTATTAGATCTATAGGATGCAAATGTTATCTGTGGCTTCAGCTTGCACTGAATGAGTTCTTCCACAACCTGTATCACAATAAAATTGTTGAATAATGCTAATTCAGCTGCTGGCAGACAGCATACTCACAAGCACTATCTACCTTTCAGTCATAAAGGAATTAAGTATAACATTCTTCAGCACACAGTAGAATGTGCTCTTCTAACCTCCTCTTCAATCAAGCACTGTTTATTCAGTAGAGCTCTGTTTTTATCTGTAACTGACCTAAGTTTCCTTTGAAGTTTTAAGGAGAAAGAATGAACTCTTTCCCCATGTAGTGAACTTAATATGAAACTGCTGTCTCATATGGTTATCCTAGATGTTCTTATTTTTGTCATTTCTATAACAATAGTAATTTAGTCCGCTGATTTTTACAATTAATTTAGATGTTTCTGATTTATACTGTTGATTAGGAAGCTTTGCTGAGTTCATGCTCATGAAGAACTAGAAAGACACCTCACTCATCTGGAAAAAATTCCCTCCTTGAGGAACTGTTTATCCTGCAGTACTTGAGAATAGGGGGAATGGAAGAAATAATGAATAGGGAAATAATTCACCATAGCAAGATTAACACTGTAAGAACTGGATGACTTTCCAGTCATCCAGATCTTTGATGACCTTAAGGGTGTAACCATTGCAAAGCACCATTCATTTCATGTTTTTATTAGTAGTTTGCTCATCTATTCTCTAAGTGAAGGTATATGTATATCTCATATGTAAACCAGCCCTGAAGCAGAGTTTCCCCATGCCTTAGTAGAGTGTTAGTTGTCTGTCTTTTATCAATGCTTCCAATCTCTCAGTTTTTTAGATAAAAAAATAATAGGAGGAATAAACTTGAATGAACAAGAAAACTCTCAGAAAAAACACTAGGCACTGTGATTAGACATGGCATGAACAAGACTTCAGAGGTAAATGTGATTTTCTTCTCACAGGGATGTCCTCAAAAAAGATAAAAGTCTTTTATGGCTTTTTTTTTTTTTTTTTTTTAAGACTTTTAATGCTTCATCCATTGTGTTCTTCCACTCTTCCACTTGTGCATGGTTTGATTATACTTTTGCATCTGGCTTGTTGTAACCTCTGGCTGGTGTCCTCTGCTCACCATGAAGTCTGCAGCTGCTGAAATTTAGCAGTCTGCTCATCTCAATAGTTTCTCTGTTTACCTTGAAGAACAGTTCCCTTGCTTGGTGCTGTAATTGTGTCAACTTCTTTTTCTTACAAATCCTTTAAAACTTTCTTTCCATTCATAGGGTCCTAAAGTGAGAAATGTCTTTCCCCTCTTCCAGAAAGCCTTAGATAACCAAGGAACTAGTTTTTCAGGTTTGTAGCATGGAAAGAGGGTTCAAAAATATATTTTTGACATTACGTATCACAGACAAAAGCATGAAAACCCTTTGTATCCTTGCAAAGGGGCAACTTGCAAATGTTTTTTAGTCTATTGATTCTAAGCCTTTTTTAAGTTCAGCTTATTCTACAGTCTTCTCTGCATGCCTAGGAGAAGCTCCATTCCATCACCTCCAAAGCCTGGCACTGATTTTGTTTCTTACTTTAGGCAATTTCCCACCAGCTAACTCTTATTTTAGCAAAAAGAAAGCAAGAATGTCTCTGTATGTGTGTTCACTGAAGTGAGATGCAAGGATTGGTGCTAACAATTGACGAAAATTTTCAGTAATTCTAGCTATTATTTGGGCGTGCAGATTTTCTTCTTAGGAATCATATATAATCAGCAAAATATAGAATATCTGCAAAAATATGTCAAACTATCAGGTATATTCCCACCTCATGGCTTATTTCAGCTTGCCTTCAAAAAGGCTTTACTGAGCTTAATTCATATAAAGTCCAAGAACCTCTTGACTGTCTATGACAGTGTATGACCTTTTTCTCATTACTTCAAAGTGAATAGTTTCTTATGAAGGAACTCTTTCTAGCTGTAATATCTTCCATACTGAATATATTAATCCACTAGATTTTACCTCATTATGATGAGGTAATTACCTCTGGGTCTATTACAGACTGTGTTTGTTTTTTAAAAGAAATTATTTTTAAATAACTTATTGAATAATTTTTTCACGGGAACATAAGGTTTTGGATGTTTGGACTAGATGAGTCCAATCCCAACTAGCTGAGGTCCCTTACAACCTAAACTATTCTATGATCCTGTGTTTTCAATTAGGCCATTACATGGGTACAGTATGAAGTTTACTGTCAAAGGACAGTTCTAAATAGTAATGAGACTCATTGCTCAGGATTTGACATATATGAAGACAATTTGCTTTCAGAGACCTTGTTTTTGAAAGGCCTTCAGACCATAGCCACCTGTTACACAAGAGTCCTAAAAAAACTAGCTTTTTTATTATAACCACAGTTTCTTTTACAGACATCTTAGAGGTTGAAAAATGTTTTTTTCAAGAAACATCATTAGATTTTTGAGAGAAAACTCAGAAATACTTAAGTCAGTAAAATACAAGTGGTTGTAGACATTGGCTGATTTACAACCCTCCAATTCCTAACATTTATCAGAAGCGTATATATGTATCTGCATCAGCACAGGAAAGTATTGCAGGCACACATACACCAGCTCAACTCCCAGAAGAGCTGTGCACTCTTGCAGCTAACCTGAGTGGATCTCCATATTTACATTCATATGGATAAGAAGACTTTAGGACCTTTTCTTGGGCTGACATTTGATCTAAGTTTAGATTGATAAAAGAGAACAAAGGTAATGGTTAAGTTAAAGCCATACTTCTTAAAGTCAGGAGTCAGAGGTTTTGCAGGGTTTAGGATTTGCCTCTTCGCTCCTTGTTTTCAGCAAGAAGAATAAAAGATCTGAAAGGTAACGTTTTGAACTTCATCTTATGAAATTCTCTTTCTGGATTTGGGATTTGACACACACCTACTTTCAAAGGAGCTATATACTACAGTCATTTTGGAGTATCTTTTTTCACCTTGGCTTCATCAGAGGTAAAACTGTGCCTAGGGAAACAACAAAGGGAGTCTTTAAAAAATCAAAGGCATGTCTTTGTAAGATATTAAGCTCGAAAAACACCACAGGAAAAACTCAGAGACTTAAAATATGAGGGCAAAGATATTTACTGCAGTGCAGCCAGGAAAATTAGCTTAAAATGAGAATTTGTTTTAGGGAAAATAGTTAAAAACACAAATCTCTCAGATAGGTAGATTCAATGTGTGTTTAGTATTCAATCAAACTCTTTTTTGTTTCTAACAAGTGTAGTTTCAGTTAATACCATTCTAGTGGAGAAAAATATTGAAAGCGACTTTGGCATATAATTTGGTAAACTCTTAACCTTTAACAATGAAAGAAAAGACAACATTGACTTCTGAAAAAGCAGTTTCCACTGTAAAAAGGAGAACCAAAGAAGCATCTTACTTACTTAAATTAGTATAGCCTACAGCCTTGGCAACATGGTAAGTTTAACCTCTGATATCTGACTATCTGACTAGTACAGAAAAGTATTGAATTACTAAGTGTGATAGTTCGGACTTGGCTCCCTGCCAAATGCCCAACCCCCCAGTAGCAGCCTCTCTCTTCCCCTCTTTCTACTTCCCCCAGGGTAAAGGAAAAAAACTATGCAAATTGAAGAACCCGAAAAGCAAGCTAGTTATATAAAAAATATATTTTATGTATATTACAGTTAAGATGCTATGTACACAGCAAACGGGAATCCAAACACCCCCCGAAGGGATAGGGAAAGGGGAAAAAGGGACAAAAGGAAACAAAAAGGGACACCAAATAGATATGCACAATCAAACCCGAGAACTAGTAAAATAACTAGTAAAACAAATCTCACCGCGTCCCTTAGAAAGCAGGATTGGCAGACACTGCCAGCACTCTCCAAACTTCCATGTGGCAGGTCAGTGGATGCTGCAGGCCTCAGCTTTAGATAAGCGAGACCAGCGCAGGGACCCACTGTTCCCGAACTTCGGCGGAAGAGAAAAGAAACTAAGGCCGCTCCTCCCCTCTTATTTATACCACGATTTACGTAAAAATTGTATGGAATACTGGGAACACTGCCCCTTCCTTGGTTACAAACTGGTAACCAGGGAAGGCCTAGATTAAAACCACCACACTAAGACATAGCCCTAATCTTCCAAATAAGTTCTTGGCACCATTGTGAAGCTCTACATTAAGGACTGTGTCACAATGGAGAGAGAATTACAGGCACTCCACACACTCCCAAACTTACCTACACACTCCAACCCTATACTTACAGACAGATGTGAGGTCTCTCCTTCCCATACTCTTCCCCAGCCTAAACGAGTTCAGTACCATCTGTTTCCCCCTATGTCTCCTGCGCTCCAATAGTGACTGTCAAGTGGACCCTCTGTTGTACATCAGGGTCTCTCTTGCACCAGAAGCCCAGGTTATGGGACAGAACACCAGGGATGGTCTTAACAGCGCCAAGCTGTGGGGCAAGATCATTTTACACTTGCTGCTGATCACTCTTCCTCATGCAGTCAAAAGACACTACTATTATTTCTACACCGTATATAATTGAAAAGTCTAAGGAAAATTAAACTAATTGGTACAAAAAACCCAAAAACCTGGGAATGATAGAAGTACTTTTTCTTTTGTTTTTTGTAGCAGTACTTCTCATTTTTAAGAAGAGCATTGAGCTTTTTTCCTGAAAAAAGTTACTTAATATAGTCCTAATTAGAACTTTGGAAGCCTTTTTTTAACCTCTGGTGCTGCTTTGTGAACATCACAGACAGCAGAGCTCTGTTCTCATTTTTATAGTGCAATAAAGTGGATGTTTTGAAAACCAAGAATTGAAAAGGCAAAAGAAAACTCAATTTGGTTAGCAGAGCTTAAAAAAAATAACAAAAAAAAATAATTATTTGACACAAATTTATTTGATACAAATTTATGTATTTGTTCAGTGGATTAATGGTTAAAGCCAGTGGGAAGTGCTTCTTCACTACAGTTACCTGTTTCAGTGAGCATTAGAGCAAAATTTCTGATGGCTGGGGTTTTTTTTAAATTTCAATTGGTCTTGATAAAACATATGGAAGTTCAGACTTCCTTAATCAAAAGTCAGGATTAGAAGTGATAACTTCGCTAAAATGTAGAAGAAAGTAGTTGTTCACTATTTATTATAAGAAAATATGGAAGAAGCGGGGTAATGTAATTAACACAGGCACAGCTCTGAAGAAAAGTAAAAAAAAAAAAAAATCACTCTTTTAAAGCATACCTTTTATATCCTCTTGCATTGTCATATTGGAGAAATACATTAGTATAAGATTCTGACTGGCAAAAGATATCCCTTTCATGGCACCTTCCTTCTGCATGACCACATCTTTACAATGGAATTTTCAATTCCTTATTAGCCAAGCATATCTTGGTTGATTATATAATATTAGTTATAGCAAACTTTTAAACTTAATAAAAGCCATGTTTTATTTTCTCAAACCTGTACAGTTTCATTAAATTTTGTGACCTTAATGAGCATTATTATGAATTATAAGTATGATGAATTACAAGTGTGTTGTGTAAAAACATAACCATACATCAGGAAAATTTTGGCCTCAAGATTTCCTTGTAATTCTCTAGACATTTCCATGAATAAAATGAATTTCACTGCAGTTGAAAGTGATATTCATCCTAAAAAGTGTAGCTTAACTAATAATCCTAAAAGTAGGACAAGTAAAACATGAGATTATAATTTCTGGGTACCTTTAAAACTAAAAAAAAAAAAACATTTATGAATCAACATATTTTATGCTCAAAGCATTTGCCCTTAATGAAATGAATTCTTGAAGGAAGTTTTTGAGCAAAACCTTAGAGTCAATGTTTTCTCTGAAAAGTTTCTTTTTGACTAAATCTGTGTCAATCTTGCCCTAAAAATTTTAGTGTTTTACTGGATATATTTAAAACAAATGACATACATGAAATTATATGTATAAAAAATACTTTGAAAATGAGACATCTAACTTAAAATAGAAATTGTACTGCTTCTAGGCTTTACTGGTGCCTACCAAATACCTGCATAATATCTCACTTTGTCGGTACCAAAAGATTTTCACTGATTACACATCTAACCCACGATATTCTACCAAATCAGTTCAGCTTCTGTTCCAATTATGTCCTTTATGTCAGAAATAAATGATAAATAAGGGTCTGTATGGGAAACATAACACTAATAAATGACATTGATATATAGATGTCAAAGAAGCAGTTCTTAGATTAACAGATGTGGTGGCATCAGGACTATCAGCAGGAACAGATTGTTTTGTGTTGTAGATGAGAAAATAATTCACAGATAATTATTTAATTGATGGTTTCAGCTCTTTGTTTCTGTACAGAAAAATGTCCTCTGCCTGTGTAGTTACATTCCAAAGTCTTTCTTGCTGTTACTCTTTATTCAGGGGCAGAAGGGTTCAAATGATAGACAGTGATGCTTTTGAGCATTCAAGGAGCAGCAACAGATGGAAGTGGCAAGGGCACACTGACCATTTAAAACCTGTATTTTCCTAGGTCACACAGACTTTGCTTAATTCATTCTCAGGAGAGTATTTATTTTCCTTGCAGTTTTCTCACATCAAAGGGAGGACCGTGTTTTTTAAAGGTCCAAGTTTTCATCAAGAGGGGTATGCTTTCATGTGACAGAGATTACTTTTATTTGTTATCCAAATGCTTGCTTCCTGTCAGAAATATGCAATAGTAACAGAACAAAAGCACAAATATTCTTGAAAAAAATGGCCTTGAAAACATTTACAGTCAGGAAAGCAGCAGGGCAAGTTGATCTTGTGCTGTCAGTTTCCTTGAAACTCTTTACTCCCTCCATTTTCCTTCTTAAGGCGTTGAACTCTCCTCCAACAACACAGGCTTCTGCTAAGTGTTGAGGGAGTTGTGGCTGATCACAAATAATGTGAAATAAAGGGGAAGAGAGGTACATGAAATGAAAGGGATTGCTCCTTCTCTGAGGATAAAACAGCAGAACAGATACTGTGATTTAAACAGGAAGGAGAAGAATGATAAAAATAAAACTCATTTTTTCATTGTTACTATACATTCACAGAGAATATAAATATTAAGAAATACCACACTGTGTACTTTAACAAAGGAAATTATTAAGATATTCTCAGATCTTGATTTAAATTACAGTATTATGTAGTCTAGGTATTTATCAGCGATTTTGAATACTACACAAACGCAAAATATGCAAAACAGCTAAAGCCAGACCTACAAAATCATTACCAATCTATTGACTCATACATTAACAGCTAACTAAGAGCTGCATCCTTCAAAAACTTCTATAAGGCAGCTTTATTGATTTAGCTCATAGAGAAAATATACAGATAAATAGAACAGCATTTTTCTGGTTTTGTTTAAAGTCCATCATATCCATTAATATTTGGGGATAAATGCAGTAAACTATTATAGATATTAATGAAGTTTACAGTCAAAGTGATTTAGTGATTAAAACTTGTAATTCCATTGAATTAAATTAGTTGGATCATTCAAACTGTGATATCCTAGCAACACAAGAGTCACATTGGAATAAAATAATATGTTTTAGTTCTGCTAAGATTTTTTGTTAAATGAAAGAAAAATTTATATTTCAAATCTGTAAAATCACCTTTCCATCAAATATTATTAGCAGAAAATGTCTAAGAATTTCCTGTATAAAAATATACTGAGAATATTCTAAAAAGTATAATAGTATAATTCCATAAATTATGCTTTCCATAATAACAGTTTATTTTAAAATAAGATGATCAATATGGGCCATTTGAATAACTCAGTTGTAAAAGACACTGTAATGAAAACTCACAATATAATTTGGGATGATTTACTTGAGGCACTTTTTGTTGTTTGGGAATATAAATTTTATGCTTAAAATTATATTTAAAATTGTCTAAAACACTTTTATGAGAAAAATATTTTTGGAGGAGCTTAAAGCCAATAAAATTTCTCTTCTATTTCAAATTCAAAGGAGGAAAGCTCTTTGGAAAGACTAGGGGCATTTACATTACAATGAACCAAACATTCTAGACAGTCATAGTTAGCAGATAAATGTCTCTCATCATAAAACATGTGTCACTGTGTTTTAACAGTGGAACACAGTAATGCAAAAATGTGTACATCTAGTGATGAGCACTCCCACTCAAGTCTCCTTTTTGGGTTTACTATCGCAATAGTAAAAATTTAGGTATTTGGGCAACAGTTGCATAAAGATCTACAGACAGCAGAATTTAAACTCATAATCTCAGACAGTCAGAGGAGGAGTGCCATACAATTATTTACAAAACCTATGCCTCATGCCATATTCTTACTTATACAGAGACAAACAAGGCAAACACAAGGACTACATCAGTCTTTCCAAACAGGTTTTCATTGTGTTTTAATGCTGTTGGGAACTGTCCAATAAACAAACCAACCTGATCTATTCCATGTGGGATGGATTTTTGTTATATAAAAAAAGGAAAATGGGTCTTCACAGAATCATATGTGACTGCAGCACCACAAGACAGTTTAGGGTGGTAAGGACTCAGGGGGTCTCTAGACCAGCTCAATTCCCAGTGGAGGCTCAGCTGTGTGGTCAGACCAAGTTGCTCAGGGCTTCATCCCATGGAGGCTGGAAACCTTGGCACCACACCCCTTGACCTGGCCCTTCCTGGCTGTTCTCATGGCAAAAGCTCTTTCCCAGTACTTCTTGAGCTTTGTGGTGAACACACTTCCTCAAAACTCTTTACAGTTGCTTTATCAGCAGCTCTTTGTTGTGTTATATTTAATTCTGCAGTTGGTAGAGTCAAGCATGATTTGATCAGGATACATTCAGAGGCAGAGTTAGGCTTTATTTTGTGTTTTTAAGGAACCCATAAAGCCTTCTTTCTTGGCATGGTGTTCCTACTCTCTAGATCAGAAAGATCAAATAATATCAGTGTGAGCCTGATATGCATGTTGTTCGGTCTCCGTGTCCCAATTTCCTTCCAGATTTGAAGCTTAGATGTACTTATGATCAGTATTCACTTATTCACTAATCTGAATACTGTTCATCCAGTTTGAATGTGGAGATCAGCAACGTCAGGTGAACTTAAAAACCCAGTGCCCTGGATTTGCTACCTGGATTGGTTGTGCTGACTGAAGAAGATAGCAATTGTCTTAAATTCTACATGCCTAACAAGCAAGAAGACCACCCCTTTACTAGACAAGACGCTAATTATACTTTTGGTATTAGAGATTTCAGGCAGCAACAGCTAACTGCAGCAAGGTTTCCCCTTTGAACTAGTTATCCTTAGCTTTACCAGAAAAAAAAAAAATAGAAGGGAAAAAAAAAAAGAAAAAGAAATATTTAACAATTTGCTATGTTATTTTGAGAATTGTTGTGGTTTAACCTTAGTATGTGGCCAAACTCCAGGCAGTCACTTGCTCACTCCCTGTGGGGAGTCAGAAATCTAAAGTACAGCACAGTATGAGCTACCACAAAGAAAATAAACTCAATCGGAGCCAAAACCAGCACAATAGTGTAAAAGGTTTATTTCTTCATGAAGGTAAACTGATTTTTCAAGCATTATCTAAGTCTTGATCTTGGGAGCTGAAACTCCTGTTCTGCTTGTTGCTGTCTGCTGTCCCTGTCGAACAGATATATACCCTGCTCTGCCCTCCCACTTATCTTCTCCATTTTGTTCCTGAAGACAAAGAAAGTTATGAGTATATAGCAGCATATAAAGATTATCAAGAAAAAAAAGAAAAAAGGACATTCAGCTCATATAAATGTTAATTGAGAGGTTTTCACACCAGTTTGTTCTCTTTGTTCCATGTAAGTTACCTATATATATATTTATATATAAAATATATACTTACTGAAGGATCTTAATCCCTATGCTTACCAAGATGCTAAGCATATATTTACCACAGATTTGAGACAATTTAATTATTAGTGAGACAATAATAAGACAATCAAAAAGCATGTAACAGACTAGAAGATAACAAAAATAGTTTATTCCCTCTCTTAATTTCCACTAAATAGCTCATGAAGTATTTTTTTGATGTTTCTGTACCATTTCAGAAATGTTTCTTCTCAGAAAAAAATTCTTAATGCCTTAACAGTAATAAGTCATCAGAAGCTTTTATAAACTTGATGAATACTTCAGTGATCATGCTTGCAAAACACTTTGGGAAAGCAGAAATATTAGCTTAATATTAAATGCATCTCTCTAAAAGTTCTTTTCTGGTAAATGCTTAAAATATTGTTGTTTTAATTTGCATTAAATAAGTAAGATAAGAAAACTAATTTTTTTACTGTAGTGGAGCTAACATTACGGTTTAAAAATAAAAGGTCCTTTTCTTCAAAACCTAAACTAAATTATTTTATATTTCATCAAAATGGAGACAGATTATATTTTTGATTTGCCCATTACTTTGTTGGTTTTCCTTTTCTTTTTAGATATTCTATTGGTTATTCTATGGAATTTAATCATAGCTGATTGAATCTGTCGTTTTTATTTGGAGACTGTGTTCTGCTCTGCTCTCAGTAGAATTGGGAAGGAGAATAGTGCTGCCACACACCACTCAAAGTGTGATAAAGTCCCTCTGCTTGAACTGTTTATCTTCACTAGACCAGGCCCCTGACTTAAGAGCTGGAAAACAGAGCTTTGATGAATCCCCACTTGAAGAGAAGGAAGTGGAAAGACCAAGATTTCTTGTATCTAGCAAGAGATGCACACTTTTTCTTTCACTATGTTTTGAGCACCAGTTTAATATTTAGCACTTCTCTTTTCTTATGTTGAAACTCAAAAAATAAGAAAAAATGAAAATAAAAGTAAATGTTGAGGTGCATTTCTACTGCTCCAACTGACCTGTGTTATGATTTACATTACCCTTCTTGGAGGAAAAGGACAGGCCCAAGGTAATAGAGATAAGGTGTAGAAATATTTAGTAGTTTTCCAACCTTTCAACTCAGACTCTTAAAATCTTTCTGGCAAAATAAAGACTGAAAAAATAGGTGTAGGTAACTAAACCAGTGAAGGAGTTAACTGTGGGGAGAAGACGTCTTCAATAATGAGATATCTGAACATCGTCAGTGGAAAATATCAAACAGGCGGTCATACCTCCTTGTTTTGTGCATGTGGCCAGAGTGTGCAAGACAATATACTGTCTCTCACTCCCAACATGGGATCCACCTTTCTGCATGGCATATTTATGCCGTTTCTCTGCTTCCTGTGAAAGCTGCAACTCGGATGACTACACATTTCAACAGCGGCGGTTGCAAATTCCAGCCTGCATTCTGTTTTTAAGACTGCAGCCTGTATTATATTCTTGAGGAATACATTTGACGCATGTAAACTCAAAGGGTGTCAGACTCTATTTCTCATGACAGCAAGAGTAATTGGTATGATATGCAATAAGACTGATAGGGAAGTTCAGATCTGCTAGCTTACTCCACTTTATAGAACAATATTTCCTGCAGATTGATCTTTTGATGGACGAATAGAAAAAAAAGGACTTTTTTTTTTTTTTTTCTGGGATAAACACATATGAAGAGATCTTATCTCAGGCAGACTCATGTAAATCTGTCTGAACTGCAGTAAGGTCAGACAACTTACCTTGGGATTAGAATGTAACCTTTTTGTGAGAAGACAAATAGTTCAGGACTGCTTACAAAGTTACCTTTGTTCCCACCTTTGTACAGCTTTTATGAAATTTACATTTCCCTTCCTGTGTTGAAAATATCTGTTAAAGAAATGTGCATCCTTTCTTAAAGTACTCAATAGCACAATAATTTTACACTTTAAGCAAATCTTCTGTAGTGAAAAATGAAAGGCAGCAAAGTTCTCACCATTGACGATGTTTCTTTTTTTCCGCAGATCAGCTGTCTGTAATATATATTCCAGTCGTTCATTTTTTGGAGGGGATTAATAAGTAGAGGACATATAGTTGCACACAGAGATGGAAAAGCAAATCACAAAAGGCAGTCAAAACACTTTTTTGCATCCAATCTACACACAGTACTGGAGTTGTTTGGATTATCAGTAAAAGCATATGGCAATACTGAGGAAGGTAGTGCCCTGAGCTGGAGGACCATGAGGAGAAAGATTAACTCCCAGCTGACCCTGAACTTGTGCGGGATCTGCTGTTCTAGGTGGATCCCTAGAATGGGGATCTGATGGGATTCATCCAAGAATCCTCAGAGGGCTGGTTGATGTCTTTGCACAACCTCTCTTGATAATTTTTGAGAGGTCTTGAGAATCCAGAGAGCTCCCAGCTGACTGGGAGTTGGTGAACATAGAATCATAGAATAGATTGGGTTGGAAAAGACCTCCAAGATCATCAAGTCCAACCCCTGATCCAACTCCAATTACTATATCATGGCACTAAGGGCCACATCCAATCTCACCTTAAAAACCTCCAGGGATGGTGAATCCACCACCTCTCTGGGTAAGCCGTTCCAATGCCTGATTACCCTCTCTGTAAAGAATTTCTTCCTGACATCTAACCTAAACCTCCCCTGGCAGAGCTTGAGCCCATGTCCTCTTGTCCTATTGTTGGTTGCCTGGGAGAAGAGACCAACCCCCACCTGGCTATAACCTCCCTTCAGGTAGTTGTAGAGAGTGATGAGGTCACCTCTAAGCCTTCTCTTCTCCAGACTAAACAACCCCAGCTCCCTCAGCCTCTCCTCATAGGACTTGTGCTCAAGTCCCTTCACCAGCCTCGTTGCTCCCTCTGGACCCGCTCCAGCACCTCAATGTCTTTCCTGAACTGAGGGGCCCAGAGCTGAACACAATACTCAAGGTGTGGCCTCACCAACGCAGAGTACAGGGGAAGGATCACTGCCCTGCTCCTGCTGGCCACACTGTTCTTGATGCAGGTCAGGATGCCACTGGCCTTCTTGGCCACCTGGGCACACTCTGGCTCATGTTCAGCCTCCTGTCGATCAGCACCCCCAGGTCCCTTTCTGCCTGGCTGCTCTCCAGCCACTCTGTGCCCAGCCTGTAGCGCTGCAGGGGGTTGTTGTGGCCAAAGTGCAGGACCCGGCACTTGGCCTTGTTGAACTTCATCCCATTGGAGTCAGCCCATCTCTCCAGCCTATCCAGGTCCCTCTGCAGAGCCCTCCTGCCTTCCAGCTGATGTCATCTGCAAATTTGCTGATGATGGACTCAATCCCCTCATCTAAATCATCGATAAAGATGTTAAACAGGACTGGGCCCAACACCGATCCCTGGGGAACACCACTGGTGACCGGCTGCCAGCTGGATGCAGCCCCGTTCACCAGCACTCTCTGCTTTCAGGAAGGGCAAGAAGGAGGACCTCAGAAACTATAGGCCTTTCAGTCTCACTTCAGTGCCTACTAAAATCATGGAAAAGATTACTATTCAATGAAAATCTTTCTTGTTGAACCTGGTTTCCTTCTATGAAAGCCCTTTATGAGGTTACAGCATCACTGGTTCATTGAAGGGGGTGATTGTCCCAATCTGCTCTGTGCTGATGCACTCTCACCTTGAGTCCTGCATGCAGTTTTGGGCACCACAATATAATAGAAACACTAAGCTGTTAGAGGGCATTCAAAAGAGGGCAACAAAGATGGTGAATGGGTTTGAAGGGAAGCTGTATGAGGAGTGGCTAAGGTCACTGGGGCTGCTCAGCCTGGAGAAGAGGTGACTGAGAGGAGACCTCATTGTGGTCTTCAACATCTTCCCGAGGAGAAGTGGAGCAGCAGGCACTGATCTCTTCACTCTTGCAGTCAGTGACAGGAACTCAAGGAAACAGCATGAAGCTGAGTCAGGGAAGTTTTAGGCTGGATATCAGGAAAAGGTTCTTCACCCAGAGGGTGGACGGGCACTGGAACAGGTTCCCTGGGGAGTATTAGTCACAGTACCAAGACTATGTGAGTTTAGGATACTCTAGACTTCTTAAGCACATGGTCTGATTTTTTGGGTGCTCTGTATCAGGAGCTGGACTTGATGATCCTGATGGGTCTGTTTCAACTCAGTCTCTTCTATGATCTTAAAATTTTGTTTCCCACTCCTTTTGTTCTGTCCACAAGAAACAAGCAATTGCTGGGAAGACTGATTTTATAGAAAAGCAATACTAGTGCCTGTGATTCCTGAATTTTATTTTTTGGGGCGTGTGTGTGTATGTGGGTGTAATTTAAATCTCTAGGTATACAACTAGTTCTGTTGGGCTGACACAATAACAATTGTGAGATGCTGACAACAGTTCTTAGAAGATGATTCAGAGATTTATTATTTAATTCTTCCACTGAAAATCTGAATTTATATAAAGTAAAATAGCAAAAAAACCTGTGCCCCACTCACAATAATTTTAACCAGCCTTACTACCAAAATTGTCTATCTAAAAAGGGTCAGGTATATAAAAATTTGTTTTCATAACATTATTATGACATTTCCATGTGTGAAACGGAATATTACACAATTAAGATAAGGGAAAATCTAATAGGTTTAGAAGATCTCATTCATTTTTTCTTTCTTTAATTGGAAGTTTTAAAAGGACTTGCACTAATGTAAAGGATTTACACAAACCACCACAGAGACAAAACTCAAAGAAAGTTAGACACATGAAACCTCACAAATCCACTTATCCACCAACTCCACCTCTGAGAAATAATGAAAACACTGGGCTTATGTCATCAGATTTTGCTGCTATCAATTACTATGTTCAGCAGAGTGTTGAGAAGGTTTTCAAATGAAAAATTAATTGTGAATGAACTTCTAAAGAAGGTTTAATTTGCATAAGCATACAAAGTTATCCTAACTATCTGAACCTTTAGGCAATCAGAGTCTAAGGAAAGAAAACGATTCCCTTCCCTTGTGATTTCCACTAAATGATCTTATGTGTGGAAAAGCTTTGTCTTCCCTTCTTCATGAAATAATAAACCCAAAAGAATGATTTATGGATATTACTTTTTTAACTCCCAGCTCCATTCTCTGCCAGAAACATCCACTTTTCTTGAGCAAAGGTACAAGTAACCTCAGGTACCTACAAAATTGAATAAGTCTATTCATGTACTTTCAGAACTAAACTGTTTTCAAGGGGTGGGGCCATTCAATCTGATTGCTTTGACCTCTTAGAAAGGCTATGAAGGGGAGGAAAACCAAGAAGGCAAAGAAAACAGGTGTGCCTTCTCCTTAACAAATCTAAAAAAACCCCATAGGAAAGTTAGCTGAAGTTTCAAGGAGTAATTTGTACCTGAAGCTAGTAACCAAATAAGTCTTTGGAAAGGTCTTTCAATGCCTGAAACTTTATTTCCATTCCTTAATTAGTGAGAAGAGCCCAGCTTTCAAAATTGCACACAGCTCCATCCAAATGTAAGCCATTTGTTTTAGGTCCACTGCCCACTCCCTCAAAGCAGTGAATCATCTCATTTACTTATTTATCTTGGAATAGATGTTTCAAAAAGAAAGCTGAGTGGAATTTCATACAGTTCAATGAAAGGCTTTTTCCTTTTCTAACTCTTAATTTTGCAAACAACTATTTCCTTTGGGCGAAAATGATGGATATCGTGGTTGGCAAGTACCTGAACATAAGATGTTATCACTGACTGTCTAGAGGATAGCTTTATTACTTTGAATAAATCACAAATATTTCTGGTGAGAGTGAGGGTAGAGGGGTATGGGAAGGATGATAGCATATCAAAATTTTTTTTTTCTCAACTGATATAATGTATTTTCAGAAAAACTGAATTATTGCTCTAATTAGCACATTACTTTCAATTAAAAAGTGAGTGTTAACATTAGCTGGGTTTGTTTAGTCTGGAGAAGAGAAGGCTTAGAGGTGACCTCATCACTCTCTTCAACTACCTGAAGGGAGGTTGTAGCCAGGTGGGGGTTGGTCTCTTCTCCCAGGCAACCAACAATAGGACAAGAGGACATGGGCTCAAGCTCTGCCAGGGGAGGTTTAGGTTAGATGTTAGGAAGAAATTCTTTACAGAGAGGGTAATCAAGCATTGGAACAGCCTACCCAGAGAGGTGGTGGATTCACCATCCCTGGAGGTTTTTAAGCA
>NW_020955275.1:1049893-1055466 GCF_003031625.1 Empidonax traillii
TGATTCTATGATTATTTCATAAGCTAAAATGGATCTACTTTTTTGCTGTTAATGTGAAATTTTATTAAATTTGTTGTTCATTTTTAAATTAATCCTTTTATTATTAAAAGTGATCAATAATTCCACACATTTCGAAGTCACAATAGATCTATTGGAATCATTGGTTTAGAGCACATTTTACAACCATTACAGCAGATGTAATTTTCCTGATCTGTCTATATTATCTGACAGCAATGCCACCTTAACAAGCGTATGTTTTTTTTCACTGTATGGCAAACACCCAAATCTAAGGGCTGATGAGTGCTTCCTAGTCTGCCTCAAGTGTCTCAGGTTGGACTTGGCTCCCAGCCAAGTGCCTGGACCCCCTCCCTTTCACTTTCTCCCAGCCGACCAAAAAAAACATTAAAAGAACCCAAGCTAAATTAAATTTCAAAGTGGAAAATTTATATATACATAAAGAAAATTATATATACTATTAATCAAAGGGAAACCCCCAAAAGGAAAAAGGGAAGGGAAAGGAAAAAGGGAAAAAGGGATAAAAAGGGATACAAAAGGAATAAAAAGGGACAAAAAGTCAAATACTTCCCTCAAGAGGAAGCAAGCCACACCACACAGCTGCCAGCACTGTCCACCTCTCAGGGCCAACCAGACACGCCAGGTCTCACTCCCTCACCCGGGCAGAGCGACAGTAGAGCTACCTCCACATTGGGTCCACCCGAAGAAAGAGAACGAGAACTTCCTCTCTCTCCTTAATTATACTCTTGCTTACGTAAAAATCATATGGAATACTGGGAACATGACCTTGGTTCTTTGGTTATAACCTGATCACCAAGAAAGGCCTAGATTCAAAACCACTACACAAGGAAAGTTACCTTCACCTACTTTTTTAAAATCACACTGTTTATCTCTCCAGTGTAGTTCAGTATTGCACAGTACCTTCAGGGATTTAGAAGTGGCAGAAGTCAGCATGAAGAGTCTCTGCAGATATACAGTCATAAGTAATTGAAAAAAGTAGGTTTTTTCAGGTGATGCAGTTATTGCTACAGCATGGTATGTCAGTTGCTTCCGAGAAATCTAAAAGGTACTAAAAAATTGCACTGGTTGGAGGTGACCTCCAAAGCTGTCCTAACAAGCAGATGAAACCACAGTTCACTCTTACTTCTGTATAAAGACAAGATTATAATATGACACTGCATGATATCATACAAGTGACAGGCCAAACATAACATGGTAAAAAGCAATTTAAGGAGGAAAAATTGCTTATTTGCCAAGGTCCTACAAGTGGTCTGTGATTGCACCATTGACAAAACTTGTAAATCTTTTTTCTTTCCATCTACCAGGCTTGATTTATGATACCTGGGAATGAAAAATCTGATAATGAAAATTAGAACTTCCCCAATCCTCACTTTCTGTTTGTAGTTATACTGAGCTGCAAATATTAAAGGTAGAATTGATATATCTGAATCTTCATAGAAAATGCTACAGTCTAATAAGATGAGCTCCTTCTTAAGCTGAAGTTCTGTTATCATACTGTCAGGTCTGGATGTGAAATGACAGTGCCATTAATTTTATCACTGTTCTTTATCTGCTGAAGGACATTTGAAATAAAGCAGTGCAAAACTACTGTGATAAATTCCAAAACTGTAGTTAACTTGCCTTGCTTCAGATCTTGTTAAGAAAGAAAAGAGGGTTCTGCTACTCCTGTTGGTAAGTTTTCCTGAAGCTTAGTGTTATTAAGACTTTCTAGGAATGACAGACTTTTCCTAACTGTATTTTTCTCTTAACAGTAATGTTTTACTGCAAATCATCCTACCAATCTCTTCTTATTTATCCTTGTCTTTTGAAATACAGACAAAACAAGAAATCTTTTGCTATTCTGCATGACGACTCTTTCTCTGAACTAAACTGCTCTAGTTCAATACTTCTTTTTATTAGCTAATCCAAAGCTTGCAACTTGATGCCAGTTTACTTTGGACAGTTCTTGTTCCTTCTGCCTTGTTTCTTAATCTGTCATTGCTCCCTTGGCAGGGTTTCATCTGTGAACTACCCTGCTCCACCCTGCTTTAGTGATTGTCATTTTCTTTCACTTTTGTTCACGTTCATTCATACAAATGCATTGAATTCATGGTTACACAACATATTTTACTTAAAGTTCTGGCTTACTGTTTCTTGCCATCAAATCTCTAACTTTCATCATAAAAGTCAGAGTTCAAACAAAACAAGAGTGTATTAAGAAGTTGTCAATTGCAGTTTTCAGTTTTACAGAGAAAATAGCTTTTTAAGTGTGGTCTAGAAAACTGATCTTTGTAAGCAACAGTTTTGTTCTCATTTCTAGAAGGAATGTGCTTGTACTTAGACAAACATAGGCACAAACAATTTCTTTTTATCTATATCCTACAACTCTAGCTTTAATCTTTAATTCCCTTTAACATAATCTAATCTAATCTAATCTAATTTAATCTGAAAAGGAGGTTTTTCAAAATGCTCGTTAAAATAAAAATTATGGGTTTTCTTTCATCTTCACAGTTTTTGTTTCCTGAGCACATTTATACGGGAGCAATTTGGTCTTCAGAACCATTCCAAGAAAAGGCCAACATAATGGGATGCTTATTCAGATGTGTCAGTGCAGATGCTTAAAACTAGTATCTCTAAATATATAATAAAATCTCTTTGATCTCACTACTACAGGAGTGCTGCTATAGGAAAAACAGTGCCCTCTGATTTTAAAAGAAGCAAGTGGTCTGTGACTTTAACACATGTAACAGTAAGTTACTGCTTTTTTATCAATAGTGTAAAAATGGGTATTGGTGTATTATTCAGTAGTTCAGGCTACACAATGAAGACATTAAATATCACAAATAAGGGTCATTTTTTGCCCTTCTCTGTAATTCCTTGAGTTTCCCTTGAGCCTTCTCTCTTTCTGAAGTAATACCCTACATCTGACTTCAAATGTTGTCTACATCCAGTCTTGCATGGGCTTGTTTAAACATCCTTTTTAAATAATAGTATTTTTAAAATTAAAATTAGTATTTTTAAAATTGCCAAAATGTAGATATGAGTATTTCTGACTAAATTGCAGCATTTTTGGTAGGCAAAATGCATCAATCGAAAATTCATTCTCAAAATAAAGATCTTTGTGAGGAGTACTTGGATCAACCTTTGTTTTACCTTATTCTGGGAATTCTGGAAACTTCTGAACTCCTATTTTGCTGCTGTGATGTTGAAACAACTAGTTATTTTCTGTGAAGAACCCAGATTCCAAAGTACCCTCACTGAAGACATTTGAAGCAAATCCTCGGTTTCAGTTTTGTAAATTAAGACTAACTTTTATGAAAAAGCATCCCCCTGAAAAAGTGAATTCATTTGAAAGAAAAACAGGGTAATCTAAAGGGAAATAAAAGAATTGCATTAAAACTTGTCTTCTTTCTCAATATTTTTACATACAGTAAATTATATTTCAAGAAACATCAGTTTATTCTCTAAGTATTTTAGAGATGACCACAGTGGGCTACATTCTTACTTGAGAAACATCTGAGTTAGGATATTACAGTCTTCTTAATTATGCAGATATCCAAAGATAGGAGAAAGTTTTCTTCCAGCACTCTTAAAAACAGCAGTTACTTCAAAATAATGACAGGGCTTCTCATATTGAATTACGCAATATCATTGTTAAGAATGAAATCAAACTGTGGTTTTGGAATTATAAAGCTGATTAAAAACTCATTTACGGTGAAGTTTACTATGCTGTGATATACAAAGTGGCTCACATCTGTGCTGACCTTTGCCAGATGACCATCATCCCAAAATAAAAAAATATCAACCTATGCCACTTGGAATTAACATCTTTCTATCACTGAAAAATCTTAACACCTGTGGATTCAGTCATTTTTTCTTCATTTTTAGGACTGCCAAAATCGAGAGATTTCTGTTTTGGGAGACCTTCCTGATATGAATGTGAATATGCTGTTCAATTTTCATTGCAAATAAAAATTGACCTGATTTTGTTCTTATTTCATTATTTTAAATGGTTAAATTAATATTCACATGCAAAGAAATTTAATAAGCTGCAAACTATGCTGGTAAATTCATGTCCCAGTTGTATAACACAAAATTCCACAGCTCCCTGTTCAAAATATCATAACTTTTCAGGGTGAGGATCTTTTCTTCTTTGGGTTGTTTTTTGTCATGTATTTTTTAAATGCTCTGGTGTGTAGCACTGTAGGAATAAGTAATTCTCAGAAGTGAAGCATGAAAAACTATCCATATTTTGAGAAGAACCTGTATCTTTGAAACGACAAATTGTTCAGATCCTTATGATGTGTTTTAATCTTATAATGGCCCTCTCCTATTTTCATTAAACTTATTAAAAAAGATACATAAGAAATGTGTCAATTTTGACTGTCTGGAAAATGTTTTTATCCTATTTCTACACTTGGTAGAATCGCAAAATCAACAAGATTGGCAGGAAGCCTTTGAGGTCTCTAGTCCGACTTCAGTGCTCAAGAAAGGTCTCTTATGGCAGTTTGATGAGAGCTGTGTCCAATAGGCTGTTGAATGTCTCCAAGGATGGAGAATCCACAGTCTCCTCAGCTGATACATTTTTTTTCCTTAAATATTTTTTAAGAACTGGTCTTAAAAGATTGATTCACTTTTATATGTAAATTATATTCTGCATTTAGGTATTAAATTAAAAAAATTGGTCACGTTAAGGAAAATTAAACTGTAAAAGTAACAAGACTGAGAGAGATCATATTCCAGATTTTAATATTTCCCTCCCATAGATGAAATGCTTTAATACCTGTAAGATTCCCCCTGATTTTCCCCTCCTAGAAAACTGCTTTAATCTTCATAATTGTAAATGAAAAAAACTGCTTTCATTCTGGCAATTTCTGTTACAGAATTGTGCACAAATAATATTTTTAATGAAACATCCCTGTTTAGTTTATTCAGACCATTAGTTCATCATTTCCCCCCTTCCCCTTTATTCTTAAATCTCTATATTACTTAATTTTTTTCTTGCTTCAAATCCAAGCTTCTCTGTCATTTTCAAAGCTCTCCATAGCAACATGCTACCTTGATTTTGATGTTTATACTTTAGTCTCCTGTCTACACAAGGATTCTTTTAATTTCAGATTTTCTCATAGTCCATACTTAAAACACCTTATCAGTTAGTCTTCATTGTTCTTCTACTCATTTCTTTGAACATTTACAGAAACCCACTTATTCTGGAAAAAACTCTGATCATGTTGGTGCAAGCAAAATCAATGCTTCAGAATAGTATCTGTCAAATGTTGTCAATCTTTACCTGAACATTTGAAAGAATTTGCATAAACTAGTCGATGTTGTGCTTGTAATTATGATGCACAAGTGTCTCAGTTTAATTGAGACAAGGGTCTTTTGCTGAGGATGGATTAGGAGAAAAAAGACCCAAACCTTCTTTTCTAGCAATTATAGATTCGAAATTAAGAGGCTCCGATTGAAGGAAAGCAAATTATGGAAAAGGGAAAAAGGAAAAAATAACAGCCCTTTATTAAGTATGTGTGTATTAACGTAACACGAGGGAAAAAAGGAAG
>NW_020955275.1:1055824-1094061 GCF_003031625.1 Empidonax traillii
ACCAAACAATACCCCTATACCCACCAATAATCCCCTTCAAGAACAAAACCGATAAAACCGGCAAAAAAAAAAGAAAATCAAATAGTTCAATTTTTAGCACTCTTTGGTGCAGTTCC
Source organism: Empidonax traillii (assembly GCF_003031625.1). Taxonomy (NCBI): domain Eukaryota; kingdom Metazoa; phylum Chordata; class Aves; order Passeriformes; family Tyrannidae; genus Empidonax; species Empidonax traillii. The sequence goes on from NW_020955275.1 coordinate 1,055,941, forward strand.
AGCCACAGTCAGCAGGGGGCGCCGTCGCGTCACTGGAGATGTAAAAACTTGCAATGTCTTATACCGTTCACCAGGTGGCGCTGTTGAGTTATCAAAAGTGCAGAACCCGCAATATTCTATAGTAGTCACCAGGTGTCGCTGTTGAGTTATCAAAAGTGCAGAACTTGTAATGTTCTATAGTAGTCACCAGGTGTCGCTGTTGAGTTATCAAAAGTGCAGAACTTGTAATGTTCTATAGTAGTCACCGGGTGGCGCTGTTGGATCACTAGAGGAGTGGAACTTGCAATGTCCAGCGCTCGTCACCGGGCGGTGCTGTTGGATCCCAGGTCTCCGCCGGGTGGCAAGGGAGGAGGGGGGAGGGGGAAGGGAAACAGAAAGTTCTCCCAATGGAAGAAAAAAAACTCACGACTTGGTGAAAGTCCCGCGGTGGAAAAGAACCAAGACTGCAACCAGCCCGTAACTCTGCAGAGAGCTCCCACAGGGAAAAAAAGAAACAAAGGAGAAACCAGGCAGTCCCTCCCGTCGGCCGCAGCCTCCTCTCCTGCTCCCGAGCTGAGCTCCCCACCAACTCCCCCTTCTTCCCAACTCCTCCCCCGTCGTTGCCAGGAGACTAATTCTCGGTCGTTAAGAGCCAGGCCGACTTTTTTGTTCACTTGATGGTTCTTGAATAGCATTCATGCAGGGGGGGGGGAGGGGGAAAAAAGGGGAAAGGGAAAGAAAAATTCCTTTCTAAAATCAGAACTATGACAACAAGTATTCTTGTTAAATAAATTAGCAAATGAACATTTTCTGAATCAGTGATTTTACAGAAGTCAAACAAGAAATTTCAGATTTCTAACTTCTTAGATAAAGAAGGACACTTGAATAGTATTGAAACATTTGATGGTCTGAAACTGACATAGCTTCACATAAAGTCTCTGAGGTTAGGAAGTTTTATCCCCATATTACACATAGGAAAGTGGAGCACATTAGTTAAATCTACATCTCTAAGTAGAACAGTATGTAGTACTTTTCTTTTTGTGAAGCTGAATGGTGGGAAGGCCGTGTCTGCACTACAGTGAATCTAGTCTTTTGTGTCTTATAGACCTTAGTGACCTTATGAGCATAAGATTTAATGATTGGTTTTGCTTATTTTTTCAAAGTGTCTGAAACAGTGTGAGTCAGCACAGCAGTCCTTCAGAGTAGTATAAAATGAGTATGTATTATATTCATGAAGGCATGAAGAGGCACACAAAGCCTTTTTGATTAATATTGCAGGACTATGCAAGGTGGTAAAGACTATAGTGAATTTTAACTCATTCATTCTGCTTATTATTAATAGTACCTGGCATGTGTCTGTGAACATGCAGTTGGCCAAGCCTTGCCAAGAACCTTGTTTAAAATTATGAGAATTAGAAAACTAGTGAATAAAGTTGTTCTTTGATCTTATTCTATCCGTATTAAAGAAACGCCAAGTCACTCACAGCAAATCTGTGGCAGAGCAAAGAACTTTATTTAGGTTTTCTAAACATTGGACAAAATTCTTAAAGATGTCTTCGAAATGTTACTTCAGGTTTAAGTGCAGGCTTAAACCTGTGAGATAGTATGGAGAAACTTCAAGTACAAGTGATGCTTAATAAATACTTAGCTTGGGAATCCAAACAGTAGTGCTTCAGGTTCTACATGTAAATCTCCTACCACACAGGTTCTTTAGTTCATAGCAAAAAACAAAACCACACCACATTCACAATTGCTTCTTTTGGGTAATTCAGGTGAACAAGGTGGGCAAAGTAATGACACTTATCTTGAGCTTAAATTGTGTTAGGAAGTCTTGCAAGAACAATTATATTTGCAAGTTCTAGCAAAACGTGTCAGTCACTTCTGACAGTGAAAGGAGGTCGTCTTAGTATGTTATTGAAGATAAAAACTGTTTTTCAAAGGAAGGAGTTTACCTTTGTCCACACAGCTCAGTGCACTTCTTCTGATTCGCACACAGCCATCTCTAGAGTGTTGTTATCAGTTCTCCACCACTTTTCCCTGTGCCTATAGTAACTGCTGGGTTTGTGGTACAATAAATTACACGGCCCTGGATACTCAGGCAATGTATATATCACAGTATAATGTTCTAGAGGTGAAGTACAGGACTTAACTTACTAGTAGGCTTTTTTAAACAATTAAGTACTCCAGAGGTGTTTGTTTTTAATTAATTAGTTTGGTACTTTTTTGTTTTACTTTTGGTTTGGCAGTATATCAAGCAGAGACTTTCTGAAAGACCAGAAAGTAAAAAGAAAATGTTGTGGTGGGGATTCAAAGTAAACTGTCAATCGTGTGCATGATTCTGTAAGTGATTAATAGAAAAGAGAAAGCTTTTTTTATATACAATGGCTTCTGAATGATTAGCTGGTACGTAGTAATGGCAAATACATTACAGATTTACTTGGCAATAAGAGCAGTGTGTGTCTTTGACAGATATCAGCAAATAACTATTTTAAGCTCTCGTGTTACAATTTTACTTTCTGTTTCATTGTGATATAGTAACTGACTAGTTTTCAACAGATCTTCTATGAAATTTCCTAAACAAATCAGTTTCAAGAACAACATTAATTTTGAGTCGTTTTACCTATTAAAATAAATTTTCAGACAAATAAAAAAATCCCTCTTTGATCTAAAAAAAACCCCAAACCAGAAGCGTGAATATTACCAATTCACTTCAAATTACTCTGCTAAAATTTCTTATTAACTTCTATTATGAGGATTTACCCCACCTTTTGCTTCTTAGTTTCTATGTTCAGCTGAAATAGAGTTGCTAGTACAGAGTATGATTTTATATTGTGGAGATGGTTTAAAATCCAGTTCAGATATCATGTACATCAGCACAGCTATGAAGCTGTTCCAGGCTACTTACAAATGACAGTGGCTCAGTTTCAGAAACACAAAATCTCCAGAAATTACTTTCCACACCTTTTCTGTTGTTTCACACACTTTGAAATGGATCAAGGGTTAAGGTAGTATGTTTATCACTGAAATGGCAGAAATTTTGTTAATTCAGCCTTAATTATTACAAGGTTCTCGCTACTTGTTGGCAGTGTCTGATTCTAGATAGTACAATGTGATTAGAATGTGAGACCATTTTTCTTTGAAGTCTTCATTAACTCTTATCTGAGGAAAATGGACGCTGGGGTGAAGATATATGCAGGAGAGAGTCATATTTTCACAGAGGATATATGTACCTCACACACTACAAAGGAAGCAGAAGGAAGCCCAAGTTCTGCACCCAGACACCAGAATCCCACTCATCTTTGTAAAAATCCCTTTTGCCCCTCCCAGCACAGCTGTAGCAGGAACTTGTTGCCCTTCCTTGGCCAAAGACAACTTACTGCATTCAGGTGTTTTGATTTTTGTTTGTTTCTGTTTCCTTTGGTGGATTTTATTTGTTTGTTTTTATTGTTTTGTTTTGTTTTAGGTCTGTGATTTCACATTCACTGCAGCTGGCAGATACAGGTCGTCCACTTTCCTCTTGCTGTGGATCCTTCTGTATACTGAAACTGACATTTGCATTTTTATTTATTTCTTTGTAATAGTCCTTGCCATTCAGACAGCAGACAGTTATTTGCGTGCTGGGCAGCCTTAAGACACATAAAGCAAGTAAAAGCTGCTGGGCAGTTTCACTCACTGAGTGACGCAAGCTATTGCAGTGCAACAGGCAGCTTCAGTCAGAAAGCTTCAGTGCTGAAGAAATTTCCCTGTCATGAATTCAGGTTGTGGATTTCTCATGAGCTATGATTGACACATGGTTACATACTGCTGCCTTAGTCTCATTTTGTCTGTGCCTGTGTTTGTTCCTTGGGGAGCTTATACAAAGAAGGATATGAGTTGACAGAGTAGAAATCTTAATCTTTGGTGGGTCTTGCTTGAGGAAGAGAGGAGAAATTTATTCTGTGTTAAGAAAACGTTAGTTAGAAAGGAGAAAACAGTTGTTCTCAAATATGATGTAAATCTGGTTTTGCAGAGGTCCTTGAAGAAGGGTCTTTAAAAGAAAAACAAGTATGGCAAGTATACACTGTAAGACTTTAATGCCTTCACTACCTTTTTTCCAAGTCCAGTTGAAGGACTCCCTTTCTGTGTAGTTACAGTCTCATAGACATTGTCCAACATAGGTAATGTACTAAGAATCTTGGAATTTTTTGGAATACCCTGTCTGTTTGCTTTCTGCTATCCCATCTACATTAGAAGTATTATATAACCTGAAGTACTTCATCATAGGAGCACTTCAAAGGCATTCACAAATGTTAAATCTTGAAAACAATTTAAAAAGAGCTCAGCATTCTAAAACCATGTCACATACCCATGATATTTTAGATTTTTAGATATTTAATGCAAATTATTGGTTGGTCTTTAAGAGGTTGTAGAGAGCCACAGCTCCTTCTTTTTTTTTTTTTTTTTTTTTTTTTTTTTTTTTTTTTTTTTTTTTTTTTTTTTTTTTTTTTTTTTTTTTTTTTTTTTTTTTTTTTTTTTTTTTTTTTTTTTTTTTTTTTTTTTTTTTTTTTTTGTGAGCAATATTTCCTTAAGAATAAACCATAAAATATTTTCTAAATGTCACAGAAATAGTTCTTATGAAACATTTCTTTTGAAATATTTGAAAGTCAGATCCCAATATGATTTACTTGATTTCATCCTGTGGTTTTCTGTGGAGTTTAAGCTCCTTCTATTTCAATCTTCTCTGACTGTCACAGCATTTTTGAACTTTAAGTCTGAGACAGTGATTTGGCATTCTGAAGATTGGTCTGCCTACAGGCATTTCACGTACCTAGTCTTGATTCAGAATTACGTATTTAGGCCTGCTGCATTAGCTGTAATTTGACAAGGGAAAGTGGTGGAAGCTGGGCTTTTGACATGTTCTAGTTCCTTTTGGTATGATACAGCAATGGTGAAAATCAATGAAATATAAAAGATGTATGGGCAAGGCATCTGATTTCAAACTGAGATTAATAAAGTGGATTTACTTGTGTTACTGATGATATTATTTTGCAGGTTTGGAAGAGCTTTTTGATTTTTAAAACAAATCTTTACCCTGTGCTTTGCGTAAATCTCACGGAAAATTCAGTGATGCTATGTAAATAAGGACCAATACATTTGGTAAATAGCTATTTAAAAATACATCGATTCCTGAAACAAAATAATGCAGGGTATTCTCAGAAGATAATGCAGACCATGGGAAGGTATATTACTTAGTGCAAGCAGTGCAGTTATGCATTGATAGGATCTTAATGTCTGGATAAATACACTACAACATGAAAAATAAGAGACTGATGAAATATCAAGGAAATAAAACTGACCAGAAAGACATACTACTGCAGTTGAATACTTACTAGGAGACTTCTGAAACAACAATAGCAGCAAAGATCAAAGCAACATGTACTTAAGACTGGGCAGTCATGTTCTAGTATTTACGTGTGTATTGTTGGTGACTGAACTTCCGCCTGATGGCTCTGAAGTCAGCACAAATGCTGAGGCACGGAGGTGGAGAATTTCAGTGACACTGTGCTAGACACCAGGGAATTACAGACTGCATGCAATTCTTTGGACCCCAAAAGTATAATTTCAAAACAGTCTTTCAAAAGAGCATTATAGATATACACAAGATGGAACTTTAATATCTTGTCAAACAGAAAATGGGTCCAGAGGCTTTGAGAAGAAGTATTACTCCAGTTTGGTGGTTATTCAGTTCTCTGTACATTACAGGTCTCTTTTGTCAAAGAGTTGTCAGTGACTTCACTTTTCTTCATAAGGTTTTACCAGTGTAACTGATATATTTCCAGGGGGCATTCCCCAGTTTGCCCCCGGCAAGTGACACTGCCCTTTCTCCCAGAATCAGAATCACGGAACATGCATGCTGTGTTGGAAGTGATCCACAAGGACATTCGAGTCCAACTCCTGGCCTTACACAGGAGGTCGCAAGAGTCACACCGTGTGCCTGAAAGTATTTTCCAAATGCTTCTTGAACTCTGTCAGGCTTGGTGTTGTGACCAGTTCTCTTGGAAGCCAGTTCCAGTGTTCAACCACCCTCTGGGTGAAGAACTTCTTTTTAATACCAACCTAAACCTTCCTGGACACAACTTCAGGCCATTCCCTGGGGTCCTGTCACTGATCACCACAGAGAAGAGATCAGTGTCTGCCCCTGCTCTTCCCCTCGAGAGGAAGTTGTAACTGCAGTGAGGTCTTCACTCAGTCCCCTCTTCTCCAGGTTGAACAGACCAAGTGACCTCAGCCCCCTCCTCATACAGCTTCCCCTCAAGACCCTTCATCATCTTTGTTCTCCTCCTTTAGAAAACCTCTAGTAGCTTAATGTCTTTCTTACATTGTGGTGCCCAAACTGCACACAATATTCAAGGTGAGACCGCCCCAGTGCAGAGCAGAGCGGGATAATCACCTCCATTGCCCGGTTGGAGCCACTTCGCCTAATGCCCCCCAGGACAGGGTTGGCCCTCCTGGCTTCCAGGGCACTGCTGGCTCACATTCAACCTTCCATCAACCAGGACCCCCAGGTCCCTTTCCTGACACTCCTTTCCAGCATCTCATTCCCCTGTCTGTATGTACATTCAGGGTTGCTCCATCCCAGGTGCAGAATCTGGTACTTTCCCTTGGTGAACTTCATATGTTTGGTGATTGCCCAGTCCTCTAATTTGTCAAAGTCTCTCTGCAGGGCCTCCCTGACTTTGAGGAAGTCAACAGCTCCTCCAGTTTTGCGTCATCTGCAAACTCGCTTAGTATTCCTTCTAGTCCTGTGTCCAGGTAATTTATGAGCATGTTGAAGAGCACTGGGTCTAAGATGGAACTATGTGGAACCTCAGTATTGACAGTCACCAATCTCATGTTATCCCATTCACTATTACCCTTTGTGCTCCACCTCTGAGTTAATTGTGTTTATCCAACTGTGGGCTGGACAGTTTGTCCAGAAGGATCCTGAGAAGGATCCTGTTGCTTTCCACCTTGTAAGCTAGTTTAAAGCTCTGTCAACAAACCCCACCAGCTGCTGCACTAAACCTCTTTTTCCCCTCTGAGATTGGTGCTTCCCATCAGGAATCAGTAGACAAGGTGTTGATTAGTTCATCTCATGGTCAAAAAACCCCAAATTTTTCTGATTACACCAGCCTTGGAGCCACTCATTGACCTGATGGATCTGCTTATTCCTACCAATATTATCCCTTGCTATCGGAAGGATTGAGGAAATCACTGCCTGTGCTCCTGATCCCTCTACCCAGTTGTCCCAGGGCCCTGAAGTCTCTTTTGATTGCCCTTGGGTTTCTATTTGTTATTTTGTCACTGCCAGTTTGAACACCCAATAGTGGATAGGAGTCAGAGGACGGTACTAGACTGAAGAGTTTTCCAGTAATGTCTCTTATCTGAGTTCTTGGGAGACAGAAGACTTCCCTGTGAGTTGGGTCTGGTCTGCATATCAGGCTTCTGTTACCCTTAGAAGGAAGTGTCCTATTATAACTACCCTTATTTTCCTCTTAACAGAGAGGTCTTGATGCAGGGTGCAGGTGGTGATTTAGGAGGCCCCACTACTCCAAAAGGACCTTTGCCCACTTCTCAGTTTTATGGTCCTCTAGGTCCAGAGCCTCATACCTGTTATAGAAGGTGACAGTCCTACTTGTCAAATTCTGAGAAAGGGGAGGAACTTTCCTCCTGGTATATGCAGTGACCAGCTTCCATCCTTCATCTTTAGCAGACCCTTGACCAACAGTCCTTTGACTAATTATGCTGCAGGGTTCCAAATCCACTTGTTTCTCCACTTCAATGAGGTTTGAGGCTCCCAAGAGTCTTGAAACTACAGAATCTCTGAAAATAATTGGTGTCTGTCTTGCTTATTTGCCTGAATACTACGAAGTCTGTTTACTTCATCCTGTAGCTCCTTCACGTGGTGGCATGGCTCCTCAACCACAGCACGCCTTCTGTTTGTTGGCCTCAGCCTCACAGAGGCATCAGGCTCTCCTGGCAAGCGCTGGAACTGGAAAGCTGCATTTGCCATCAGCAGGTCTGGCTGGCTGGTGGCCTCTGACACAGTTGGTACAGTGACTCCTGCAGGAGACTGACTGAGCTTTGCAGTGCATCAACATCATAACTGAGGAAGTTTAAACTAATAAGCTAAAAAAACTGGGGCTGAAAGGATCTCTTTGCTCTTCCTCACATCTACGGAGTCTGTTATCTGACTGTTGGCTACTCCCAGACAGTCAGAGAGGACCTTCCTTCTAGCCCTGCCTGTTTGAACTGCCATACAAACTACCTTGCCACTCCCTCACTGCTGTGCCCCAACTCTTTTTGGCCACTCCTATTTGCCATGCTCTGGGTCGCTCGTGCTCCCTGGAGCTGCTTAAATATCCCTCAGTTGTTCCTGGCACTGCATCATCCTCGCCTGGCTAGCTGCCGACAGCTTCTGGGTTGTGGGATTGCTGCAGGTGCTTGCGAACCCAGGAACTGCCCTGTAAAGCTGGATCTCACCCACCGGACTTGCTTTCACTCACAGGAACTTGAACCTTGATGACTGAGAGTTTGTGTACGTCACAGAATAGAACAGGACAGTTCAGAGACCTAAACTGATTTTTTAATCCAACTCTCCTAGTGCTGGGGTTTTTTTGGCAAATTGGTAAGTTTTCACAAGCTGGAGGGTACTCAAAAGCCATCTGGGGTTGGATTGTCTGGCATTTTCTGGAACATTCTCCCTAGAAGAGGACAAAACCAAACAAGACTACTGTGTGATACCCCATTCCTTGTTCTTCTCCAGGAGCACCTGACAGTTATTTGTATACCCTAACCAGTGCAGTTAGCTCTGCCTATATAATCAGTGTTATTCAGCACTTTACACAAAGCTACTTGCCTCACCCTAAGGTAAGTGTTGAAAGTCAGGAGGTCTAATTATGCCTTATGAACCTCTCTACCTTTCCAACATACTGGTAAGGTGGCAAGCATTTTCTTCTTTGCTCAAAAGCAAAGCAGAGCAGGTAATTTCTTTGTTGCACTAGTGATAGAGTTTAAAAATATTAGGTTTGTACTTTTTTATTTGATGTTGTATTTTATTTTGCTTTATTTTATTCTGAAAATATCAGTTAACTGAAAGTTTAGGACACAGATTTTATAGAGTTATCAGAAAGCAGTGAGGAATAAAAGCCTTTATACCCACTTTCAACTTCCTTCGAAGCAATTAAGAGGTCTAATTCTAGTGTTGTGATCAGGGGAAAAAATGGCACCAAAGTCTTTGATAGGCTCACACTCTTCTGAGCTAAGATAAGGTGATATTCCTAGGACCAAAAGACTTAGGAGAAAAAAAAAAACCTATGGAGTGTTATTTTGACATAAAAAAGCAAATGGGAATTCTGTCCACGGGAGACAAAAATTAGTTCTGAAAGATATCAAATCCAATTGCACAGAAATGCAAGAGGAAATAAGATGTCCTCATGCTGATTTTCATCTGCTCTCTGATGGGTTGTACAGATGTTTCCTCGTGTTTGCTACTGCAGGGATGTCCCATGTTGGAGAATTTTGCCCTGTCAATGGGAATGGTCACCACTGCTATCTTGACTGCTAACACAGACAGTGCTTTCATTGGCTTTCTAAATATACTCTCACATGTCAAATCCTGCAAAATGAGCAATTTGTGCAATGAAACAAAGTTGGCAGAGATGAAATTTCATGTTTGTCCCCTGGCATCACAGTAGTAAACCTGAAACTTAGAGTCTGTCTTGACTGCCTCTCAAGGATGGTCCAAGGCATTCATGAGGGATGCTTTGCCAACAGGCACTTGCCCAGGAGAGGACCTTCCTCCCTATTTAAAAGACCTATTTACTTCAGCTATTGGAAAAGTACACAATTTCTGTGGATTGTAAAAGGAATGGTAATATTTGTCGTGGATAGATTTATGCACTCATAAGAGAGAAGCAACAATATATTTTTATTAATACAGTGAATTTTGTAATAGTGGTTTAAAAAGATTTGATATCGAAGTGCACCTTATTTAGACAGGGTCAGACAAAGTGTCAGGTTGACCGTCCCATTGAGTAGTTCGGAATGGACCCCAGTGCTTTCTAAACTCCTTCTCACAGAAGCATCTGTGAGTGGAGGCTGATTCCAAGCCTAACCCCAGACTTGGTCAATGGTTTTTGTCAAAAAAAAGTATATATGTGTAATCAATCCTTTATATCACTCAGCTAAGATTTCAAGGTTAGCACACAAGTAATCTCTTACCAAGAATATGTTGTGGCAAGGTATATCTCAGCCTTGAGGTGTAATCTTGAGAGGAGCCTTGTCTCTACTCGAGTGGACATCCTGCGGGGTGTGCAGCCCACTTCCATAATGGAAGCATGATGGGGTCTTGGCTGTCCATTATTTATGAAGTAAGATGACTTACATGTGGTTTATGACTTGCATGTTACATGACTTACATATTACTTACGAAGTAATATTACTTAGAGCCATATTTTCTTAGCAGCACCAGGCAGTGTTTGATTATTATATTGCCATCCATTTCCCAAAGCCCAGAGTAAGCTGGACGTGGTCATCACAACCCCCACTGGTGGTAATGACTTAAGCATGGGGAAGGCACACATCACCACATGTATGCATCAACATGCACAGAATTAGGATAAGAATAAACGTTTGCCAAATGAAGAAAATGTCTGTCAATTCCCTTTGTAGTCAGGAAAGAGATAAGCACAGTATTAGCAGATTGAATGGGCGGAATTTTCTCATGGTATTTTTGTTTTATTGAAGAAGGAACTTTCAATTATATCTAAATTCCTTTGGATTCAGAAAACTGAGGCACCACTCAGCAGCTTTGTCTTTTCTAGCTCTATACTAACCAAAGCTCTTCATTAGCCTGTTTTTGTAAGACTGCTAAGACTATTGAATATGACAATCCTAATGTATGTTGTTTTGCATATGAAACAAACTGCTTTTCAACATTTCATACTCATGCTAGAAAGCACTGATTAATCAGTTATGTTATTGTCTTAGACATTAGAGAGAAAATAATAGGAAGTTTCATGCAAGGAGTAATTTAGGACCAACCTGTCTTCATTTCAGGCAAAATTGTAACACAGTCAAACTGCAGGTTCTTTTTTAAAGATTTGATATATTATGCAAAAACAAAAACCAAAAAAACAAACCAGATTTTGGAAACCGAAGTTACCTCATTATCTTGGGAAATGAATTACAGCCGTTGTACATTTTAGATTACAGTTATGAAAAACCTGGTTACTAATGTCAGTCTGTCATTTTTTGCCACTCATAAAGCTTCATCAAAATTCACAGTAATATTTGTTGGTTTCTTCCCACTTTTTTGAGAATAACCTTAAAATATATTTTATTAAATCAAAAACTGGAACAAATCACTGACTCAACAATGTAAATAGCAAATATATTTTTCTTAAAATCTCACCTAAATGGTATTATGATATGAAGTCAAACCTCTGAATTTCAGCCCTGCATTTGGATTCACTGGGAAAATTTCTACGCAGGCAAATGCGTACCTGTTTACTGTTGCAAGGGGAAATACATGCTTGTGTCATCACACCAAGTGTAAAATACCTGTGCTTGTGCAACTAACAGTATATCTATGCTGTGAGTTTTAAAACTTCTGAGCATAGCTGACGGTAGGAATAGGACACCTTTCGGATCTTAAAAGCCGTAGGTTGGGACACACCTACTCAACACACAACTTTTCCTCCCTATATATACAGACAGATGACCTGTTAAAGATGATTTACTCTTTATAAATGAGAAGGTCGTGGTTGAATTGGAACACTGTAATTTTTTTTTAAACTCACCCTTTAGTTCCTTGATTTTAGCCTGAATGGACTGCAAGAGTCATTCCTTCAACATTGCAGTGTCACAAAAGTTTAAGGGTACAGTGTTAGTTCTCTGACTTTTTAATTTTTTATTTTCAACATCTGATGTCTCTGGCTACTGAACTAATATATTATCAACTGAGGATATAATTTTATCAGCATGGATTTATAGGACAATAATGTACCAAGTATGTTTGATAAAAAAGAAAGACAAAAAGATTTTTTTTGTTTTAAAAATATTTTCAATAAATGAAGAAAGAATGTTTGGGAATATATTTTCATTTTAGAAATAAGAAAATAATTGCAGTCACTGATTTAATTCCTGGGGACCTCTAGAAAAAAACAATGTTATGTTGTTTTTATTATTATTGTTGTTCGGAGAAAAATCACAATCTGAATATTTCAGATGAAACAAAGGTCCTGTGGAATCTGTGAGAACACAACCCAATTTTCATTTCAAAGATTTCCAGTTTAAATAGATAAAAGGCAATGAAATATTATATTCATTTTCCCCATTTTTCAAATTGGAAATGGGCTAAAAGAAGTGACCAAGGAGGTAATGGAAAGAAACTTCAGTTCTGCCCAGCTTGGTGACGTCTGCAAAATGGCTGAGGGTGCACTCAAGTCCTTTGTCTGGATCATTGATAAAAATATTAAACAGAACTGACCCCAGTACTGAGCCTTGGGCAATACCAGTAGTGACTGGCCACCAGCTGGATTGAATTCTATTCACCACGCCTGGCCATACAGTCAGCTTTTAACCTAGAAAAGAGTGCACCTGTCCAAGCCATGAGCAGCCAGTTTCTCCAGGAGAATGCTGAGGGAAACTGTATCAAAGGCTTTACTAAAGTCCAGGTAGACAACATCCACAGCTTTTCTCTCAGTGACCCAAATGAGCAGGTGGCCTGGTCATAGGAGATTGATCAAACAGCACCTGCCTTTCATTAACCACCACTGTCTGGGCCTAATCCCGTGATTGTCCTGCACATAACTCATGATGGGCACTCAAGATGATTTGCTTCATGACCTTCTCTGGCACCAAGGTTAGACTAGCAGGCCTATAATTCCCTGGATCTTCCTTCTGATCCTTCCTGTAGATGAGCAGTCATATTTGCTCACCTCCAGTCAACTGGGACCACACCAGCGAGTCAGGACCACTGTTACATGATTGAAAGTAGTTTGACAAGCTCTTCTGTCAACTCGTTCAGTACCCTCAGGTGCATCCCACCCAGTTCCAAACTCACAAAAGATTGACTCTTTCAGGAGTGCTGCATTTATCTTTGTGTCAGGGAAAATCCCAAATATTTATAACCTGATGTTCATTCAGTCAACAGTAGTTTTTCTATGTAACAAAAAAATATTTTATGTCCTTTACTTTGTAGACTTGTGATCCACTTGACCCTCCCCTCTCACCGTTTTGTTCTCCTAAGTATTTCTGAATCAGAAGTTTTCATTAAGGTCTTTTTTTTATGAATTGCAAAATTCATAAGAGCTCTGGGTACTGATAAACTTGAAACTGCATGATTTTGGGATATGTTACTGACATAAAGTGACATTGTTCTGCTGGGATCCTTTTATAAAAGGAGCTACCTTTTATTCACCTCCTACTTTTTCATAAAAAAAAGAAGATGCTAAACAGAAATGTTGGTGAGACTAAGTATTCTGTTCATCTTCTCTGGCTTGAACTGTTATGGATAGTTAAAGGACATATACTATAAAATACACAGACAAGACTAGGGGAAAAAACCTCAAAATCATGTTGGAGCAGTTTCTTAGTCTTCAAATATATTTGCACATACAGATGTAGATAAAGGGGCAGAATCTTGCTTTATTTCAGGTTGTTAGACTTCCAGAAAGCATCCTACTGACTGGGAGTGTGGGGAAGTTATGTGTGGATTTAACTGAGATGAAGTTGACTGTTGTTCTCTGAGATACAAGACCTGACAGTGCTTGGGTAACAGTTAAACAGCAACTTTCTTTTAACCTTTAAAAATTGAGTGACTAAACCATGAATTGGTAAAATTTTATAATCTTATAATTTAGATCAGTGCCTGTACTCAACTAATATTGCTGTCAGTATTGATGATGTCTGGTGTAGCTCCACATAGGTTGGTGAATATACTCGGCACAGTTTTTCTGTTTTTCACTGTCCTTTCAACTTTTTCTTTTTTCTGTAATTAAAGAAACAGTATGCATTCTCTCCAGGAGATTACTTTTCACTGTTCTTCAAATTTTTATTTATGAAAAAGTAATAAAAATATTGAGCTTAAGTCTATATTTCCCTTGATGCATTAGAAACTTTTTAACCATTTTGTACAAGTGACATCATTTTTATAAAAGTGACACATGGTTTATCCTGTTATCTGCATTTCAGATTAATGACTCCATGTGATGATGTCATTTCCTATTTGTGTGAGAAAACATATCCCCTGATTACTCTGCTTATGCTTATTAATCCAATCATTCTTCACTTTTTCTTGCTTCTGTAATAGCTGTAATTCTTCGGATGTGAACATCGTGAACCTGTTTTCCAGGTCTTCAATCTTATTATCAAAGTAGTGTAATCTTTTCTGAATCACCTGAAAATCCCACTCAGAAGGAAAGGTGAAGTTTTTCAGTTTTTTATAGTTTTCCTCAGTTACTTTTTCCTATTATCAAAAGTAAAATACTAGCAATCTATAGTGACTTGTGCCAGTGACTTGTGTACTTCAGGGAAAAACTTCAAGACTGTTAGATTCAGAAGGAAGAATTAACAGTTATCTTAATCTAGGCTAAGCTTCTGTAAAACATAAACCAAGTCTTGCAGCAACACAATAATTTTTTTCTGTGCTCCAGCAAGATCCATGTTTTACTTAAAGATTCAAATGAAAGAAAAGAGGAATGTGCTTTGGTGTTTAGTTTCAAAACTCAAGATTAAATACTAGTTATCTACATGATGGAACTCTAGGTGAAATTTTGTTGCAATGGATCTGCAGTATATAAGAGAAAACAGAAGTTTTAAATGTTGTTTAGATGATCATGTTTTCAAAATGGCTTTTTGTAGTCTTTTTGCTAACTCACCTTCTTCTTCCCAAAGTTCCCAGCATTATTTCTACTCTGGAACATCTGGGAGATAACTGAAAGTTTTCTCATTGGCTTTGTTAGCTCCTTGTCTATTGGTTGTTAACCCTTTCTTACCATTGGTAATTCTGTAAGACCCCCTGAACTTTTAATTGGTTATTCTGCAATCCCCTCAAAACCTCTGTATATCCTTACCTATACAATAAATCGTTCTCTCACTCGTCCTCTCCTATGGTCTCTGTGGGCTCCATGGGGACCACGTGGTGGTGGTGGGGGGGGTAGGTAATGGGCTAAAAACTCCAGATCCTGGAGCCCCCTCCCTTTCCCAATTCACCTCCGCAAAATTTCATAACTCAGATTTTTAGGGCAGAGGAAATGATGATCTTCATTTATGCTGATCTCCAATAAAACGCACAGCAAAGAACAGTTGCATTGTTGCATTAAGATCAAGATGTTTTTTCTTTTCTGTTTTCTGTGAGTTTGCCCTTCTTTTATTTTATGTCTATCTTGCTAAGATATGGTGTTAAAATCTCAGAATGTAGCCTCTTACGAGGTTATGTCAATACATCTGAAGATATAATCCAAACTTTCCAGATATTTTAAGTGCAAGAGGCTATGAAATGTGTTAAACTAACTCATGTAATTGAATATAGGTTTCCTTCTACACTAAATCATCAGTATTGTATGATTTTACTTTTCATTAGACTGACTATATGGTGGAAATATGAAGGTCACTTTTCTTTTTAAATTCATGTTCAACATTCACACTCTTTTGAATTTTGGAATTTTCCAGAATTCCAGCATTCTACAAGTGAAAATGCACTTGAAGTAGGATTTGAAGTAGGATTTACCCCTTCAGTGAATATTAAGGGATATGACCAATTCCATGAGAAATTCAGGAAATTGCTAAACTTCAACGGTTTTATATTACTCTTTATCTCTTTTCTGCTCATTACAAATTTTCATTATTGACATGCTCTAAAGTAGAGTTAATGGCCTCTCTTCATAAGTTAACCAGAAAGAAAGGGCTGAAACTAGAGCAACACTAAGATTGACTATATTTCCCCCTTACAGCTTTGTTAAAGAGGATTTTTGTTATTTTAAAATGCTTTCTCCCTCTCCCTCACAAAGAACAGGGAAATAAAATGCATGTCACGCCTGATTCTGTTGTTCATATTCCAATTTACTGCCTTCTTATAAGTCTAAGAGTTGTTCAGGAACATTGGTTCACCACGTACCAGGTAAAAGAAGGACATTAACACTTTTCACTGAAAATAGTGTATTGCTGAGTAAAGCACTTGCAAACATAATTAATGTTACTCAATGTTGATAACATTCTTATGAGACACTTAAAAGACCTACATACACTCTACTTAAATATTTTTATACTAGTAAGGTATATACTTAATTAATCCTTAGAGCAGTGTTTGGAGTAGTTTTCATTTCCTCCTACTAGACTGGAATAAAGATCTTAGTTTAATTAATTTTTTAGACCAAATTTTTAACTAGGAACATAGAAGAGCTAATGAAGTGCTGCATTCAAAAGACATTGAGGTACTGAAGAGCAACAAATCTGGTGAAGGGCTCTTATGAGGAGGGGCTGAGGGAATTATGGTGAGGAGAAGAGGAGGCTCAGGGTGGACTTTCTCTCTTAAACTACCTGAAAGGAGGTTGTAGAGAGGTGGAAGTTAGTTTCTTTTATGAAGTAACAAGTGACTTTTATGAAGCGACAGAACCAGAGGAAACATCCTCAAATTGCACTAGAGGAGATTTAGATTGGATATTAGGAAAAATTCTTCCCAGAAAGGGTGGTCAGGAATTGGACCTGGCTGCTCTGGGAAGTAGTGGAATCACCCTTAAGGCATTTGAAAGAAGTGCAATTGTGGTGCTTGGGGACATAGGTCCAGACCAGCTACTGTGAAGAATTCTAATTCTATCCCAGCCAAATCCAGCACAACATGACTTAGTGGTAGACTTGGAGCTGTAAGAGTAATGGACTTGATTGTTCTAAGGGTCTTTTGCAACCTGAATGATTCTATTTTGCAACCTGAATGATTCCATGATTTCCTGACTTTGACTTTACTGTCCAGTGAAGGTGTTGTCAGTAGTCATAGCTTAGTGCCTGATAGATATTCATCAGACCTTGTATAGTGATTTTTCTGGCTAATCACCTAATTGGGAGGACATACACTATACCCTTTGCTGTCAGAGTTTACTTTTGAATAAGACACTTCTTTTGAAAATGTATTTCAGGTCTTCCTTCTTCTAGAGGTACTTAAGGAGGTAATTGTCAGCATTTCTGAAACATAAGAGCAATGATTTTCAGCAAGCATAGACAGCTCTTAATCCAACTATGCTTAAGTAAATGGTGAGAGTATTGTACGTGAACATAGATCTTGGGTCCCAGGATATCAGTCTGAAAGTGTATATATTTCACAATTGAAACCAACAAGATAAACAAACGGTTTTAGACAATATATGATTTCTATTATAGGTTTGACTAATCTCACATTACATTTGTATTGTTGTATAAGACAATAAAACAGTAAGAATAACCTAGTTCTTATGATTTAACTGGAGAAGGTGCACAAGTGATAGGGAAAGAAGTTATCATAATTCTACATCATTTACCAACAGTCCTGGTCCACTGCGGAGGTCCCAGATGATTGGAGGTTTGAGAATGTGACACCAATCCACAAAAAAAGGCCAGAAAGGAGGACCTGGGAAACTCCAGGGCTGTCAGCCTGACCTCGGTGCCTGGCAAGGTTATGGAGCAGATCATCCTGAGTGCAATCCCACAGCACCTACAGGATGGACAAGAGATCAGAGCCAGCCAGCACAAGTTTAGGAGGGGCAGGTCCTGTCTGACCAACCTGATCTCCTTTTATGATCAGGTGACCCACCTGGTGGATGAGGGGAAGGCTGTGGATGTGTCTATCTGGACTTCAGCCAAGTCTTTGACACTGTCTGCCATAATATACTCCTGGAAAAGCTGCAGCCCATGGCTTGGACAGGGGCACTCTGTGCTGGGTCAGGAACTGGCTGGAGGGCCCAGAGAGTGCTGGTGAACGGGGCTGCATCCAGCTGGGATCCAGTCACCAGTGGTGTCCCCCAGGGATCAGTGCTGGGCCCAGTCCTATTTAACATCTTTATTGGTGATTTAGATGAGGGCAGTGAGTCCATCATTAGAAAATTTGCAGATGACACCAGGCTGGGGGATAGTGTCGAACAGCTTGAATGCAGGAGGGCTCTGTAGACAGACTGGGACAGACTGGAGAGTTGGGCTGATTCCAATGGGATGAAGTTCAACAAGGCCAAGTGCCAGGTCCTGCACTTTGGCCACAACAAGCCCCTGCAGCGCTACAAGCTGGGCACAGAGTGGCTGGAGAGCAGCCAGGTGGAAAGGGATCTGGGAGTTTGGATGGACAGGAAGCTGAACATGAGCCAGAGTGTGCCCAGGTGGCCAAGAAGGCCAATGAAATCCTGACCTGGATCAGGAACAGTGTGGCCAGCAGGAGCAGGGCAGTGATCCTTCCCCTGCACTCAGCACTGGTGAGGCCACACCTTGAGTATTGTGTTCAGCTCTGGGCCCTCAGTTCAGGAAGGACATTGAGGTGCTGGAGCGGGTCCAGAGAAGAGCAACGAGGCTGGTGAAGGGACTTGAGCACAAGTCCTGTGAGGAGAGGCTGAGGGAGCTGGGGTTGTTTAGTCTGGAGAAGAGAAGGCTTAGAGGTGACCTCATCACTCTCTACAACTCCCTGAGAGGAGGTTGTAGCCAGGTGGGGGTCGGTCTCTTCTCCCTGGCAGCTCTCAGTAAGACAAGAGGGCATGGTATTAAGCTCTGCCAGAGGATGTTTAGGTTGAATATTAGGAAAGAATTCTTTACAGAGAGGGTACTCAGGCACTGGAATGGCCTGCCCAGGAAGGTGGTGGCTTCACCATCCCTGGAGGTTTTTAAGGTGAGATTGGATGTGGCACTTAGTGCCATGGTCTAGTAATCACGGTGGTAGTGGATCAAGGGTTGAACTTGATGGTCTCAGAGGTCCTTTCCAACCCAGCTGTTTTTATGATTCTATGATTCTAATAATCTAGAGAATTAATACTGTGGATTTTCTAATACTATAGATTATCTAATAGTATATGGTTTTCTAATAGTATAGATTTTCTGGTTTTCATAGAGCTACAAGTATGCAAAAAATCAAAGACAACTATAAAATAGTGTTTTTACAATTAAAGTTCTACTGTATTTCTCATAGAACCCAATTTTAAAAATGAGAGCCCAAACAAACAAACAAACAAACAAAAAAAGCCCAAAACCATTCTGTAAACCCCAAAACTGTTCTTCTTGGAAGAATAAAGGAATAATAAAAGAGAATAAAATTGAAAATGGGAATGGTAAAAAAAATCAAGTAAAATTTGTATTTGAACAGTAATACACTATTTACACACTAAACTATTCTGCTTCAAGCTATTGTATTGTTTAAGAAAGTAACATATTTTTCTTCTGATAATTTGATGCTCTTTTAAAAATACCTTTATATATTCATAAAGTGGTAGTGACTACAGAAAAACTGCATATTTAATACAGAAACTGGTTTAACAAGCTTAAGTGCAATTACAAATTAGTAAAAACCTGTTATATTGGTTTTTTCACACTGTCATTTGTTTTTTCCTCTGGCCATGACATCTGTATTTACTCTACAAAAAAAGCCCTAAATCTCGTTCCATCTTACAAAGAGTGAATACGCTGCTATATTCATATCTCGGTTTCATAGCTGAGGGAAAATCTGGAAAAGAAGTGGATGCCAGAAACTCATGGCTTTTTTATGCATCGATTCATGTTTATCTTTGTTTTCATTTTCTGGTTTGAGTCTGAAAAATAGAAAGCCTAAACCTTTTCACTGCTGACATAATTATCAGCTGACATAAGGTTTACAATCCTAATGAAAAGGCTGTCAATCTGCTCCAGCATGGGCTTCTTTCTTCATGGGTCCATAGGCCCTGTCAGGATCCTGCTCCAGGGCAGTCTTCCCAGGGAGTTACAGCCTCCTTCAGGCATTCACCTACCCTGGCATGGAGTCCTCCACAGCCTGCAGCTGGATCTCTGCTCCACTGTGGACTTCAGAGGCTGAAGGAGGACAGCCAGCCTCACCATGGTCTTCACCACGGGTTGCAGAGGAATCTCTGCTCTGGTACCTGGAGAACCTCCTACCACCCCTCCATTACTGGTCTGAGTGTCAGCAGGGCTGTTTCCCTCACATATTCTCACTCCTCTTTTCTCTATCTGCTGCTGCTGATGTGCAGTAATGTTTTCCCTCTTCTACAGTATATCACAAAGGTGCTACACCATCACTGATGGGCTCAACCCTGGCCAGTGTTGGGTCCTTCTTGGAGATATCTGGCATTGGTTCTATCAGACATGTGGGAAGTTTCTAGAATTTTCTCAGAGAATTCACCTTTGTACCACCCTCACTACCAGAACTTTGCCATGTAAACTTAATTGAAGGGTTTTGATTTTTTTAAAAAACTTTCTTAGTAGATTGTAATAGGAAATAAAGGTAAAGCATTTGAATTGACCAGAGTGAAAACAGCATAACTAACCTGAAAGACATCTTGCAGGATTTCAAAGTGGAGTAAAAGACAAGGTACAATATTCAGGCCATATTAAACTAAGAGTTATTTTATATTCACTCACCTTCAAGCAAATTGAGTTGAAGGCCAAACAAATCAAATGCCAGTGTTATCATGCCCTCCAGATCTCCCTGAGTACTTCTACTTTCCCATCAGAGCATAATTAGACAATCCTCCCGGCAAAAGAGGAGGTCTACAATGAAGTATCAGTGTAGCAATAGTAGAGAGATTATGTCTCCTATCACTAACATTACATAAATCCATAAATGAGACACCAGTAGCCTCTGTTTCACTTGTCAAATTATTTTGATCTCTGATTCTCAAGACCCTGTGGTACCACTAGATAAAATTCTTACCATTTTGTTTCATCAGTGTGTGTTTTCAGAGAAAGTTATGCAGATGGAAATATTGTAGATTCAAGTTTTTAGATAATATTTTTTTTTTAATTTTTAAAATAATGTCACCTACCCAAGTGTATGATGAAGAATGCATCTAAAGGTTACAGAGTTTGGTAAACTATTTGAAGATGGCTCTGTGGAGACATACTCTGTCAAGAAGCTTTGCCAGAAATATCAGGCTGGTGAAACTGAAGCAGCTCTGATATTACTTCAGAGAAATAGGGTTGGTCTCAATGACACTGGAATCTCCTGGCCTTGTAAAAGAAAAAAGTGGCTGTGGGAAGGGTGGTGAGTGTGCAGTACAATAGAAATGGTTCATGGTTAGAAGGGATAGCCTGCCTAAGGGGAGAAAAAGCTTTCAGTGAAAATGCAGCCTTTGAGTCTTCTGTCTTTTATGTTTGTGCAGTCCTTTTTGAGCAGCAGAATCTGCAAACAGAATAACAACTGGCAATACACATTAGGCTTTAGAGAAATTTGCATGATAATAAAGTTGTTCTTTGGTTGAATTTTTGTGGGAGAGAGGTGGGTCCCCGTAACCTGGGCAAATCCTTATAACAGTCTTTAACAGATTAAAGAGCACATACACATTTTAAAGGATTTCTCTCTCTTTGATGATTAGCAAAACATCAGTTAAGTAGATTTGATAATGCCACTTCACTTAAAACTGAAGGATATATTAGGCTTCTAGTCTCTCAATACTTATAAAAGCTGTAGCTTCTTTCATAAAAGATATACCTATATCTTTCCATTACAATGAAAATGTAGTTTTGCAGACAGCTAAAAAAATTTCAAAAATTTTAAACAGACAACTATTAAAATGTTTTCATTACCATAAAGTATCCAGAAATTCTTGCCTGCTATGCTTGAACAATTATTAATCTCATCTCACTGCTTTTCTTTCCTCCATCTTAAACTTGGAAATTATAATTCTCAGAGATCACCAATGGAATGTAGAAAGGAAAATGACAACAAAAATCATACCAACTAAACTGATCAGAACTCTGCCACAGATATGAAGAGGCACTTTTCTTGACATCAAAAAACTAAACAGAAAAAGAATATGTCTGTGGAGATGAGGTATGGGAAGGCACTGATACTGCTTTCTAACAGATGAATGAGCAACTACACTGTTGTTTGCTCCTTTGGAGGTGGGAAGCGCCAGGGCTAACCCCTCCTTGGGAAGGGACTTCTCTCTTCATCCACCGAAAACCGAAATGCTGACCTACCATGAACATAATAAGCCACTATAACATATGTTAGTACTGCATGCTATAAGCCAAATATAATGTTAGTCCTGAAATGCTTGATAAATGCATGCTATTTGTCTGATGGGATGAGGAAGTGTTGTAACTAGTTTAGGTAGAATGCAAGACTATCACTAAAAAATGGCTGCATTAACATTACCTTCTTTCTTGGACCAGCAAATCTAACTCTTACCTGAGCTGGTATTTTTTTTCTTGGTATAGTTATGATTTCAGTCAATTCATTCCCTTGCATTTAGTAGTAAAAAAAAAAGAATAAAATTACATATTTGGGGATTTAATTACTTCTAAATCCTGAGTGCCTAAGAAATACCCTGAGACATGTTCTCCTTTCAGTGCTTTTCCCTTGTAATTGCTCAATATGCAAAAGTGTCTGGTCACATAGGAACAATATCATAAAAACAATCACAGCAGCCAGCTAAAATCTGTTATTAAATTTCGTATAAGTTTCAGTCTCCTACATGTTTTCTTGGAGAAGTTATGCTGCACAGTGAGATACCATCACTGCTCACAGATACCTCCTCCATGTTTTTATAAATTAAGTATCATCTCATGTTGCTTTAAAAACATAGATTGAATAGATAGATAGATAGATAGATAGATAGATAGATAGATAGATAGATAGATAGATAGATAGATATTGGAACAATTACTATTCTATGCCATCCACCAACACCTGTAACTTTGCCCTGTGCTTGAAAAACAAAAAGTCATATGAAGCGCACAAATAATTTACTCAATTTGCAAGGTTGTTCTCTGATGCAGTTCATGGCACCTGAGAATAGAGGTCTGAGACTTAAAAATCCAGAGTAGGCTCAATTGGAAAGGAAGCAGTTCACAACATGATAAGAATTAATCCAAAGGATATGCTGCTCATTAGAGTTTTAAGAGGTTACAGTTTCAAAGTTTCTCATGCTAAACCACTTCAAATCACCCATGCTTACAGACATCTAAAATATTCATAGTCTATGGATCTCTGATGGGATAATATGGATCAGGAATCTGACATAAACATTAGTGTGTGAATTTTATTTATTTAGATATTTTAAAAAATGTGATTCAACCTTCTCTAAGGTGTGGATTTGTGAATTAATACTGTCAGAAATGATCACATCCATATTGGAATGGGTAAGAAATACATATCCTTGTGACGTTGCACCCCAGCAAACAAATCATATAGCTAATTCATACCATGGGTCTACAACTAGAAATGTTTTTTAATTATTTGGAGAATGATAGTTTCAGTTTATATTTTGTAGAGGTGAAGACAATACCTACCCATCTAGGCCATTTGCAGCTAGTCTACACACAGTTAATAGAAAAAAGAGTGTGTTGTTCAGCTGTTATTTACAAACTCACTCCACAAAGGATATAGCGATTTATATGTGCACAGAATCTTCCCTCCAATATTACTTTTGAAAAAACAAAACCCAAAATGTTTTACAGTCACAGTAATCTGATCATATGATGCAGAAACTTTATCAAAAGCTGTATTAATTAATTCTAGCTCTAGTCACTCACCATTAGTTCATGCACTTTAATAATCAGTTCCAGAATCAACAAATTCTATTTTCTCAGTTAATTTCTCTGTTTTTAAAAGAGTCAGTGCTATCATTCTTTTAATAAAATGAAAATGAATCCCTGATATTTAATAGATTAGAAAATTTTAATCACTTTGGACTTTATTAAAAAAGCTTGAAAAATATTATGTTCCTGTTGTGTTGCTAACAGAGTACGGAAAAGGTTTACTATGTCTCAGATTCCCATTTTTTATCTTTCAGTTATTTTCTTAACTGGGTAATGGTTCATTCATATCCTTTTTTAAGGTTTTAGGGCTTCAGTCATTGTTTTTACATAGAATTTAGGTCAGTAATTAGAATTATTTTCTATATAATTTTCAAATTTAATCTTGCCTGCTATAAAACAACATCATACATGAGAGAGTATCTTATAGGAATGTTTGAGAGGTATATACTACTTAAAATATTCCTGGAACTTTGGGCCCTTTGCACATTTAGTTAAAAGTGTACAATTTACTTGAATTGTTAGTTCAAAATGTTTGATGTGATGAGATCACAATGTCCTGTAAAATAATGCATATTGCTGTACAAAAAGTTAGAGAAGCAGGCACACATAGTGTGTCTTAAGCAGACACTAGGAATCTTCCCTTTTTAAAAACCTGAGTAACAACTGGCAAAGTTATACCAACTTAAGAAAAACTGAGAGTTTAAGCAAGCTGCACAAATCAAGTAGCAAATAAGAAGAGAATTTTCAAGAGGAGATAAAAGAAATAATGACATTTTGCAGAATGTCTAGCTGGGGATACAATTTCATCAGAAGTCCCAAATACTTCAACGTTTAGGACCAAATCCGTCCAGGAGTAATCCAGTGAAGGTTCACTGAATTCATTTGATCTATAATGAAATAGTTTTTAAAGTGAATTTAAAGTGAATCCTCCCCTCTCCCCATACCCCTCCAATATTATCACCTCCTCTATTCCCCTGTCATGACTGTCTATTAGATAATCTTCATGCATAGTTAAATAAACTACGTGAAAATCTAAATTGCACTGGAAAGTAACCAAGCCCACTGTTATCTTTTGGGCCTTACCTTGCCATGATGTGATTCTTACTTCAAGAATTCAAATGACTTTTCTATACTTCAGGTATACACAAACATGTTAAAAATAAACAAGTATGTACGTGTACACTTCTGGGGAGACAAAAAAGACGAATTTAAGACATTCTTATAGTTATGAAGTTACAAGGTATGCACTGCCTCAACACTGTATGCTGTCATTTAGAAAGCCTTTGATTCTCCCAGAATTGAGGTATATGGGCTGCACAGGGCTGCAGAACAGCTGAGGATGGCATATCATCTGGAGATCATCTAATCAAACCCTGTTCAAAGAAAGATCACCTACAGTAAATTGTCTTCAACAGTGTTCAGGTTTTAAATATGCTCAAGGATGGAGACTTCACAACCTCTCTTGGCAACCTGCACCAGTGCTCAGACATTTAACTGCAATTACTTCTATTTCAATATTTGTCTAATAATGCTAATCCCTAACCCCTGTGAAAAGCCTGGCCTACTCCTCAGGTACTTATACACATTGATAAGTTCTGAGCCTTCTCCAGGCTGAACAGCCCTAAACCTCTCAGCTTTTCTTCATAATAGAGATGTTCCAGTCCCTTCATGATCTTTATGACTGCTTGAATGATTTCAGTATGTTTGTATCTCTTATACTGGGAAGCCTGGAACTGGACTCAGAACTTCAGGTGTGGTCTCACCAGAGGGCACCTCTGCTGGGCAGAGGAGAAGGATCTCCTCCACCTGTTGGCAGCAGTCCTCCTAATGCAGCTAATGAGGCTGTTGGATGTCTTGGCTGCAAGGGCACCTTGCTTGCACATGTTCATCTCCCTGTCCACAAGAAAACCCAGGTCCTTTTCTCAGAGCTCCTTTCCATACAGTTGGCCTTCAGCATTTTCTTGTGCACTGGACCTTCTTTTGTTGCTGATGTACCTAAAGAAACCTTTCTTGTTGCCTTTTATGTTCCTCATCCAATTTAAATCTGATTAAGTTTGTCTTTCTTAT
The DNA here is from genome assembly GCF_003031625.1 of Empidonax traillii. NCBI lineage: Eukaryota > Metazoa > Chordata > Aves > Passeriformes > Tyrannidae > Empidonax > Empidonax traillii. Next base: position 1,081,708 of record NW_020955275.1, read on the forward strand.
CTCCCTCTCTGCATCTTCTAGCAATGTCTATATTTCTCCTAGCTCATCTTACCCTACTTCTCATTCTCACATAACTCCTTTTTGTGTCTGAGTTTTGTCAGGAGGCCTCCTCCTGCTTTTGTTTGATTACCTGAAATTCTCCATTTAAGCTAAGGATAGAGTAGACCATTCTTGAACTTGGAGGATATGAGCATTGAAAACCAAACAATTTCTCCTGGACCACTCCACTCCAGGAATGTTTCCCACTGGATATTTCTAAGTGGTTCCCTGCTTTAAGCTCCTCCTCTGCAGTCTGGCACTGTGGTCCTGCCTTTTGCCCTGCTACTTCCTCTCAGGAACCTGTATTACACCATTTCATGGTCACTACAGCTGGTTACTACCAGCCCTCACTGCTTATTTCTTTCTGGTTTATAAGACCCACACCCTGAAGAGCAACTTACTCATAGCTCCTGTGTTAAATATCATGAATGCACTCCTGAAGACTCCTTGTGCCCTGTTGTACTCTCCCTCCAGCAGACATGGGGGACTAGAACCACCTGTTAAAATCTGATTGGTGAGAGATGCCTCTGCCCAAATTAAGGTTCAAGTGAGACCACATGCTGAAGTCAATGATATGGATTTTATATAATAATGAATGTGAGGTAGAGAGATAGAAAGAAATAGAAAAGAGAGGAGAGAGAGAGGGACAGATCAAGCAGATGATAGTCACCACCTGTGGATCCAGCAACATCTCATTAGTCCTTCTTCACCCTGGGCTTCTCCATCTTGGGGAATCCCAGTGTCATTCAAAACTTTTTACTATTTATGCATTTTAGAAAACAAAGGAATTCATGCTCATTAGCTGCAAAGATCTAATGATTCCCTCACTTCTAATGCTAATTACTCTGCATGCTCTGTCTTTATCTTCTTTTGAGCTGGTGGGTTGCCTGGGTTGTTGGGCTGTGAATTGGTCATGATCTCTCCCTGCCAGAATTACCTTCTACCCAGTCAGAGCTGATTTCAGAACAGCTGATGAGTTGTCTTTCTTTGTATCCCATAAATTCTCCATTCTTTATGTCCATTAGCTTGTCCTTAAGCTTTTTAAAACCTTCCCCTAGGTCTGAGATGGCACATGGACAATTGTACCACCAGTATCTTATTTCAAGTTCCCGTCATGGTGCCCAAAGTCCTAGTCCCAGATATCCACTGAGTTATATTCCGAGGGACACAGATGTTGTCTGTCACTGAACTTGGAGAGACTTTTGTTTGACCTGTTACACGTGCATGAGCAGTTGCTTCTTTACACTGTTTGGCACAGTGGGAATTTTTGTCTGGATGCACTAAGCAGGATGGGCTAACCAGATCTCACCTCTACCAGGCCTGGTGTTAGTGCCATCCTCTCTCTTCATTCTATGCTTCTCACATGGTAAAGTCCTTCTGTGGTCTTAACAGTGTTTGAGACAGGCAACTGTGCTCTTTACCTTACACCACTACAATGGAAACTAAGTCCTGAGAAGTGAATGTGTTTTCTGGTTATCTGAAGAGAGCCTTACCTACTTCTTGATTAGGAGGTTATGGCAGACATTCACAACATCACTCATGTCTGTCTGCCTTCTTAGCCCTGACCCATATGCCTTCAGCTGTCTCCTCTCCCATTACCAGCTCATCTAAAAGATCCCAGCAAACAGCTCAGAAGCTACTGCACAAAATCCTGCTTCTGCCAGCTCACTCTGCTGCCTATGCTTCCAATTTTTATACAAATAAAAATGGAATCTTCAGCCCCACAAACTTTTAATGATCCAAATATATTCTTAGAAGCACAAAGGTGATTACCTGGAAATAACTATCCACTTTCATTTAAAAAAAAAAAAAAAGTAACACTTCTCTGAAATGAAAGATCAATTAGAGAAATAAAGATACATTTGATCTATATAGTAGGGGAAAGAATGTCATTCTCCTTAATAAAACAGCTCATCACCTGTTGTCACCTCTTATGTATACATGCAGAGCACTACAACCTACTTTTCTGACTGCAAGCAGAAAAAAGCGAACTTCCTTATCCACTTCTAATCATAGCTGGACCACAAATTGCTTCACAAATTAATTAATTCATTTGGAAAATACTGGTCTTTTTCAAGTAAATTGGGAAGAAATAGTATTCATGACTTTTATAGCTGGAGTATTCTCTAGAAGAGCTAAATTCTTCACACTCAGTCACTGAATGAATAATTTGATTAATGTTTACTAGTTAGCTATTCTTTTATTTAAAATCTAGTTTTCCCACACATCATGTTTCTCAAATATGAAATTTTAACACCTAGTGATAATTTAGAGATAAACTTTTCATGTCAGGTTCATATGTAGAATATACCCAAATGTATTTGAAAATATTCCCTAATGTAAAATATGAATAGATGTTAGCTATTGATTACATGCAAGACACCAATTAAATGCCCAGCATTAAGGCTTGTCAGTGCTACATAGATTGGTAAGGTCTAGCGAGGAAGGGGGACAATACAGAAATAAAGGCAAGAGTTTGTATTTTTTGTTGTTATATTTATTTATAAGTAAAAAGTGACTATTAATGTAAAGATGAGATTTTAGCTGGAGAAGGAAGGTGCATATGATACATTTCTAAACCAATATTACTTCTGTCTTGAGACAAAATAGATAAGTGATAACTCTTTCTGCATTTCAATGCATATAGCAACCTATAATATTGAAGAAAGCTTGTGGTACCCTTGTTCTATGAGTAGGAACCATGAAACAGTTGCTGTACTGAAAAACAGAAGCTGATGCTTATTTCTGATTTGAATTAAGTAGCAATTGAAAAATCAATTCTGTTTTCTATGCGCCCAGTTAGGAAGCAATCCAAAAGAACCCGACAGTTTAGACATCTTATGAAAACATTAACCCTTAAATTCAGGTGTTTTGCATTGGAAGTTTATGCTGGGAGTTGTTTAGAGATGAAATGACAAGGGAAAATGTCCCCATCTTTTATATTCCTCTGTCAAACTAATGGTGAAAATATGCCCCAACCTTCACCTTAAATTAACTATTTTCCCCCCTATTCTTATAGCTCTACTATACTTTCTTCAGTCTTTGGAGCATAAACATAATGTCAATGAAAGAAAATAAATAGCTCATGAACTGTCAATATCCTCATGATTCTCTCTCTCTTTTTTTTTTTTTTTTAATGACAGTGCCACCTTATTTTAGAACAGTTTACAACTTCTTTTTTCTTGTCTTTCTTTCTCGTGCTAACACTTTTTTATTACCTCAAATACAAAAATGTATCCATCCTTTTCCATAAGATCATTATTGCACTATTAAATTTTAGTTAACAGTGAACAGTGCTACCACTGTTGTTGTTATGGATTTAGGAGAAGTAACATTTACCATGGCTTCCTTGCTTTTCGAGCAGAAACTGTTTTATCTGACAACACTGTAAGTCAACTGCTGTTGTAACTGAAAACAAAAGTCTCATGAGAATTTATCTGAAAAAATCATTATTTAAATGTGATTGAACCTTCTTAATTCAGTCAATATACCATAAGTAGTAAGAGAAGAACTAGGCATACGACAGTCAAAAATTGTCTGTTCTTTTAGAGAACAGACAGATTGGTGCCAAAATGGTTTAACTGTGAAGGATTGTTGCAATTTTGAAGAAAAGAAAGCTCCTGAGTTAGAGAGGCGCTGTATGTGTTTACGTGGACTGCCCATCAGCTGTCTGAAATTTGCTCACAATTCTCTACTCATCTATAACTGTCTACAAATTCAGTAAATCAAGATTTCACAGAGAAAAGCTCTGAGAGCTTTAACTACAATGCGTTGTGACTGAAATAATAGTTCAAGGAGGGACAATCTTTGAAGACCTGTTTTTCATTGTTACAGCAGACCCAACCCAGATACTATTCCAGGTCCAGATGAAACATGCTAAAAGGCTTCTGCTTTCTGAAGCAGAACAAAAAGACAAAAATTTGGTAAGAGTGTGTTACTCCTAGTTCACAGAAAGAAATAGAAGAAGGGAAAGATTACTCACTCTTCACTACTTTAAAAAGCAAAGGAAGTCACTAATACAGGTAGAGGTGGCAACTCTGTCCCAGGGCAACTAAACAAGCTGCATTGTCCAAATGAAGCTGACTAGAGGGTTATATCTAGTCTGCCCAGTAGGTTTGGAATACTAGGGAAAGGTGGGAGGTCTACATGTGTACCCTCAAATCATAGGCTAATAAAGAGATGGTTGAACAGTAAGAACAAAGGAAGAGACCCAAACCCATAGATCCCTAAATAAAATATTTTCATTTTTTTCTTCTTCACTGTAAGACAGTTCTCAGCAGAATAGGCTTGGCATGATTTTTCCACCATTGCTTTTTCACTGGACCTTGCAGGGAATAAGGAAAAAATGAAAATACAGAAGTAGCACTATGTTCTACACATTCCCTTTTCTTAAAAATATGATAGAAATGTCCTTTCTAACATATCAACCATTAGTGTGAAAAACAAACTGACACATATTTATGCATACTGGACTAATGACCTGCAGAGGGGAAATGGCATCTGAATTCAATAGTTCAGAATCTTGTCTAAAGAGCTTTTTAGCTTATCAATTTTCAAAGATAACTGAATTATTTCTATTCTGGATTAAATTGTCCAGAAGGCAAGTTAAAGTAAGACCATAATTCAAAGTTTTATTGCAAATAGTGTTTGTATCTAAACTTTATAAGACCTTAAATCGTCATGCTTCTGTGGTGTTTTAATACAGAGACAGTATCTAAGATACATCAAGGGAAAAGACTTACCGGTCTAGTCTGGTGTAAATAGCTGCCAAAGTCAGTGTTATGAGTATATTTTGCAGAAAAACTGTGGGTTGATGGGGTTTTTTGTTGGCATTTTCTTTCCATGAATCATATATTCCTTACAGGAATTATTGCTATCTCAAACAATTTTAAGCTTTAGTTCACATTCTGTAGGTATAGCTATTCTTCTGTAACACACCTAAATGATAACAATAAAGCATTGATATTTCTACTTTTTTGGGTACTTCTCAGTCTTGCTGATATTCCCATAAATGAACAAGGGAGATGAAACCCTACATATATTCTCATTGTTAAGGACATACATGCAAGAGGAAGAAGATGGAGGCTGAAAATCTTCAGGCTTCTTAAAAGTGTAGATAGTAGCAGTAGGGTACAGTAATGCTTATAGACTGTATGTGGTGTTAAAATAGTCAGGATGCTCCATCACTGCCATCAAAGCATTTCCAAGCACTCCACAACCTCCAGGAGTCCCTTGACTGCAGAAGTGATTCAGACTGAGGCACAGTAACAAGAACAGGATTATTCTCCTCTTCTGAAGCACTGATTAGGAACTGGGAACCTAAACCTTGTTATTTCTTTATTCTCGTTTTTTGCACCTTCCAAGTTCTTCACAATCACCACTATAATTTCTTTAAAATAGCTCTGATCTGTTTACTCTTTCACTCTAGGTCCTAATTTTCCTGAATTATACCCCTAATTACTACCTGCAATAAAGTTGTCCTTGTACTTTCTGTCTTGACCAGAAATTCATGTAATTTCTTCTATTTCACTGTTTCTTATTTCTGTCTTTTTCCATGTTGCTCTGTTGTTAGTCCAACCACTAATCAACATTGTTTTAAGTTGTATATCTTGTACCCCCTCTTTGTTATCTGTTACAATTTCTAATTTTTCATGCTGTTATCTTGTTGGTGCTACTACAAGTCAGGGTCAGCATTCCACATGCCTGCCAAAACATAGTTAAAAAAACCTAAATGGACAAAAAACCCTCTCACAATCCCCTGTCAATTAACAGACTCATGAATTTTAGCACCAATTTCTTTTATGAGTAAGTCATTCTCTTCTATACCAGTATTCCATCTCCCATGTTTGAAACTTCCTCGTTAGAAATATATTCCCATAGAAATCATGATCCACTTTATAAATTACAAAATAATAATTTCACTTTCACTATATCACCTTCAAGATTTTCTTCTCAGTAACCATTATTACTTTCAGTAGAAGTCAATTTCCATTAAGTCAGGCCAGAATATCTGGTCATAAAAGAAAAAATCTTGCTCAAAGGTCTTTGAAAGATGTCACCAATTAACACCAAGATGTCACAGTGTCTTTCTAGTTACTGCTAACAGATAGGCAATAATTAAGCAGCAATAGAAGAATAGTAGGAACACAGTCTTGTGGTTGAAAGGTATTTGTCTTCCATAAGATTATTGCCAGGAAATCTAATAACCTTATAGCCAGTCTGTACAAGAATTAAGTATTTTTCTCCTGAATACAGATCATAATTTCTGACACCATTTCTGTTTACTGCTCAATTATTTCTATGTCCTTTTAAACAAATGGATCACCACCACTCACTACCAATATCTACATCTGCTAAACAACAGACAGTATTTGATTTCTTGGATCAGATTCCCTATTATTTTCTTGGAAGAATAATTTCTTGAAAGATAATCATCATTTTTGGCTGCCTGCCTCAATTGCACCTCAGGATGCAGTTTGCCGCCTTGGCTGCCGGAGCACACTGCTGACTCATAGTGAGCTGGCTGATGACCAAGACCCCTAAGTCTGCTACTGCAGAGCTGATCTCCAGCCTCTTCTCTCCTAGTCCATACTTCTGCCACCTTTTTCCCAAGCGCAGAATTCAACATTTGATCTTGTTAAATTTCATGCCGCTGGTGATTGCCCAATGCTCCAATGTACATAGATCCCACTGCAAGACCTCTTATACCTCAAGAAAGAGTCAAAAGCACCTCCCAGTTTTACGTCATCAGCATAAACTTTAGCAGCGTGTTCGGCTCCCATATGCAAATAATTTACAAAAGTGTTGGACAGAACAGGTCTGGTCAAAGACCATAGTCCCTGTCCTGATTCCATCCATGACAGAATTAATTTTCACAGTGGCCGTGAGCAGGTAGAATCTGGAGCTGTGTGGGCATGTCTAGGCCGTTATTCTAGATCACCTTGAGGTACCCCACCTCAAGGGGTAAGGGACACTCTGGCCTCTGAGAAGAAGGGTGTGATTTTCTGATTGAACAAAGCATGTCAGGGTAGGGAATGCAGCTGCCACTGATCACTGCAGCCTGTGGTCCATGGTGAGCATTTTTGCATATGAATCACCCTCTCTTTTGTATACTTCTGTTGTTAATATTGTTACTGTTATTTCTCATTTTCTTATCTCATTGCTGTTTCCAGTAAATTACTTTAAATTGCTCCAGTTAATTGCAACCTGTGATCTCTGCCTTTTGTGCCTCCAATTCAGCAGCAGAAGGGAGTCTTATTAGTGGGAGTGATAGACTGGGGAATACCATTCCTAAAACATGATAGCCTTAATTGATGCCCAATGTGGGACATGAAGGGTTGAGACAACAATAGATCTGCCCAGTGTGTGTTGGAAACAATTTTGATCTAAGCGTTTGTCTATTTGGAATGGAGCCACTGATCACAATGTTGCTTGGTCTTTTCATGTGGGAGTAGGTATGATGTCCTCCTTGTGGGGTTCTTTTTCAAAGCAGGGAGAGGGATCAGGATTGCTTTGTTGATGTACTGTGTGATATCAGTTTATGACATGATAATATCAAGGACAATGAGGGGCATTTGGGATCTGTGTTCAGTGTTACTCTCCTGCCTGGGTCTTGGGTGCTACCTCTGGGAGTTCACTAAGAATTATATCCAGTCTGTGGCAGGAAAAGGGGCGTTACAAAAGAGTTTTCTACAAAAGTAATTCAGAGATCTGCCACGAGGGTGGGTGGTCAGGGGTGGCATAGACTGTGGAGGAAATGTGGCAATTTTGGGGGAAGTTCTCTACTCCAATCTTTTGGAAGTTCACCCCTGAACAACTACACAACCCTGCTAAAGTGGCAGAATATTTGCAAGGAGAATGCTGTGGAGCAATTTACTGCAGTGTGCTGAGAGCTGGCTACTATTTATCAGACTGTTCATTACTAGACAGCACTCTCGGGGAGGAGGAGGAGGAAAGTAGACAGTTTCCATGGACACTTAGACAGCAGCTGAACCAGAAGAATAAGCCGTGTTGGTAGCAGTTGTCCCTACAGAGAAGAAGAAATATAAGATAAAATCTGTTTGCATAGTGAGGGATGAAGAGGAAGCAGGACCCTCAGAGCAGGAAGAAGCAGCAGGGCTAGAGATAATCATCTGATCCCTATCCCGAACTGTTGTGCCATAAGATTTCAGGCAGAAGTTGAATGAGCTGGTTGCTCCAGTGCTGGGATATCACAGTCCATGGTATGAAACTAGATGGTAGCGAAGCCAAGCAACTGGGTTCCCTGTGGGATCAATGTGAGCACTGACTGGGGGATTGGGAAGAAGGCAGAAACTGTCAGGCTCTAGAAGCAACTCCTGTCAAGCATGAGGGAAAAGTGGTCTCTCAAGGGTGATCTGATAGTACACCCAAGCAGGTGGAACTCCACGGAGAAAGGTATGCAGGAGCTGAGAGAATAAGCTGTGCTGGAGGGATTCAAATTATGAGCAGCCCCATGAAGATCCAGATGAGGGCCAGTGTACACAATCCATGTGGCAGAAATCTCTAGGGAGCACTCCATCATTGTACACCAGCTCATTAGCATTGATGCCAATGAAAGAAGAAGAACAAACAGTACTTCAGGTGACTCTGGCACTATGAAGATCACCTTTTTTCCTCCCTACCAACCTGTGCCTTGGCTGTGGAAAGACTGTCCAAGACTGTGAACAGATTTGAAAGGCTCGAGCAAACTAGAGAGGAAATGTCCCATGCCCCACCTGTATGGACCAAATCACTGCTATTGGGAACAAGTGCCCGCCCTGCTCAAGAGAGAGGGTACATACCATGAGGTAACCTGTGGTTTTACCTGCGTGACCACAGAGAGGACACGAGGAAGTGGATTGGAAAACCTGCCTCTGCCCCAGCAGCATGGGCAGATGAGTTGAAAGGAAGAGCAACCACCGTAGGAAATTCTTCAAGGATGAAGCCAATTTAGTTGCCAGTGGGCAAGTCACCCATGTGCATTCAGAGAACAGACCTCACTTAGAGGTAACAATATTTTCCCCTAGAGACGTGGAGTATTAAGAGCAGAGGTACATCACATGTAGCAGAATTTTTTCTGCAGAGAACTGTCCAGTTGTGAAAAATCACTTATAGAAAAAAGATATTTTTCAAAAAAAATACTGTAACATAAAGAATATTCAAGGGCTGCTTAAAAATTTGTAACTCACTAAAACAAATAAAGAAAGTAATCAACAATGAAAAATTGCTCTGAAATCTGAATGCTCAAACCAATAAAAAGTGTTTTAAATGAAAATTTTGTTTTTACTCTGTAACAAAAAATTACCAGATGACCCTAGTTGCCTTCCTCTCACATTTCAGATTGTTACATGTTATTAATTTTTATTCTGTTTTCTACTCATAGAAGTGAAATTTATTGTGACTGAAAGGAGAAAAAAAATCATCTTACTGTTTAATTTGTGACATCAAAAAATAATCAAGATTTTATGCTCTGATGAGACTCTGTGGAGTGCAAAAGAGGAAAGAGATCTCAAAAGCAGAAGGGTAGTTCTGCAGGGTTAAATATCCTATCAGATTTACAAAATAGGATGGGCAGATGCTTTTTCTTACTCAGCTCATGAAATCTTTGAACATAATTTATTAAGCAAATCATTCTATTGATGTACCATATACACTGAGATCATACTCTGACTTTCTTAAATATCCTATATTAAGTACGACTTGATTGCCCTTTCTGGTTTTCTACATAAACAGACTTTGTCAGCAAATTTTAATACTCACCGTATTCTCACTGTGCTTGATGACACTAACAAAAAATGACCAGAAACTTGATTGATAAGGATAATAATAAACACCTAAATATATAAATATAAAATATTTAATTATTTTTTATTGTTTCATAATAGTGTCTCATTTCTTTTTTCTCAGTAATGGTAACTAGGAAAAGTCACTACTATTTTAATGCTGCCTATTACCAATGAAGATACCTAAGGGAAGTAAAAAAGGCCTTAGAAAACGTTGAGAGTTCCAGGTACACCCTACCAATAAAAAATTGCTAAAGCCTTTTGCACCCTTATCTTTGCATTCGTAGCCTTTGCACCCTTCCCCCTTTTTTATTCACAGCTTCTGTGTATATCATTCCAAATTGCTTCTAATTAGATCTTTCTTTGTATGTTTTAACCTCTACAGTAAGTAATAGAGTGAACCTTGCCATCAAACTCTGTAATCACCTTTTCACAAATTCAAAATAAACCCTGCTTTTGCCAAGATCTTTGGCAGTGTTTCTTTAAGTGGTCAAACCACTCATTCACAACGTTCTCAGAGAGCAAATGTACAAATGTCAACACTCAAAAATATGAAGGAAGTCTTCTATTAAAGAACTAAAATTGACAGTAACAACAGCAATGAGAAAAGAGAAGGAGCACAAGTTTTAAAAAGTGATTGAATCTGATGAGTAAACTGAGAGAATCAGTGAACACCAAATATGACCACATGAATACAATCCACACTCATTTTGAAATGGGATATCAGCTTTATCTTTTGAATGAAAATTAATTTTGTTCATTTAATTTTATTCACTGCACTTTAAAGGGCAAAAACTCTTCTTTGCTAACAAGATTTAGGAATTATTTAAAGAAATTATTATTTTTTTTTCAGAGATGAGACAAAGAAAGAAATTGAATTTAATATTGTTAAAATATTCAAATTGAAATTTATAGCACTTGATAATACTTGTCAGTGAAAAATTAATGTCTAAGAATCTACAAAGTAAGTGTTTATGACCCTTCACATTTATTTTAAAACATCCTTTTTTACTGATATAAGTGTAAGCCAATACTATTCATCAGGTGCAAAAGCTGATTTTTAAAGTTGACTGGGGAGAGCAAAATTTTAATTGCTACATAATCTTAATAATGTGAAGGCTACCCAGGATTTTCAGTGTATCTTCTAATTTTACCCACTATGACCTCTTCCAGGTACTTGAAAAATCTGGTTCTTGACGCTGAATTCCAACCACTGCCTTACAAACAAGTTCTGTTTCTCCCTCCTCTGCTTGAACACCCCTGCCCCTCCTCTCCTTGTATTGCTCAAAATACCAAATTCAACATAAGACAACTGACAGTTTCAAAAAGGTTATTGTATTGCAATTTGGCCTCAGATGCATCTCTAATTTACAGAGGCTTCAGAATAACATATCAGCTGCAATACATTGACAATATACAAGTGTCTATACAGACCGTGTGATGACTGAATATTCTCTACTGAAATTCTATTGTTTCAACAAGATCCAGTCTCTCTCCAACATGACAAAATACCCCAGACTGATTAAACTGAGCACAAAATCAGTTCTATTAAGATCTGATTGCCGTACACTCATCACGTCACAGCTATAGTCTCTTTCATCACTGTTGAAATTCTCAGAGATGTTGAACAGAAATGCATTTAATTGCCTTCTGATCCACCATTTAAAACATCAGGGAACAAATTACATTTTCTGTATCACACCGGAGGAAGTTAAAGCCCTCTGTAGTATGTCTGGTCTAGTTACAAAAGTCTGTAAAAATGAATGATTTTCTTTTTTTAAAAATAATTCTGTGGCAGTACACCTAGCACAAAAACACGAGTTAAAACAGGATATCCCACAAGTATCTGGTAAGTGTCTGTGGTGTTCTGCAACCAAGAGAGGGGGTAGACACATTAATAGAAAGGAAATGACTACACAGGTAACAGTGTTGGAGTAGAAAAATAGTGATAATCTCCTTGCATAGTGGAAAGCTGCTACCAATTTTCTAGTTTCTAAATTGTCGTAAACTGAACCTGAAAGGTATTACACTTAGACATATCCTAAGCACTTAATCTGATTATCTGTCTGCTTTTAAAAAATTGTTATCTTTACACAAAAGTGCAGGTTTTCTTTCCTGTTTGTTTGTGTTGGTGTTGTTTGTTTGTTTGTTTTTTCCCCAATTAAGATTTGAGAACCAGACTTGACATTCTTTACTCTCACTTCTAGCATAGGAATTTGCACATTTTACTACACTTCAGACAACAAAAAGTCCTTGTTCTGTAAATGTTCTACTTTATTCAGAATATTAATAATTAAATACATGTATGTAAAAGGACACGGTGCTGTCACCACCGACGTCCAGGTTCGATTCCCGGTCGGGGCCACTCCCCGGGCAGATGGAGCTCGTTAGCCCTGTAAGGCAATCCATCTACGTCCTGAGGACCTCGCTGCCACCGTCCAAGCTTGCTTGGCCCCGGCAGATGAACCTCAGGATTAAAGGGTGGGCTCAGTTCCGCGCACACTGTGTCTCACCTAAAAAATCCAATGCGCAG
>NW_020955275.1:1094314-1150352 GCF_003031625.1 Empidonax traillii
CTCCCCGGGCAGATGGAGCTCGTTAGCCCTGTAAGGCAATCCATCTACGTCCTGAGGACCTCGCTGCCACCGTCCAAGCTTGCTTGGCCCCGGCAGATGAACCTCAGGATTAAAGGGTGGGCTCAGTTCCGCGCACACTGTGTCTCACCTAAAAAATCCAATGCGCAGGCTGGAAGGTGGAAAGACCTTCCCTGGTTCTTCGTTCGCGAAGACTGGCCATTAAATAACCTGCTTTAGGGCTTCTGACTTTTTATTTTCATTCATGACCACATGGTTCAGAGAGATGATGTTAAAAATATGTCAGCTTCTTGTCACCATTGTCAAGTTCTTGTCTGACTAGTTGAAGTACAGGAAATTATAAAGAGAAGTTTGGGGATATTTTTCACGGTAGTTTTCATTTGAAGAGCTTGATACGATTACTACCTTTTTGGTCTTCAATACTGTATATTGCATTAAGCAGTACCATACTGGAAAAACAGATACTGACCTAAATTTGAAATTAAACACTGAATTTAAAAATAGTCCTGTAACTTGCAGAACTGTGATGATTTATCAGTATACCTGCACTATAATAGTCTGTTCTGCTTGCAGGTGGGCATCATCTGCGTCTGATCTGGCGGTGATATAGATCTCACCTCTAGAGGCTTGACTATATTCTGGAAAATATAGGACTTTTTTGTCTTTCATATTTCAGATCTTTCTTATTTCATGCTGACTGTGAATGTCAGCAGAACAGGTATGCCTGGCAGCTTATGAGACAGTTATTTAACATGAAAGGATGCTGCTTCATGCAGCTGTACTGGAACACAGAATCCCTCCTGGACTGATCCAGAAGCCAAAAAGACAATAGCAGTGGCAGTACCTGCCGAGGGTGGACCAGAGGAGGCCTACAGAGCATGGAGAGAAATGAAAAAGCACTGCAAGGAAGGCTTAGAGGAAGAGATTTCTCTGGAAGATTTCTAGTAACTTCAGCTGTGCAGAACTACCTGGGAACCAGCTCAACTACAAGGCCGCAGCACTGCAGCTTCAGCAAATTCCCCTGTCCGTGCACCCGGGACAGTTCTTCCATTGTTCCCCTAGCTCTTCCTTCCCCCTAAGTAACCTGACATACCCCAGTAGCCTATCCCTCCAAGTCCCCATATCAGTAGCCCTCAGGATTTGATGTTCCTAGCCGGGGTTCCTACCCCTATTCCTGAACCTTCTGTGTTCCCCTGTATAAAAGATGTCTCAATAAACTGCCATTTTGTGGGTCACATATCTCGTGTGTGTGTGTCCCGTCTCCCAGTGCAAAATGTGCCACTGGGTCTTGTAGCAGGTCGCCCTGTAACCTGCTATAAGTACCATCACACCTTTTGTGGGACAAAATCCTCCAGTCCTAATACAATATCACAATGCTGCCCTAGACAACCTTCCTGCCCCACTTTATCTCTGAGGCAAGGTTATGGACAGTCACATTAGCCAGCAACTTCTGCAAGTATTTGAAGAGCCAAGCGTGGCCACCAGAATTTGATCTTCTTTGAACAAGGATGATTTTCAGCTTGATCAGCCATCAGCTGCACAGTGTCTGATAATGATTTAAACGCCATAGAACATGATCAAAAAATATAATTCATGGCAGAGAAATTCTTGATCTGGTCCTGGCTGTTGATTCTAAACCTTCCTACAGAACTACAAAAAGTACGTAACATTTTCAGATGTAATGAATACTGAAATAACTGCACAATCTTGGTGTCTGTCTCCTTTAAAATATTGCCAAAACTTGTCATTACCTTTTATTGCTTCAGACTACATTTTATTTTATTAAAGTTGAAAAAGGAACATAAACACAGTCAATTGGTGTGGGTCCCTTCCAACTCAACATATACTGTGATTCTGTGATACCATGTATTTATTTGCAGACATTGTTTCATTTTTTCATGCAAATACACACAAATGTATAGATGTTTATAGGTGTGTATGTACAGGCAGACACTCTTATACACCTAAAATTAATCAAGCTTGTAATTGCAAGGATGTTTTACTGAATGTATAAGTGAAAAAGCTAATTTGCACATTAAACTGCCTGAACTTGACATCAGCATCTAAATTTACAAACATAGAAGACCTTAATAAAGAGTTTAAAAAGGGTTCCTTTTCCATCTGAAATCAGACAGAATGCGTATGGTTGCTGTAGCAAGTAATCTAATTAAATAAACTTTACTGTAAAATCTGTATGGCTTGGCTAGACTTAAATGCTTGTGCTACAGGTTGCCAGAAGATGGGTTTTATGCTCAGGAAAAACCCTGTGGGTTTTAAGAGCTTGGAATTAGTCTGCACATTTATTTATGGCAGAAGGGTGGAAAAATAAATTTTCAGTATAATTTTTAAAAGAGTAGAGTAGAGTAGAATAGAATAGAATAGGATAGGATAGGATAGGATAGGATAGGATAGGATAGGATAGACTAGACTAGACTAGACTAGACTAGACTAGACTAGACTAGAATAGTCCCAGGTTGGACTTGGCTCCCAGCCAAGTACCTGGACTGCAGGGACAGAACCTTCCCCCTCCCTCTCCCTCTCTTGGACAGACCAAAAAGATCATGAAAAAATCAAAAAAAACCCAAACCAAACTGAATTTCAAGTGAAACACATTTATATATATATATATATATAAATAGAATTACAGGGAACCTCCCAAAAGGGAAAAAGGGATGGGAAGGGGAAAAGGGATAAAAAGCAAATATTTCCCTCAAGAGAGCAGCAAACTGCACCAAACAACTGCCAGCACTATGTGCCTCTCAAGACCAAGTAGGCACACCAGGCCTCACTCCTTCGCCTGGGCAGAGCGACAGCAAAGAACCTTAGCCTTCGATCCGCTGGAAGAAGAAGAGCGAGCACTTCCTCTCTCTTCTTATTTATACTCTTGCTTATGTAAAAATTGTATGGAATACTGGGAACATGTCCTTGGTTCCTTGATTACAACCTGGTCACCAAGGAAGGCCTAGACTCAAACCTACTACATTCTCCACTCCTTATTCTATACGATTTTCAAGTAACAGTTATATTTCACATATTTGCTTATATCCTGAGCATATATACACATATGTATATATATATAGTCCTTTGGAGTAGTTGTCTTGTAGTAGATCGGCTTCAGCATCAACATTAGCTCGGTTCGGATCTTATGGCACTTTGGTTACAATCACTCTTCAGGTTTAGGACTGGTTCACTGTCTCATCATCAGATATCGGTATCAGCTTTGGTCAGGTCTCTTTCATTTGGTGACTGGTCTCCTTTAAAGCAATTTGAAGCACAAAGTTAGTTTTTCCCCAAGGATAAATTTCCTTGAGGCACACACTGTATCTTTCCATCTTTCCTCATCACCCACCAGGTATACCCTGGCCCTTGAGCAAAGACAACTGCACGAATGGGTTTGTCTTGGCCTGAGGTAGGGGTAACCCAAACAACTCTGCCCAACATATATCTCAGGTGAATCACTGGAACTTTGTCTCCATCTACAGTGGAGGAATTCTGATTGGGCAGGGCCAGCTTGGTTGACGGAGCCTCTAGTACTAACTAAGCCAGGTGGCCTTGGCTAAGTGCTTACCCCAGTTCTTAAAATTTTCCCCACATAGTGCTTTTAAAGTTGTTTTTAAAAGTCCATTACACCTTTCAGCTTTTCCAGCAGCAGGTGCATGATATGGAATGTGATAGACCCATTCAATACCATGCTCCAGTGCCCACGTGGCCACTAGATTATTCTTGAAATGAGTCCCATTGTCCTACTCAATTCGCTCTGGGGTGCCATATCTCCACAAGACCTGCTTTTCAAGACCCAGAATAGTATTCCAGGCCATTGCATGGGGCACTGAATAAGTCTCCAACCATCCAGTGGTCGCTCCCACCATGGTAAGCGCATAAAGTTTACCTTGGCAGGTCTGTGACAATGTGATATAATCAACCTGCCATGCTTCTCCGTATCTATATTTGTCCCAGCGTCCACTATATCACAGGGGCTTCAATCTTTTTGCCTGCTTGATAACAGAACAGATTTCACAGTCATGGATAACCTGGGAAATAGAGCCCATGCTTAAATCCACCCCTCGGTCTCGTGCCCATCGGTAGGTGGCATCTCGGTCCTGATGACCTGAAGCATCATCGAGCCCATCGAGGTAGGAACAACTCTCCCTTATGTTGCCAGTCCAGGTCTATTTGTGATACTTCAATTTGTGCAGCTCTATCCGTTTGTCTGTTGTTATGATGCTCTACGTTGGCTCGACTTTTGGGTATATGGGCATCTGCATGGTTGACTCTCACATCTAGTTTCTTTACTCCAGAAGCGATGTCCTGCCACAAATCAGGCTGCAATATGAAGGCTGCTTGTACACCTTCATATGCCACCAGTACTTCCTTCTCCATAGGGGTGTAGTTGGCTTCAGATCCTCTGAAGCTTCGGCTCCAGAAGCCAAGTGGTCACCCTTGTGTCTCGCCAGGCAGCTTTTGCCAGAGGCTCCAGGAGGGACTGTTATCTCCAGATGCAATATTCTTTACATCTGGTCCCATCCTAACTGGTCCAAAAGCCACGGCATGTGCAATCTCTTGCTTGATCTGCCTGAAAGCCTGCTGTTGTTCGGGACCCCACTGGAAATTGTTCTTTTTGCAAGTAACCAAGGAAAGAGGGCTCACAATTTGGCTGTACTCAGGGATGTGCATCCTCCAGAAGCCTGTGGCTCCCAGAAAAGCTTTGGTCTCTTTTGTGTTTGTCTGTGGAGCCATTGTTATGATCTTATTGATGACACCTGTTGGAATCTGGTGCCTTCCATTGTCGGGAGTGGACGCATGGAAGCTTACAAGAAGTGCAGAGAGATGCTACAGGAACAATGGGCCTCACAGGAAGAGATCCATCTCGAAGTGCTCTGACAGCTGGAGCCAAGGAAGAGCCTGGAGTCCAGTGACAAGAAACAGGCCTCTGCAGGATCCCCCTCTCCTGTGCCCCCAGACCACACCTCCCCTTCCTCCCTAGCTACCCCCTTTCCCTATATGGTCAGACATATCCTTGCAACCTATCTCTCCAAGTCTCCTTATCAGAATCCCTTGGGATTCGATGTTTCCTAGCAGAAACCCACCTCTGTACCAGAACCTTCTATAGTCCCCCTATATAAACAGCCTTGTAATAAAGGAATTCGCCATTTTGCGAGTCATATATGCTCTCGTGTGTATGTATGACTCATGTCCCTATGCAAGATGGACACTGGGTCAGTCGCGAGGTTCTCCCCCGCCTTGTGATATTCCATCTTGCCATTTCACCCCTAGGAATTGGATCTTTCTGGTAGGTCCCTTGACCTTGCTCTTTTTGATGGCGAAACCGGCTTTGAGGAGAATCTGGATGATAAGTTTGGAAGTGGGTTGCCCATCCATTTTTTCATGTTCTCTCCCTGTCTGCACAGGTAGGACCACAGCTGATTACATAATTTGCATTTAGGGCCTTCCCTCCTGCTTGTAAATGAAGTAGTTCTCGACCAAGATGTGGATCAAGATCAAGGTTGAGGTTGAGCTCGTGGTCTAGACCACTTTGCTGGTCTGTCACTGTAGTCTTGGTAATCTCTGTCATCTCTGTCTTCATAGTCATCTACATAACTGGAATATTCATAAACTCTCTCCATTCTTTCCCTAGAGCAGGTGAGTTGGTGTCGGACATCGGAAAGATCTTCCAAATTCTCCGCTATGCACTGTATCCATTGACACATGGTTTCTACATCCAGTTCATCCGCCTTTGGATGGAATACTGAGATCAAGCAGTTGACATATGGTGCAGGGGCAGCTTTAATCACTTTTCTCCACGTTGGATTGGTATATGGGAGATTTGTGGGATCTAAAATGTCGTAATAGTCCGGATTATTATAGATGAGTTCAAGCATGGCCAATTCCCGTAGGTATTGAATGCCCTCTTCTGCAGTCGTCCACCTTCCTGGAGAACTTGTTAAATATTCTTTAAATGGATATCTCTCTCTCACAGCATTAAGGGTCCGGAGCCAGAGACTATAATTATACGGCTCTCGTGCAATTCCATGTTCGATCTCACAGTCTCGAGCCAGAGATCCCAACTGCTATGCTTCTTGACCTTCCAGTGTGTGGCTTCTAGCTCCATTATCCCAGCATCGTACCAGCCAGGTTAGAATCCGTTCACCAGGCTGGTGACTGTAATCTTTTCTTAAATCCCGAAGCGCTGCTGGGGTTATTGATCGTATTACTTCAGATGTTCGCATGACTCCAGCTTCAGGATGGATGTCCTCCTATCCATTTCCACTTCTCTTTTGACGTATCTACGAGGAACTGTTTCCACTCTCTCTCTGCCTCTCTCACATGGAAGTAGAGATGGATCATGCCTCAGGGATGGACTTCTGTGTTGTGGAGGTAGAGGCAGGGGCTGAATACACTGTGGGGATGGTTTCCTAGATTGTGGAGGTGGAGACTGAGCACGGCACCTAGATGGACTTCTCGTGGGTGGAGGTAACGAATAGTCCTCCGGACCCCGGATGAGGGTCTCAGATAGACTTCCCTCTCCTCTGCTGAACAGTTAAGAAGGGTGTAGTCAGGTGTCAACATTCTCCTTGGTGGTTTTTGTGTTTTATTGGGCATCTGAGCTGCTGCCCCTTCTTCCTTTGGACATTTCCCCTTCTCTTTTGGATGCGCTCCTAATTCTTCAGGACGTGCTCCTTCTCTCACTGCTACTTCTTTCTCCTCTTCCTTCAGTCGATAGTTGGATGGGATAAATTCCCTGTGAAGGGGAATTCTTGGTCCATTTGCTCCCTCTTCTTCGTCTTCTTCTTCTTCTTCTTCTTCTTCTTCTTCTTCTTCTTCTTCTTCTTCTTCTTCTTCTTCTTCGGTTACATGCCTCAATCGTGGAGCTAGGCTTGTGGACCCTGCATCCTCCCTTATCCACATCTTCTTTTTTGTTATAGGGGCAGTAGTGATTTCAGAATTTGTGGTTTGGGCCCCGGTCTCGGTCACAGATTTGGCTGTAGATGCCATGTGAGTTCTCATGTTCATAAAGTCCATAACTGGAATTCCAGTGTCAGTGGGTTTTGCAGAAGCTGTGCTGGCTTCAAGCTGTGCCTTAGTCTTACATTTTGTTGACTCATTAAAAGCAGCGTTGGTTTCAAGTGGCATCTGGACTCTCATCTTGGTGGACTCCATTGAAACATCACTGATTCTGAGTGACATAGTTTGCGTCCTTGTCTCAACCTTAGCCTTCTGAGCATGGTCTACAGAGGCTCGATAAGCACTAGCCAGGCCCCAGCACAGAGCAGAGATTCGCATATTTGGATCCTTGTATGAAAGACAACCCTCCATTAAATGACGGGTTATCTCACTAGGATCAAATGCCGGTTCAGGTGTGAAGTCCCAAGTAATGGGAGGTGCCACACGCCCTATCCATTTACCAAAATCTTCCCATGCTCCTTGCCAACAAGGAACTGCCCTTTTCAAGCCCCTTTCCAAAGTTCCAGCTAATCCCTTTGAGGTTTGGGTTTCCTATAACAAGGAGACCAACACAACACAATCCTTCCAATTTTAAATAATATGTCCATCACGTTCATCATTAACAAAATTGTTGCCACACAATTTAGACAATAATTGGAGGCAACAGTCAGTTTGGGAATCTCTATCATCCAGCATTTAATGTCAAGGAAGGAGGAATACCTTTCCCAAATATCTTGCCAATTGAACACTGTTGGATCTGGGTGTTCCCACATGGAAAAGACCAGAATAAGTGCGAAGGTTGTTAAAAGTACATTGAAAATTAAGAAAGTGGCCATTATTTATATAATTGTTTTCACTGTTCCTAAACAAGAGGTATATTTATACAAACAAATCCCTCTCGGCAGCGATCTCGGCACTGTTTCCAAACAAAGTCGATGTTTGGCAGAACTTGGCCACCTGCCCAGGAATTGTTACCAAAACAACCCACTGGTATCTCAGTGGAACCTCTAAAAAATGTCCTAGGTTGGACTTGGCTCCCATTATCTCAAATAGAGCTGATAACATAATTTGCATGCAAAAAAAAAAAAAAAATAAGGCCTTTAGATTCTCTGTGACAAAGAAAGGTATATTTTTCTACAAGATGCTCCGAAGTCATGTAACTTTTCTAATAACCCCACTACAGACATAGATACTAATGTAATCATTATATGACTGGAGGCACTAAGAAATCGTGGAATGATTTTGAAAATTTTTCTGTCTATATAAGAAAACTAAATCTTATTTTTCAGTGCCCAAGAAAGAGTTTTAACATTGCTACTTTGACCAATGTTTATTTTCAGTGTATCCAAACAGAGTTTTAAAAGCATTTTAGAAAAACGTAAAGACAGCACTCCAGTACTCAATCCGCTTTTAAAAACAGGTTTTGTGTGTTTAGGTCAGTTTTTATCCATTGCTCGTACCTTTGGCTTAACAGAACCAACACAAGAGGTTGCTTAAGAGTCCTGAACTATATTCCTGGTAGATTATATTGTTTTTTTCTATTCACTGTGAAGAAGGTGATTTAGTATTATATAGTCTAATATATACTGTGTCCCATAGATTCATAGTATTTTGGAACAAAAACATAGTCTCAATACTGCAATGAAATAGCAACTGAAACAGAGAAATCAGGAAGTGTTGATCAAGCAAATAACTTAGATGTATTTTGAGTTCTTACTTTCTTTACTTTGTCCCATATTCATGGTCAGTGAAACTGAGAGAAAAGACAGCCTGAAAAAATTGCAGGATTTGTTGCCAAGTTCACTTGACTCAGCTCAGAATTAATTGTTCATAAGCATTGGATCTGGTAGCTAAATAATATAAAAAAAATGAATTTGTTGTTACATATGTCTGCTGTAGCCCCATAGCACAGAGAAATATGCCATCTTCTGCCTTTAAATCACAACTAGTCCAGAAGAAGCTACACAGTCATTCTGGGATTTGAAGTCTAATGAAAAAAACAGAGGGATTTTGCATGAAGTTATAAACACAGGCACTTTGAAGGTTAAATGAAAGTCTGATTCCTTCAGTACCCCTCTGTACTGTTAGCAGAACACATCTGGGGAGATCCATGGGAAAATTTTAGCCTTAAGCAAATGTACCAAAGTATTGCTACAATAAAACACATATTGAAGATAGCTTAAAAATGTCCTTGTCAACCTGCTGCGAGTTAAAATTGAAATCTCTGGAACGTCATGTTGTAGAAAAACACAACTTTAATGCATTTAGGTCATTCATGAATCTGATTCAAAGTACTAAATGTAAGACACATTTGTTGATATAACTTCCCAGTTTTCAATTCTGTGTTTGGTTTTTACTGTCCAGAATTCACAGCAAAATAGTCACATACTTTAAAATGGTACTCATTGGTATTTCTGAGCAGGACGTCAGTGATCATAGATGCACAGTGACTGAACAGACCTTCAAAAACTTCATAAAAGAATACTGTGCAGTAAACATGAGAGAACCATTTCTCTACTGATTGAACTTGAAAAGAGCATTTCTGACAGTCATAGGAAATCTGTATTTCACTATAAGGGTAGAATCAGTATGGGCATGATAGTTAAATACTGAAGCTCAGTTAGATGAAAACGTAAAAAAGACTGTCTTAAAAGAGCATTGCATTCCTTTCTTTGCATTATCATAACAGTCAGTCCTTACTTTTCCTAACATCGTTTTTTCACCATCACTTTCCATAGGAATTTATAATCCTTGATTTTTCAAACAGCACTTTGTTTCTTTTCCTACTATTTAGCCGTCTGGTGGCAGACTGTGCTACACACCTGTACCTGAGCTGGTGAAGAGCACCCTGTAAGAGCAGGAAGCCCATGCATGTTCAGTGCCTTCTGGAGCCCTGAGGTGTGTAGGGCAAGCCACAGTCATGCTACTGCAGCATGGTTTTAAAACTTTCCCTGTTAGGCAAGCCCAACAGTGACCTTTTACTGTTCTAGGACTCTTAAGGCAGTTATTGATTGTATTACAAGTGCTGTACATCTCCTGTGTGCTATGGTCAATAAAGAAACTCCAAATAGAACACAGCTTTTATACTCTGTTAGTTGCATTTCTTCCTGTCAGTGTCTAATAATAAGGTGTCATGGTAGCTTCACATGTGATGAAACGTGCTAAATTGAGGAAACAAATGAGGACACAGTTAAGAATACTTGAAAGTAGACTGTGTCTCCACTACTTTTCTGCACACCAATTTCTGTCAGAAAACAGCAGTCAGTCAAGTACTGACTTCATTTCAAACCTAAAAGAATTTCTTTCATATTTGACTGTCATATTGTACTACAGGAATTGTCTTGTTTGTGTAACATCCTCTTTCACTTACTTGATGCTGTGTCTGGTATTTTTGTTTTGTGGCTAGTCTGAGACTCTGCAGCTTTGATTTTGAAAGTGCTACGTCCTGAAAAATAATCAAGGAATATATTAGCCAAAATCAGTGAATAAATAACATTTGTCCCATCAGAAATAGGTCCACCAGCACATTCATATATATTGCCAAGTATTTGCATCTCTCTCTTAAGATACTTGTGATCCTTAGCTGTATCTCAAATACAGGTCTGACAGGACAAGTTGTCGAGGGCAGTAAATCCCTATTTTTACTTAGTGTAAAGCAGGAAGAAAATTTTTGAACTATATATACATTTTTTATTAATCCGCTATTTAAAAATACA
This sequence comes from Empidonax traillii, assembly GCF_003031625.1. Classification (NCBI taxonomy): domain Eukaryota; kingdom Metazoa; phylum Chordata; class Aves; order Passeriformes; family Tyrannidae; genus Empidonax; species Empidonax traillii. The sequence goes on from NW_020955275.1 coordinate 1,104,991, forward strand.
TCAACATGACATATAGTTTGAGTTTGGTTTTCAAACAAGTGAAAAAACTTCATCTCATGTCTTCCCTGACTTGAGTTGAACTTCATCTTACTAAATTGACACAATTTAGAACTGTAATCTACTTTTGGGAATATTTCACATGTAGAATATAAGAAATTTGACAGCATTACAAAGGTTCAGGAAGGTAGAATGTAGAAGAGAAAAAAAGAGGGGAAAATTGGTATATATGCACATTATATTTGTGTATACATACATTTTATCTAGAAGTTTGGTTTTCTATAATAACTCAGAATATCTGGTCAGTTAGCTAAATCTATGTAGTTCCAAAATCGTAGGCTAGGTCTGACTAGAAAGGGCCAGGTGAAAGAGCTGAGAAGAACTCAAAAGAATGCTTTAAATAAATACGTATAGTAGTCACCCACAGTTAAGAATGCAATTGTTGCATGAATATAGCTGTAGGTCTATAGCTTTATATTAAATCTTATTCCAAGACATGAGAAGAAGCAGAGAAAAAAATAGACATATATATGCACAAAAGGGATGATATCAAGTAGCACCTTCCCACCACTCATAAACACAATTTATGATAATCCTATACACATTCGGTATTGCTCTGCTTGTGGGTTTGGCTGATCTGGTTCGGTTTGGTTTGGTTTGGTTGTTTTTTGGTTTTGGTGGAGAGGAGTTTGGAGCTTTTGGTTTTGTTATTGGGGTTTTGGTCATGTTACTTTTTTCTGCAGGGAAATCAATCAGTTCCATCAAAAATCTTCAAAGCCAGTATATAGTCTTGATGTGGCAGTGGGAACTTGAGAATTTATGTATTTCGCCTGTATGCAGAAATCAGAAAACAGGTGTTATTCCAGGTTTTAGGGAATTGGTCTCCTAAAAGGCTTACATCCACACACTTATCCATTACAGATAATTTTGAAATTTCCTGGCAAGATCTGTTTTTCTACTTCCACAAAAGTTGTTTCCCTTCAACTGTGTCCCAGGATCACAGAGAGGTTAAATTTGGAGGGGACCTCTGGAGGTCCCTTCACCTTGTCAAACAGGGACACCTAGAGCCAGTTGCCCTGGACTGTGTAGAGGAAATTTCTTAGTAGAGCTGAAGACAGAGACTTTGTAACCTCCACGGGGAACTTATTTCAGTGTTTAGCCACCCTCAGAGCAAAAAAGACTTTCCTCATGTTCAGGTAGAACCTCATGTGTTTCACTGTGTTCCCATTGTCTCTTATCCTGTCACTGGGTACCTCTGGACAGAGCCTGGCTCAGTTCTCTTTGCACAACCCCCTTTCAGGTATTTATATACATTAATGATATTCTCCTGAGGCTTCTGTTCTCTAGGCTAAAGGGTACTAGCTCTTTCAATCCTTCCTCATGGGAAAGATGTTTCAGCACCGTAACTATATCTTAAGTATGTCCAATAAAAGAACCCAGAACTGAACCCAGCACTTCAGGTGCTGAATAAAGGGAAAGTATCACGTCTCTCACACCTGCTGATAATACTTCATCTACTGTAGCTAAGGATAGCATCTGTTTTGTTTTTGTGGCAAGGGCACATGGCTGATTCATATTCAAACTGGTATCCTCCAGAATCCTGGGTACTTTTATTTGTATCTGCTTTCCAGCTGGCCAGCCTCCAGCGTGTAATGGTTCATGAGGTTGTTTCTCCCCAGGTTCTGGACTCTGCATTTCCATTTGTTGAATTTCCAACTTCAAGGGATCCCTTCATGTCAGTACATTTCTCCAGCCTGTAAATGTCCCTTTAGATTGCAGGGATACAACTCTTGGGTCTATCAGCCAGCTACTCTTCCCAGCTTGGTGCTGTCTGCAGACAACATGAGGGTTCACTGTACCCTATCATCTAGTTTTTAGTAAAGATATTAAACGGGACTGGACTCAGTACTGATCCACTAAGGTACAATCCTATAGACTCTTGCCAGTGATTACCACCCTCTGGGCCTGGTCCTTCAGTCAGTTTCCACCATCTGCTTATCCATCCTTTACAGTAGCAGCTGCTCTATGATGTTCTTACGGGAGACAGTGTCCCAAGTCTTAGCTAAGCCAAAGTAGACAATGGCACTTGCAATAGACAGTTACCTCAAAACAGAAATTTTTCAAGTAGGTCAAGCATGGCTTCCCCTAATTGAAGTCATAGTGACTACTTCTGAACTCTTATATCTGCCTGAAAATGGTTTTAACAACCAGCTGCTCTGCCCCCTTCTCAGAGTCCAAGATGAGGCTGACTGGCTTCTCACTGCCTGGCTCCTGCCTCTTAATCTTATTAAAGAAGGGGCTGACAATTTACAAGTGGGGCCTTGTAAAGACACATTCCAGCTCCCATTGCACTTGTGGGTGCATCCTGTCAGGGCCCATAGGCTCAGGTATATCCAGTTCGATTCAATCTGACCTGATTCTCTTTTCCAAAGGATACATCTTCCTTGCCTCAGTTTTTTCTCCTGGGTATCTAGGTAGCTATGTCTGGTTTGGCGCAGTTTTTTCTGTTTTTCACTTGGTTTTGAAAGTGGGGCTGTTAACACAGAAAAATTTAAGCTTGTTGGACAGTTTGAAGCCATGTCTCTATAAAAATACAGAAACATTAATCTTTGTGAGATTAAACAATCTATCCTGAAGTGAATTTGGGAAACACAGAACAAAGATACCCACCATATCTTCCAAAGTACTCAGCCCAGTTCCATTAACAGCTGAGTAACATTCGTTAGACCCATATAAATGCATGGAATGTGTAGTTTTGGTCATTGATTTGGATGATGTAAAAGAATGTGTGTCTATAATATATATGTAGTTAATTTGTATTGGAAATAGTTGGAAGGATTTTGAAAGAAATATTTCAGTTGAAACTGATCTTGAGAAATTGCCAAAAGTGTCTGAAATTACTAATATGAAAGAGCAAAGACAAGTAAAAAATGCTACACACATAAAGGAAAAATCAAATGCAAAATGCTAAACTTTACCATTTATCTGGAAAATACACTCTAGGTTGTGGAGGATGTAGAGTGAACACTGGACTACTAATGTGATTGTGTTGACAAAATTTGGACCATAATATGGGGGGGTCTTTATAAGTTGAAGGATTTTTCTCTGCTGCAACATCTGACAGAAAGCTGAATGTCAAAGACTATGGTTTATGTTAACACAGACCTTTTGCTACATTTTTCTGTTCTCTTAGGGAGTAAAGGGATGAGGACCAAAAAAGCAGCTGAATTATTACTGTTACTGAAAACTGAGCAGATGTAGAAACAGTTACAGAGGAAAAGGAGAAAAAACAAAAAATGAAGAAAAGGTAGAGTGATGCTTAAGCCAGCTGCCAGTTCACCCAGCATTGTACAGACTCCAGTTCAGGTGTCTGATTTGCAAGAGCATTATGGCCATAAACCAGGTGATACTGAAATGCAGCAAATAGAATCTTAGCAATGCAGACATAATAGTGGCCGATACATTTGGATTTCTGTTGGTTCTCATCAACAATTAATAACATTTCCAATAGGTATGGGAAGACAACAATCAATATCACTGAGCCTTTAGAAGCTGGGTGTACATCCCAGTTCACAAAGTTAAAATCACTGGAGTAAACAGAGCAAGTTTTATCTGCAAATCCACTAAGGCTAATTTATAGCTCCTGTGTGGGAAATTGATGTCAGCTACTTGCTTTGCAATTAAGGACCACAATGAAAACATTTTGGGTTTTGATGTTCTGGACTACCAAACCTGGTATCTGCAGGATGGCAGTGTGTTCATTAACCTGAACTGTAAAAGAAATCCAGAGACTGCAGTGAGTTTGCTCTGCATGGCGCCTGGTCTCCCTTAGTTTAGGATCCTCAATCTAGATCTGGATTTTTTCTGAGTCATGAGGTAGAATTTCTGAAGTTCTAATTGATTTGGCCCCCCTAGAAGCTGTGGAACCCAGTAATGCAAAACTAACAGTCACAATACCAGAAGTTCTTGGGCATTGATAAGGTGCTGACAGATTTGGATGGAAGAGATTATTACTCACTCACATCCCTCTTGTGATTCTCCTGTCTGGCCAGCGAAAGAGCTGAGCATCACTAAATATGAACTTAAATGACATTTGATAAGACCTTTCATGGAAAACCTTCCCTTGCATTATTTTACATGGTTGAACATAAGTCTTTATTTTAAACAAACATCCCTAGATTCATTAAAAAACTTAAGTACTCCTTCCTTATAACACAGCATGCAGATTCCATCTTCAAAGCCAGTCTGAAGTACAGAAGCAAGCATACACTACTTTTTTTTATACCAATGGTTAATAAGAGGGAAAAAAAAGAAACTAAACAAATCATAACTGTCATTGTGAATAGGTGATCACACCAAGCTTCATGGAGGGAAGATGATAGTTTTTTTCTTTCCTTAGTGAAAGTGTTTTCACATATGATGTGAAATGGCAAAAGAGAATATAATTCAGCCTAAGAATGCAAACTTAGGCTGAAAAGATTTTTTAACTTTTTGAGGTATAGTGATAAACAGTTAAGTTAAATTTACTTCTAGTAAGTATAAGTAACCTTAGATCACAGATTTCAAATAGCTTATCATTATTGATTTTTTTTAACCCAAACCAAAAGGGCTGTATTATCAAAAATAGAGTCTCTTAAAATTTCTGGTGTTCTTATTTCTACCAGAAGCCTGCACTATTACTTAGTACAGTCTTGAGAAACATGCAAAAAAAATTTAGAAAAAATATTCCATGACAAAATTAACTTCCACTTAAACACAAAGGTCTTAAATATTAAAGGACTGAGAAAGAGAAGACAACAGGTGTTTGTTTGTGTTTGATTGTCATTTTGTTTCTATTCTTAAGACATGTCTGACTACATAATTAAAAGGTGATGGAATCAAAGATTTTTTGCAGTGTAAGTAAGTAATGGCCAGCCTTCGTGAACGAAGAACCGGGGAAGGTCTTTACACCTTCCAGCCTGCGCATTGGATTTTTTAGGTGAGACACAGTGTGCGCGGAACTGAGCCCACCCTTTAATCCTGAGGTTCATCTGCCGGGGCCAAGCACGCTTGGATGGTGGCATAGACTCCAAATAAAACCCCAAATACAAAAATATATCAATAATATCTAGATTATAACAGTTGTGTCAAATAATGATATCTGAGGTTCAAAGAAATGTTATGTCAACTGTTTTTCCCATACTATTGGTTTATTTTAAAGTATTTTTCTTTTTTCAAACTATAATACAATTTCTCCTATTGTGGGTAGGGGTCAGTCCCACGACACGATCCAGTGGCACATTTTGTATGGGGAACAGGACACACACAAGATGTGACCCACAAAATGGCGTTTATTAAAACAAGAAGACAGCTTATATACAGGGGAATACAGAAGTTTCGGGAATAGAGGAGGGTTTCTGCTAGGAAACATCAAATCCTGAGGTTCAGTGATAAGGGGACTTGGGGAAGTAGGCTGCAGGGAACATGTCTGGTCACTCAAGGGGCAGGAAGAGCTAGGGAATAATGGAAGGAGTGTCCTGGGTGCACAGACAGGGGAATCTGCTGAGGCTGCAAGGCTGCGGCCTTGTAGCTGGGTCTTAAGCAGTTCTGTGCAGCTACAGTTGCTAGAAGTCTTCTAAATAGATCCTTTCTTCTGAGCCTTCCTTGCAGCTTTTTTGCATCTCTCTCCACTCTCTGTAGGCCTCCTCTGGTCCACCCTGACTTAATACATGTCATAGTTCCACAGGTTCTATTTTACTTTGCAAGAAGATGAAAACAACCTTGAAAACCAAACTGAAAACACCATATTTTGAAATACATCACAAGTATTGTAGAAACTGGTAATTGTAACTCAGTGATTTGATTACACTGAGTTTATTCATTTACTTTAGCATACTGTTATACTCCCACTCCAGCACACTGATAAGAAGCATAACATTACAGCAGGCAAGCCATGCCACTCATAGCTAATGGTCCTCCAGCATTACAATTACATTTAAAACATTTTGCCTAACTGGGGCTTTTATTACACACTTATCTGAATACAAAATTTCCCTTTAGGCTGAAACTTGTCATAGACGATAATCTCAGAAAATGAAGCATTTTGTTCTTTACATTTTTAAGTCATTGCTTAAAGACCTATTCAGAAGAAGTCAGAAGAAAAGTTCTGAAGTGCTCCACTGCTTATGTATGACCTATGTATGAATTATGTATGTACTTCTCATACCTAAGTGGCCACTACAAGAAGTAGGGGACACACTATCGGATGCAGTGAGAAAGGGATTTTTTGATTGTACAGTGCTAATTATGAGAGGTTTTGTAGAGAAGACAGAGGTGGGGAAGGGAGGGATCCCGATCACTTTGGGAGAAATGGGTACAGGAAAATAGAGGTAAAAAAAGATAAAAAGGGCCAGTGTAAAAGTCAAATACTGAGGTCCAGAGACAGCTACTGGGCAGACTGATTGTCTGAATCCAAGTCATGATTTAAACCCAGATACACATTAAGCACCACACAACTGTTCACTCAGTCTCCCCCTTCCCCCCCCCCCCCCCCTCAAGTAGAGTGGGGAAAAAATTCAAAGTAAAACTTTTAGGTTTAATAATTGAAAATACAGTAAAATATGGCAGTAATGGTAAATGATACAGAAGGGAAAAACAAGTGATGCACAATAGAGTTGTTCATCACCTGATGACCAATGTCAAATGATCCTTCCTGAACCCAGATTGACCCCCCCTTCCAGGTAATTCCCTCCAATTTATATCCTGTACATGACACACTATGGTGTGGAATGTCCCTTTGATAGTTTCAGGTCACCTGTCCTGGCTGTGCTCCCTCCCAGTTTCCTTTGCGTACCTCCTCAGTGGCAGAGCATGAGACAAGAAAAGAGTCCTTGACTCAGGATAAACACGTCTTAGCAAAAACTAAAACATCAGCATGTTTCCAACATCATTCTCATTCTGAATACAAAATACAGTACTGTAACAGCTACTGAGAAGAAATTCACTCAACCCTAGCTTAAACTAGGACAATCCAGCCTCTGGAGGGAACATATATACATATGTAGTCATATAGATGTGTATATGTATGTGTGTATGTATATATATATACATATACACACGCACATGTGTGTGTGTCTATGTTGATTCCCACTAGCAAACATCCATCCTGCTCAGCTAGAGGGCGAAGTAGAATGAAGCCATTGATCTTGTTTGTGTTTGTGTGAGTACTGTGTTTGTTTATATTAACCTTTGTGCATGGCCATGTGTACATATGCATATATCTCTCTATATAAGTATATATGTATATGTACATATATACATACATATATGTGTGATGTATGTATATCACATACACGTTTATCTGTGTGCCCATTAGAAATACATGCTCAGACTTGCTGCCAGTTGGAACTGGAGACATGGTGCCTCTCTGAGTGCCTCCGCAGCCAAAAGCTGCTGTGAACAGAAACGGAAAAGGAGGGTAGTTTTTTTCTTCCTTGCATGCCAGGTATTGGAGGTTGCAGTGACAGGGATCTGCAAGCACCTCCAGTCTCCCCGGCAGTGGGAACACTGGTTGTTCACATCAGTCCTAAGCATAGTGCAGTAGTAGATGCCAGAGGGTTGGATCTGTCCTGCAGTCACTCTGTAATCTGGTGATAAGGCCATGCATCACTGGCATGATATAGCCAACTGATTTTAAGACCACAGAAAAATGAGCAGGAAGTGAGGCAATGACTGCAGAAGAGATGTTTACTTGGAGGATAGAGTAGTCAAATAGAACCATTTCACCTTCACACTGTGTGTTGATTCTGTGGAACCTGCTGAGGAAGTTTTAGGGAAGAAGGAAAGCTGAGAAGCACACTCAGAGGAGGAACTGGAGTAGAATCTGAGCCTCACTACCGAGAAAAAACAGACATGAAAAAAAGTTCAGATTGATAAGAGATGAGTGCAAAGGAACTGAGCCTTATATTAGAGTGACTAAAACAGGATAGTAGGGTCAGACAGCCTATTCTTTTTTCCAACAGACAGTGAAATTCAGCAACCGTGGTAAGTACATTCCCATAATTTGTTTTTTTCTTTGTCTCTGTTGTTAGTGTTAAATATTGGTCCATTTTAAGAAGGCTGTCCAGTGACTGTCTACCAGGAAAGGACAGACAGTTGTACCTCCAAAGTAAGAGCAAGTGAGGGTACCCCTGAATCAACTTGTGAGAAAAGAGTCTGAAACATCTTAGACAAGGGATGAAAAGGTGGGAGGTCTGACAACTGGGTTGGGGGTCAGTCAAGATGGTAATGACAATCAGCCAGTTCTGCATTCTCAACTGTTGCAAGAAAGATCAACTCCCCGTTGACCCTGAACTTGTGCAGGATCTGCTGCTCCAGCTGCAACCCTACAAATCTATAGGGCCTGATGGGATTCATCCAAGAATCCTCAAAGAGCTGGCTGATGTCATCACAAAACCTCTCGATAATTTTTGAGAGTTGTTGGGAGTCCAGAGAGGTCCCAGCTGACAGGAGGCTGGGGCCTCCTAGAGGTTGGTGAACATTGTCCTAAATTTCAAGAAGGGCAAGGTGGACCCTGGAAACTACAGACCTGTCAGTCTCACTTCAGTGCCTGGTAAAGTTATGGAGAAGATTGTTCTGGGAGGTTTTGAAAACACCTGAAAGACAGCACAGTCACTGGTCACAGCCAGTACAGCTTCATGAAAGGAAAGTCCTACGTATCCAACCTTATTTCCTTTTATGACAAGGTAACCCACCTAGCTGATCAAGGGAAGCCAGGTGATGTAATCTTTTTGGATTTAAGTAAAGCTTTCAATATTGTCTCTCACAGGATCCTTCTGGACAAACTGTCCAGCCCACAGCTGGATAAACACATCATGTGGTGGGTGATCAGTTGGCTCATAGGTCGAGCAGAAAGTGTGACAGTGACTGGGGTGACATCCAGACTGATGACCTGTCACTGGTGGGTTCCTCAGGGTTCTATGTTGGGCCCTGCACTCTTCAACATCTTCATGAGTTAGACACAGGACTGGAAGGTATATTAAGCAAGTTTGCATGCAACACAAAACTGAAGTCCCTTGAAGGCAGGGAGGCCTGCAGAGAGACTTTGACAAATTAGAGGACTGAGAAATCACCAACCATATGAAGTTCAGTGAGGGGAAGTGCCGAAATGTGGACCTGGGATGGGGCAATTTGATGCTGGAAAGCAGAAAAGGACCTGGAGATCCTGGTTGATGGCAAGTTGAATGTGAGCTAGCCCTGGCAACCAGGAGGGCCAGCTGTATCCTGGAGGGCATCAGGCAAAGCATCGCCAGCAGATTGAGGGAGGGGATTGTCCTGCTCTGCTCTGCACCAGAGTGGCCTCACCTGGAATATTGTGTGCAGTTTTGGGCACCACAATGTAAGAAAGATATTAAGCCATTAGAGAGTGTCCAAAGGAGGCCAGTGAAGATGGTGAAGGGTCTTGAGGGGCAACTGAGGTAATTTTGTCTGTTCAGCCTGGAGAAGAGGACACTAAAGAGAGACCTCATCACAGTCTATAACTTCCTTATGAGAGGAAGACAAGGAGCAGACAGTAATCTTTTCTCTGTGGAGACCAGTGACAGAACCAGAGGCCTAAAGTTGTGTCAGGGGAGTTTTAGGTTAGACATTAGGAAAAGATTCTTCACCTAGATGGTGGTTGGACACTGGAATAGGCTTTCCAGGGAAGTGGTCACAGCACCAAGCCTGATAGAGCTCAAAAAGCATTTGAACAGTGGTCTTGGGCACATGATGTGACTCTTAGGGATGGTCCTGTGAAGGGCTAGGAGTTGAACTCTTGTGGTCCTTTCCAATTCTGCATATTCTGTGATTCTGTGATTCTAAAGGCCATTTTATAGGTTTATCCACACATTCTAGACCCGTTAGAATAAAGGTCTAACATTCTGACCTTTGGTAATATAGCAGTAAATATTAACAGAGTATTGGTTATTATGGCTATTCCTTGTCTTTGAGGAGTTTGTCGCATCTAATGTCACATACTTAAGCATATTTAAAATTTAATTATTTTTATAATTTTTAATTTTGCTTAATTTTATTCTCTGATTTCCATTTACCTGTTAAACCTTGAATTTCCTTTAAAAATTTGATCATTTTTCTTAAGTCAGAATATTCAAGATATATTGCCAAAAAGACCATAAAAAGGGTAAAGTGTGTCACGTAAGTAACTTTCATTGCTGAGTGAGAAATTGTGAATGCTTTCTGGATCTTTAAAAAATCACTGATGTACTGTGTGATCATTAAATCTGCAGCTGCCACAAGCAATGTAATTATTTAATTGCTCTATTACTAAGCAGTTCTAATGATCGGGACATTTTGTAATGAATGGGAAAGTCAAGAAAACATGGATGTGAGCACCTTTTAAAATTATTGTGCTCCGGGCCACAGATATATCAAATAATGTGTCTTCATTTAATAGTATAAGGATATCAGCCTGCATATATAAACCCTAAAATGGTGCTACTTCACCTGGGTCATTCAGAAAATATTTTCCTTTCCTTCCATTTTAGGACACCACTCAAGACTACATCATCTCACTGTTGCTCAGGAGTCACAGCTGCATATCAATTCCTCATTTTCCTTGAAAAGAATAGTGAAAGAGAAATGTTAAATTGATATGAAATAAATCCTTGAGCCAGCAAGTGAGAGGTATGGACAATACTACTTGAGGTGTACAGGAGTCATAATATTATATTAAAAATATGAATGTTATCATACTATTCCCTCAAACCACAATGCATGGTTATTATGTTATCTACATTATGTAACAGATAAAATTGAGCAAAGTGTACAGGTTTGGTAAAAGTGTTAGAAAACAGACACAAAACTGGATGTTATCAGAGAATAGTTCTCAATAATTCAACAGCAGACAGTGAAGGAGTGTCAAGTGGGTCCTTTAGACTTTTGTTTTCTATCTGAAAAATGTCCTGTGGCATTTAATACTTTCATTATAATTTGGATAGCTGAACACAGTGTGTGCTAATAAAATTTGCAGGTGTCACTGAGAACAGATGAACTGGAAGAACGCAGGTGCAGAAGTAGGTCAGGGTGAAACTCAAAATTGGCTCAGTAAGAGAAGAGAGAAAGCACTCTAAAAACATCTATTATAAGGTGATTTAAGGTGTTTTTTGTTGGAAGAAACACTAACATGCATAAAGATGGAAAAGCTTGTAACTGGAAAAGTGTCTGCAGTGCAGAAATGAATCTGGATCTTACTGTAAAGTGGAAATTCAATAATGCAATAAATTTACAAAATAGCTGGAACCAGGACAAAGCCAAGGTGCACCTGACCAGCAGCAGTGTCATGTACATGTTAGGGCAGTCTATCTTTAAATAAATAGTGCCTCAGCTGTTCTGGATGGAAATTGTAATGCAGTAGATACTGCACTAAAAATGATACATTTCTATAAAAAATGAAATATCAAATTAAAGATTTCAATTCAGTGAAGATCAAAGTGAACACCAGAACCAGATCTTTTAATGTTTATCACTACCGAACCTCGCTCTGTCCTATTATATATAGAATTGAGTGAGATAAATGCAGTAACATTTTGTAATGCATTTCTCAAGATTTTAACAACACTAACTGAAAGAGATGTTTCATCTTATCATGGGAATAACAGAATAAATGTTGCAATTAAATCTGAAGTCAGACTCCAAGTTTTTGAACCTAAATCTCCAGGAAAAGGTTCAAGGTCAAGAGAGTTGATTCTGCCCCTCTGCCCTCATGAGATCCCCCTTGGAGTAGTGATGGAGGACACCAACCTGTTGGAAGGAACCTAAGAGGAAGATCATGAAGATGATCAAAGTGCTGGAGCACCCCACCTATGAAACCAGCCTGAGGGAGATGGGACTGTTCATCTTGGAGAAGAGAAGGCTCTGTGGAGACATTATTGCAACCTTGCACTACTGAAACAGTAGTACTACAAGAAAGCTGGAGAGAGACTATTTACAAGGGCATGATAGGCAACAATAGGACAAGGGGTAATGGCTTTAGGCTGAAAGAGAGTAGGTTAAGATTAGATATTAGGAAGAAATTCTTTATTGTGAGGGTAATGAAACACTGGCACAGGTTGCCCAGGGAAGCTGTGGATGCACCATCCCTGGAAGTGCTCAAGACCAGGTTGGATGGGGCTTGGAGCAATCTGGTCTAGTGGAAAGTATCCCTGCTCATGGTAGAGGGTGAGAACAAGGTGATCATTGAGGTTCCTTCCAATCCAAGCCATTCTATGATTCTATGAATCAATTCTGGCTTAAATCACTCAGTCAAAGTGTATAGTTTATTACTTTCTTGATAGGAAAAACCTGTACTTGACTATGAAATAATAGCAGTTCTTGTACCTTATCAATATAAGCTTGTATGTTACTCAGGTTAGCATAATTGTATTATTTTAATTGATTTCCAAGGAGCTTAGCCTATTTAATTTTTGTGATTAAATTAATATTTTATCTGATGCCATTTCAAAGTTTCTGTTGAAAAAAAAAGATGATAATTCACATTAAAAACCCTAATTAAAATGAATTATTAAACTTACAGTTTTATCTTATGATACTCATTTTGGAAAGATGTGAGAAATCTGATTTCACATTGTCATCTGAAACCATTGTTATTTTTTTTTTTTAAATTATATTGGCCCTTATGTCTTCAACTTTCAAAGAATTTTTGAGGGATTTCAAGGGGCTTTTATTAAGCTGTTAAATCTACTTAAGAGGATACCACCAGATCCTGGTCATTTGTCACAGATTTCTATAAACTCTATCATGGATATGATTGGTATATTTACTTATTTCCCCTGGGAAAATGACTACATAGATTATGCCTGTAAAAAAAACCAACTCAAACCACACAAAACCAATAAACCATCCCACTCCTTGCCCCCTCTTCTCCATGAAAAAAACACCAAAAGTCCCCCCAAAAAACAAAGAAACAAAACCCAAAACAATAGGGGAGAGGCAGAGAGGAAGCAATTGTCTGTGAGAAAGGAAAAATAACAAAAGCTCAAGTAATATGTGCATTTACTAGGAATGAATTAAATACTTATGATGGAATCAACACACTTTGAAAACAAAGGTGATTACCTGACTTGGATGGTATAACTTTCCTGGTACCATCCATGGCTGATCCGCCTTCAGGCAATTTTAATAGAAATTTAAAAGTACTCAATACTCATCATTTCATGTCAGACATTCATTTGAAGACATTACACAAAATGATATGAAGCTCTTATATTCTCTTCTCAGAAGACATTAGTGATTTCTGCTTAAACATTTATAGTGGTAGACTTTTCCAATTTGTAAAATCCAGAGCTGAAATGAAAACTTATCCAAAGCCCTTCTTCTGTTACAAGTTACTTTTCTATTTACCCTCTTGATATGGAAATATATTTTTCCATTTAATAAGTAGGTTAATTATCATTTTACTTCCTTTTGGCAAGTCAACTAAATTGCTATAAAAAGAGTGATACATGGAAGTGTTGTATATCAAAAGCAGTGCAATAAAAATAGTGGGCAAAGTGTTTCTGAAATATCTCTTTAGATTTTTTTAAAGTTAAATAAATGAATTTTTCACATTTTCTAATAGAGCTTACTGTCTGCTCTAAGTCAACAGAGTCCCAGGAGTAAAGAGTAAACCCAAATATAGCCAGTGCTGAGAGATGAGCCATAATAGTCAATATGATTCTGAAAAGAGTTCAGAAGAGCAAATCAGCCCCATCTCTTCCAGCGTTTGGTATGTGCAGTCATACTGCAGGACTCACGGGAACCTGAACAACTATTTAATTTTCATTTTCTGTAACGACCTACTCTGATTGTAGCTGTGCTTGCTCTGATTTCCTGATCTGAAGTAAGGTTTACTAAGAAAACAAAGAAATTAATGTTTACATATAGAAGCAGTTAGGTCATTACAGTGTTGTTATTTTACTCTCATTGTTATAGGTGTTTTCTGGATAATGAAGTTGCAATGTTTTGATCACAGCAGATTATCAAAGCTGGTTTTGAATTCAAATCCCATTCCAACTGCCACATTCTTTCACATATACTTTTCTCTTTTTGTTCCTTATTGCGTTCCTTTTTTTTTCTGACTAGTCTCACAAGTAACTTGATTAAAGCTATCAAAATTACATTATATATAATAATCTTAAGAAGGGCAGTTACGGGAATGGAAATTAAAATGACCAAGAAATGATCTGGGTTACCAGAGAGAAGGTATAAAGACAGAAATTGTTGGTATCTATTTAACATTATCAAAGTAAGAGAATTTTTGTCCTTACCAGACATATTTCACACACTCCCCTCCCTTCTTTTTTCACTTCTGCAAATGCTTTTAAGAATTTTTCTGAAAAGCCAGTATTTTAAAAGAACCCATAAGAGCATGTAAACCCTACATAATTTTTTAAAAATTGCTCTTTTCTAAAATAATGGCAATTTTCCGGATTACTAGTTTACACAATAAGAAAATGCCTCAGACGTACTTTCAAAAGGGTAATGCAGTACAGATGGATGGTTCATTCTGTACTTTGGATGGAGTATATTGACAGCAAAAAGAGAAGTACTCAGATTAATATGCATGAGTGAGTAATCAATACTCTTATCATAAAAAATAGATCAGACTTCTGAATACTGTTGGGAATAAACTGCAACACTGTATTTCAAGGCTTTCCAAGTCTTCCTAATGTATTCAATGTGACAGAGAGCTAACACTTCTGATAGTGAAGAATAAGAACACAAAATTCTGAGGGGGATAAAAAGACAAAAGAGTCCTGATATAAATGAATCAATCAAAAAGAATTCCATTGATTCCAGTGACAGGCTTTCGAGATTCTTGCTGTAATGATTATAGGACTCGAATGTATCAAATTGTTATTTTTTTTCAAAATTCATCTGCTTCTGAACTTCTTAGTATTTCAACACAAAATCATCCAATGGCAAACTGTAGAAAGTCCTTGTTTTGTAGATAGGTGTAAGTACATGGAAAACAAAGATAATGAGTATTTGCTCTCTTAATACCTCAGTTCTGCTACTTTTCAAAATTTGGAGAGGAAATCATTTCCAGGCTATGTCACAAAGTCTAGGCTCAGTATAGGTTAACGAATGAGTTATTATTACTTTTGGATAGTCAGTCATGAAATGTTCATATTTATGAAACTTAAAAAAAAACATTAAAATTAATCCCAAAAAAGGTAGAGGTAATTGAAAATTTGAGCTGATGATTCAGTCACGGTACATTATAGTAAATGCTACTAAACAAGTAGGAGCAAAATGGATATAGAACAGAATCAAAAGTTGATATCTAATGTATGGTTTGGCAACTGTTCATTTTACTGATTTTTTAAGCCAGACACTGAGCTCAGTGTAGTACACACCAAATGAACCATCTCCTGTAGGAGGTACCATGGTTTTCTGGTAGCTGTATTTTATCTTTCTATTGATGTGTATGTGTTGTGACATTTGCAGATGTACATGCCATTTGGCCACCATTTCTGGCTCAGGAGTTGAACACACCATTAAGGTTTATGCTGATGACACAAAACCAGGAGATGTTGTTTGTTCTTTCTTGAGGTATGAGAGGCCTTGCAGAGGGCCCTAGGCAAAGTGGAGCATTGGGCAACCACCAGTAGCATGAAATTTAACAAGTCCAAGTGTAGTATTCTTCACCTAGGATAGAGAAACTCTGGACAAAATTAGGAATTGGGAGAGAAGTGGCTGGGGATTAGCCCTGCAGAACAGGATCTGGGGATGCTGGTTGGCAGCAGGCTCACTGTGAGTCAGCAGTGTGCTGGGGCAATCAAGAGGGCAAATTGCTTCCCAGGGTGCATCAAACACCACAGCCAGACTGTCAGAAGGGGTGATGATCCTGCTGTATTCATTATCGGTGCCACCTCTTCCTGAGTGCTGTGTACAGTGCTGGGTCCCACAGTCTACCACAGGACGTAAGGGTACTTGAATGTGTCCAGAGACAGGAAACAAAACTGGTGACATGATTGAACTGCATTTCATGTGAGGAGCAGATGAGGTCTTTGGTCTTGTCTAATTTGGAGAAAGGGAGTCTGCACTCTACAGCTTTCTGAGAATTGTACACGGAGAGAAGGATGCTGAGCTCATCTCCCTGGAATCTGATGATAGGGCACATGGCAATGGGTAAAGCTGCACCCAGGGAGGTTCAGACTTGACAGAAGGAGTTTGGGAGGTTGGTCAAACACTGTAAAAAGCTTCCTAGAGTGGTGGTTGATGTTCTAAGCCTGACAGCGTTTAGGAGGCATCTGGTAAATTTATATATAATAATATGCACTACATTTTGGTCATCCCTGAATTGACCAGGTATTTAGACTGTTCAATTGTGGATAGGCCCCTTACAGCTTAAATATTTTATTCTGTTCTATTGTATTCTAGCCTATATCTATCTCTGTCTCTACTTAAAATTTGTCATTGATAGATTAAGTTGGTTTTGCTATAGAAAAGAAAGAAAACTGTGGTAAACTGACTAAGACTGTCTCAGCTTAAAGTTATAAGTAGCTCGAAAAATAAAATAGAACTCTTTTATATTAGGGGGAATGGTTATATTTCTCAAAATTCAGTTGTGAAGGAAATTGCTACAATCAAGTTGCTCATTAGAAACATGGAATATATAACAGTAGAAATAAAATTACAAAACCAAATGTTTTTTATGGACTCAAACTATTTAATCTTATATTCTATTTATTGTGTGAAATATGAATTATTTAGTATGTATGCAAGTACAGTGAAGAATATTTCGTGAAAGACATTTTTAAAAGATAAAGGGTAATGTGTAGCCATATATACTAATCTCATTTTTTTTTCTAATGACACTTCTCAAGAATAGTTTTGAGAGTGTAATGTAAAATCAAAATTCAAAATATGAATGTTTTGTCCTCACCATGACTAAATTTTTAGCTTCAGAGACAGTAGGCTTTATTAAAGTATATTTTTTATATTTTTCAATAATTAATCGTATTTCTTTAAAATGTACATTTTTGAGATTGGGCATTCTCTCCAGTTGGTTTCACAGGAAGCTGGAAAATCAAGTAGTAGAAAGAATTTTTATCAGTTTTCAAGAGCATGTCAAGATAAAAATTCCTTTAATAAATATTTTGCCTTGCGGTTTAAAAGAGCAAGAACAGGTAAGAAAACAAACACCTTTCTCCAGCAGTCTCAAAAAAATTCAAAACTTTTTTGCTTTTCAGAGTGCTTTTAGCTGCTGCTTCTGTTGTTATTATTGTTACTAGTGAGTATTTTGGAGGAAATCTTTTAGCAAATGCATTTGTGCAATTATTGCCTTTTGTAAACAGAACCATGTGGAACAGAATCAATGTTTATATGCCACATTGAAAAATCTGCAAAACATCCCCTTATATGGGAAACAGAGTTAGTAATGCAAATATTCTACGAAAAAGGAAGATCTGTGCCTTTCTCTCCTATACATTTCATTATAGATTAAAAAAGCTGAGAAAATATCTTTCTTTTCTCCTTTTTTT
Source organism: Empidonax traillii (assembly GCF_003031625.1). Lineage (NCBI taxonomy): Eukaryota > Metazoa > Chordata > Aves > Passeriformes > Tyrannidae > Empidonax > Empidonax traillii. Next base: position 1,122,492 of record NW_020955275.1, read on the forward strand.
TTTTTTCTTTAAAATAAAATAGGTAATTTGGCTGGTTTTCTTCAGGTTAGTTTTGGGTTTGGTTTCAATTCCAGCCTTAGATTCATAGAATCACAGAATACCTCAAGCTGAAAAGAACCCTTACGGATCATTGATTCCATTCCCTGCTGCTTACAGGACTATCTAAAACTAATCCATATGACAGGGTACCATCCACACTCTCTTTGAGGAGTTTAGTGCTGTGAGCACTTCCTTGGGAACTTTGTTCCAGTGACCACCCACCCTTTTATTGGAGAACCTTTTACTAATGTCTACTATGAACTTCCCCTGGCACAGCTTTATTCCATCTCCTCATGCCCTGTTGCAGAAAGATCAGCACCTCTCCCTGTGCTACCTCGCTCAAGGAAGGTGTACACTGTGATGGGTTCAATCCTCATCCTTCAACAAGCTGAACAAGCAAAGTGACCACAGGCACTGCTCTAAAGTCTTGCCCTTGTTGCCTTTCAGCATCCTGATCTTCTTCCTCTGGACATGCTCCAATAGTTTGATGTTCTCCTTGTAAAACTGCACACAGGACTCAAGGTGAGGTCACACAAGTACGATGTGGAGTGGGACAATCCCCTTCCTTTGAACAGGTGCAGGTGCCAATGCTGTGCCTTATGCACCGAAGAACATGGTCAGACCTTTTGACTCTCAGGCCCCATATTCTTTTTCTGCAGGACTACTCTCCAGCATATCCTCCTCAGCCTGTATGCACGACCAAGATTACTTCATCCCAGACAGAGAATACAGCACTTGATCTCATTAAATTTTATATGTGGTTCATACACGACTTCCAACTGGTGATTGTCCAGCTCTCTAGTTTATCCAAATTCTCTGTAAGGTCTCTTGACCCTCAAAGGATCCCACAGCTCCTCCCAGTGTAGTATTATCAGAAAACTCCCTTGCTGTGCATTTGATTCCTGTGTCCAGATAATGTATAAAAAACATTAAAGAATACTAACCCTAAAATCAGGCCCTGAAGAATCCCACTGTCCACCAATTGGATGTAACTCCGTTCACTATAATGCTTTGAGCCCAGCTTGGGATCAGCTTTAACCTGAGACCCAGGAAGGCAGCAAACATCCATAAGAAGTAGGTCGGGCTTACAGGGTTACCACTGTTCCTACTTGCTTTCAGGGAATGCAGGACTCTGCTGCAACACTTTTCTTCATATATCACGTAATCAGAGAATATGTTGATCTGGAAGGGACCAACAAGGATCATCGACTCCAATTCTTAGGTCTGCACAGGACCATACCTTGAAGTAAAGATGTTATGTTGTTATGTCTCTCTCCTTTTTTTTTTTTTTTTTTCTTTTTTTTTCCCCCTCAAAGGAAATCTTGATTTGAGTAACAATTTGTAATAAAGGTCACATGTATCCACATATAGATGTGGGAAATTATATTCTGTTTGTTGAGACGTCGGCTATAAGCAAAACTGACCGATGGACATTAGATAATTTCATCACTGGGAGACAACATGATGCTATTAAAAAGTTTGATTGTTTCCATGGAGGTGAAAACAATATTCATTAACTCTCATTGCTTTAATTTCTTCAGTTCTGAAAGGTACAAGTTTGTTCTTGATTTGTTGCTCGCTGTGACTTTCGGTCAGGAAATCCCTCACCTTGCCTTGCCTTTCCTTCCTTTCCCTTCCCTCTGTTCACACACAATTAGACTTAACGATGTCTTGCATGATTCAGGCCTGATCTGTTTCAAATTTGTTTAAAAATTGAAGGGGACTGGGAAAAATCCACTGGAGGTATGAAAGATGTAACACTCCACTGTACATGCTATTAGACTCACATATTGCAAGCTTTATTTTTTATTGCCAGAAGTCCCCACTTAGGAATCGTTTGAAATGGACTGTTATTTTTATGATAACCTCAGCAAACTGCTCACATTCTAAAATTTATTGCTAAACATGTTAAATAAAGTTCAATAACTGGAAGGTTATAATCACCAAGGGAGAAATGATGCACTGATAATAATGTTAAATGATTCTAATGTGACTGTTTTCTTCTGTGGTGTCTCATTCATTCCATTTTGGCAATACAGTAAACAAGCTGCTCTTATAGACAGGGAAAAATAAAATGTCATCAATTTCAAGTGAGCAGCTGCTGGTAGACTTTATAAGACAAAAAAAGAGAGAAAGTTCTGAGATCCCAGGATCTACTTATATGTGATGAGTTCAGCTCAGAGACTAGTACTGCCTGATGGGAGTTGAGAGCTGTTTCCCCTCTGGCCTTGTGATGCTGTGTAGATATACATCAAATCGTGCCCCATCATGGGGATCAGGCTTCCATCTGCTGAGATGGGCTGTGTGAGTCTTCCAGTGACAGAGTCAGCTTTTGAATGGAAGCTTTGGTGTCCAGCTACAGAAGTTCCATGTTGACAGACAGCAGGTAATGAATTCTGTTGTTACTTTAATACACTCATTGTGATAAACCAAAAATTGAATATTTTTTTTCTGGTTATGCTTCATATTGTGGTTGCTGCTGAGTGTGACAAAGCCAGTGAGCAAAGCAATACCTTCTATTATAAATAATAATATAGCTAAAAAAAAACAAGAAGAGGGAAAAAAAAAAAGGGGGAAAGTTAACCCCAAACGCTTAGATGATAAATACTGTCTGAGAACAATTCCAAATTCAACTTCTATTTTACCTTGAGTGTTGCTGGTTTTTCTTCTACATAAAAAAATGTCTTATATTCCTAAGGCTAGACTATTTTTTTTTTTTTTATAAATCCATATGTCATAGTCTAATGGGAAATATTACAAGCACTAAGATTAATCTCAGACAAAAATGGCTGCTGCACAGCATTGCCTATAAAATATCTAATGGAGATATTCTAAGGTACAACAGCATACATATTGAATGTAGAAATTTGTCTTTAAAATACTACAGATAAGACAAAATACAGCTGGATATTGCATTGATATCCATTAAGAACTGGAGAAGCCAGACATACCTTTCAAAAAACACCCTCAACCCCCAAAACCCCAAACAAACAAAACTTAAAAAAACCAAATATGCCTCCACAGGAATATAAATCACTGCAAAAAATGCATGTGAACAGGGAAGGAGGTATAACATCTTATGCAGTCAGGTAGCCTTATAATTTTTTCTAGACTTATATGGGAATAAGTCTGTTTTAAAGAAACAGCCTGACACTCTACTTCCAGCTTGTGAATGTTGTGCGAATCCTGCACCAGAGAAGGGAAATTTTGATCACCTATGCCTGGCTTGAAGTGATAGTTAAAACTGTCTATTCTGTAAAACAAATAATTGTTTGACATTAGACAAACTTTGTCAAGAAACTGCTGCTGGTTTTCCACCTTCACTAAGACATTTGAGAGAGGGAGCAGGGGAGAACAGATGCTGGTGACAGCCAGTATTTTGGCCCACTGACATGTACTTCACAAGATAAAAGTCTTAGAAATTACAGAAATTAAATCTCCCTCCACCCCATTTGGGAAAATAAAAACACCTATCTCCAGATGGTAAATCACTGAGCAGTGCAATTCTGCACCCCGTTCCCTCCTGACAGCACTGCTTATCAAAACCTGTGAGAAATGGAGGTGAACCTCTTTGTCTGTAAGCACTAGGAAGAGCTATGCTCTGCTAGCACTTACAGTGATGTGCAGTAATCACAGGATGGCACCACTGCAACCTCTGGAGTTACTCCTGAGTTAGACCAGAGCAACCAAGAGCAGGATTTGGCCTGATGTGTTTAAAGGGCTGTTTCTGGGACAGAAAGAATAATGATTTGTAAACTAAAAAAAGTGCTTCTCTTAGGTCAGACAGTGATTTCCACAGATGATGATGCCAAAAAAATAGAAATTTCTGGACAGAGCAGATCAGAAGCATAAACACATATGCTGAGTACAGAGGCAAGCAAATATTGTCTTTTAAAATCTTTAAGGATGGATTATTATATATCAAATAATAGTGATGAAACAATTATTGTAGAGAAGTAGTTTCTGAGCTGTAAAATATGACTACCTTTTGATTAAATATAAAAACAAAATAGAAGTAGGCAGTCTCTTCATTTGTATAAATACTGGACCATGATTTGATCCTATTTACCTATCTACAAATATCAAATAAGAATGTGTCATGCTTATTTACCCTCATAAATATGATTTTGGAAGCAGAACCAAACTAGCTCAACAATTATTAAATCCTCATTCAAGATTAATCAAATTAAATTATAAAATCTGTCTTTCATCCTGTCATCTCTTCTACCAAAGGACCATTGTTTGTGTTATCTTCACAAAATCTGGGATCAGAGATGAAGACCACACTACTTCAAAATGACTTTGATAGTTTTGTGTTGATGAAGTAACTAAGAGTAATATGCTGTGATTTTGGGTAATTTGACCGATAATTTTATGCCATATGTGTAAATAATGTCACTGCCTTATGTAGTATCTTTGAATCTAAACAATGATTAGAGAATCTTTGGATTAGAAGTGTTTTTAACCCTTTTCGTTAGGTAAAGGAAGACCAAAACCAAAAGGATTTGTAGCCATCACTATATGCAATAACTGTGGTTTCAGAGAAATGCTGAGTTGGAAAGGACTCCCAGATATCACTGAGTCCAACTCTAACCTGTCAGATTTTATCACAGAATTAATTAATTAATGGTAATTCTGAATTTTCCTGCCACTAACTAAAATTCAGAAGTCTCTAAACACCAGTATTTATGACCACTATCACAGACACGCAAAAAGTAAATATTTTAAAGGAATCTGGGGTAACTGACAGTTATTGCAGTGCAGTGGTATTTAGGAAATGACAACTTTAGAAATAGAATTGTCTATTAATCACATATGCAAGTGCTTAATTATTAACTGAACAAAACCAGCTAGGGCAGCACTGGAGTATGATTAACTGTTATGCATATAAATGTCTAATGAAAATATAGTGATAAATGTGATGTTGTTTATCCCCATTCAAAGACAAAACAAAGCAAAAATGTGTTACAGCTAAAGAAAACTGGGATGAAATGTTTTCAGAATTATACAAAGTAATATGTTTTTACAGATCACAATTTAATTCATCAATTCATCAATTTCTTTGCACAGGGAGGTTTGGTCATGACAATACATATCAGAGTATTTTACTCTGTTAAATTGTAGCTTAAACATGACATAAATGTAGAAAAATAGTGGTTTAAGGGACAGTTTTCCTTGTTTTGCTTCATACAAAAGATTGGTTTGTTTGTTGTTTTTTGTTCCTTGTAGACCACTATACCACTAGTTTAAAGGGCAAAAAGACCCTGCAATACCAAATTTCTTAAAATCTTTGATTTTATAAAGACAAGTCTCCCTTCCTTCAACTCTCATGTGGCATCAGTTGGGCCATCTAACTCCCTGTAAGTACAAATTCAAGCACATTGAGAAAACTCATTTGAGAGCTTAATCAGAACACAATTTGATTTTTACTGTTTGTAACAGCCCTTCAAAAATTATTTCAGCATATCCTAATGCCATTCAAGGGGCTGCAATTTTTGTTTTTATTGTCAAGCTGTAGTGATCTGGCAGCCTGAGACATGTCATTCTAATTATTTCAGGAACTTTGAGATCAGTTGCTCTACAGAATGTCTTAAAAATGTAAAGGCATAATTGGACTCAAAGACCCAGAACCCTTAAGACAAGTGAAAGTGACATTTTTTCTGATGTAACACCTTGTGAACATCCTTATCATCACAGGTAGTACTAGGCTGTTGAGTAGTTTAATTTACTAATAAGAAATAAAGGCAGGTGATTTTTAGCGTTTATTCACCACTTGCAAATAATATTTGTCTTCCATATCACATTGTATCATTTTGGATCCCTAGCTGGGTAAAAATCTTTAAAACCAATCAAAGAAATCAGAAGAAAAATAAAACTGCAAAAGTGATTACAGCTGAAAATATTAGCAGCTTTGGTGAACCCACATTCAATTCTCAATTTCATTAATTTCATACATTTTCTTTCACACAAATATGTGATTCAGCTTCACAGTACATCAAAGTCTGTATCACATATAGATCTTTAAACCAGGAATTCAATAGAATTTAAATGAGTCATATAGATGTAGATGTGCCTTTCTTTACTTTATATCACGCACAGTGACATAAAATAATGCATATACAAACAACTGTGTAGAAGGTTTTATTCCCTTTCCATTTTTATCTTTTTTCTTTAGGAAATCTATCTTATTGCCCATCTGATAAGAAAAAAAACCACTTACCAAATATTTTTAAAATTACTTCAGAATCCTTTTGAGGGTAAAAGCCTTCTGGAAACTTCTATGTGCAAATAGAACTCTCTGATTTAGCAAGAGTTTTTGTAAACAATAGTAGCTTCTTTTGTCACATTAAAAAAACATCAAAAGCTAGGACATAAAATGTCTTTTTTTAATTTTTTTTTTTTTATGTGTTGGCATGTGTTCTTTTCCAACACATAGCTCTCCTGTTTTGCCACACAATTTTCACACTTTTTCAATCTTATCTCTGATATTACAGAGCTGCATACTATTTTCAGCCCACACAGCTGCAGAAACTTTGCAAATATTTATGAAAAATGATAGTTACTGTTTACAATGAAGAAGGCTAAGGAATTAGATGAAGCAAGATTCTCAAGTTTCCCCTAGAAAACTTGAATGCTCAGATACAACAGACTCTGAAATGGAAGAAAGGGTCAAAATCACTTTTTGTTTGTTTGTTTCCACTTCTGACACACTGATGATCTGCTACTCAGTTTTTTATTTCAGTGGGAAGAGATACCAGTGTGTTTACATTTAGCAGGTAGGAAACTGGAGTCAAAGTCAAGCACAGGGAAATTAGGTTTTAGATCCCATTTCAACATCAAACAGAAAATATTTCATATCCAATCTCTGCAATGATTGGTAACAAGAAAGTTAAAATAGTTCTAAAGCATTCAGTGATCTAGAGAATTAACAGAATACTATTTTTCCATTCCTAGCCAGATACTCTTCTGTTTTTCTGTTGCTCTTTTCTGTTTGCTGTTATTATGACAATCTTTAAAAATATTTCCATTATGGAGTCTTAGCTTAAATTTATAAAACCCTGTAACTACTTCTCAAACAAATACTGTGCAGTCATATGGCTTATTAAAAATACTATCCTTTCAATCTAGTAAATTTTTTTTACAACCTTATATTCCTTTTTTTTTTAAATATATTTTTTTTTCTCTACAGTCAAAAGCAGGTAAGTAAACTGTACTGTCTAAGCTTTGTGCACACATAAAATTTTCTGTTTATTACTGGCAACATCTCTCCTTTTTATTGTTCTACGAGGCATCTGCTATGAGACAAGTATTATCCTTACTTACCCTCTCAGTAATTCATATATTTTTGGCAAATTTCTGCCAAAGACAGATGAAGATGCACAAGAACTTGCTGCAGCTTCTAGTAGCCACTGTGCATGCAGCAGCAGAGCATACCTGGGAGCATCGTCAGCATGTGGCTCACAAAAGGCAGTCTGTGTCCTGTATCCCCCAGGATAAAAGCACCCCTGCAAAGCACCCCTGCCTGTTTTAAGACCCAATCACACAGGGTGGCTTATGTCTGTGAAGAAGCTGTCTACTTGTGTTATAATCCACACTCTCACATCAAGGTCATCTCCGTTGTAGGACATTCTGCCCCTCACTTGGTCTGTAAGTATAAAGAGAAAAAAACCCATTAGACTACTATAAAAAAGCTTAAACATCATAAACAGGATCTTCTGTTCTCCATATTGCACAAGCAAACAATATCATGTTCAAAGCCAGTGACAGCAAAAATTTAATTTACTTTTCATGCTAGCCGAGTGTTTAAAAAAATACAGCTACGTCCACAAATTAGATAGGAAGTTTATTCTTTTATGACTCTGAATAACTCTTAATCTGGAGGTCCACTCAGAGAAAATACACAAATCTTGAATCCCTATCCTTCCTTCTGCAAAATGTTCAATGATAAGTGGGCAAAATTCTTGAGAATTGGCTTTCCTGTGACATTCATATTATCATAATAGAAACACAAATCTTAGAAAAGCTTTTCATGAAAATAATTGTTACCTTTAAGACAGGTAGAGTGAAAACAATCACATACACACACACATATATATATGTATGCATATATATTTTTTAGGTTTATAAAATATCTGGTTGAAGTCATAGAAAGTTGCATTAGATCTAGCACACCTAATAATCTAGTGCATTTATGTGGCTCTTGTTAACACATTTCTTTCTGAAAGGAATTTCATTACTAGATGAATTTTTACTATTTTCTTACTTTTGAAACATAATAGTTGGATCGTACATCGCTGTGGCATTCTACTCAGGATTTGGGTCCCATAAGTTCAGAAGCTGCTATAGTAAATGACAACCATTACCCTCTCATAATTAAAAGTGGCAACTTTCACCTTATATAACAATAAAACTACAACATCTTCAATAGAGAAACTGTCTCTGATTATGTGTTTTACACAACTCTGAGGAAAACAAACCCTTCACCTTCCTTGGCCATCAGAATCATACTGTAATACAAATGCTCAATTATTAATGTTAGTGTGGGCAATAATATTCTGAAAAGATGCTCCAAATTGACTCATAATTGACTGATACTTCATTTCTGATGTGAATATCTGAAGCAGATTTCAATCCCTTGGCAAAAGACTGTTTAAAAGTCCAGACAGAAAAAAAACTAAGAAAAAAATGCAGGTTTTGTCTGCACCAGTAAATTAAGCCATGATATGAAATGTTCCAAGTATCATAATTGAATGTATTTTTCAAATGGTAGTATGCTGGCAGGTACTCAGCATGGGTCAACCATCAGTCTCTCAAGCAATCCCTTGCTGCCGTTATGGAGTTTGAAATCCATCCTGATTAAGTGGGAACTTCTTTTGCAGTCTAGGAGGATTTAATAATTCAGATTCAAACCTTTTTGCACCAGTTGGGCTCAGTGCCAGCAAACACTCCCCAGCGCTGTTTCACTTTGGTGTCAGAGATGTTGCCACAGTGACCAGACATCACAGTATTTTTGCTTACAGTGTTACCAACAATAGAGTCATCTGTCAGGGCTCTGGAATGTGCTCATCATTTTGTTTAACTGATTTATATTTCAGTGAAAACTGTTTGGTGTCTTCAACTGTGTCTGTTCCTGTACATGGCCAGATTGCAAACAGCAGGGAAAAAACCCCATCATCCATAAGCAAGCATTTAATTTCTTGGCTGAAAATTTTACACAGGAGAGAGATCTCTAGTTTGTATGCTAGTAAATGCATTTACAGCTGAGACACCATTGCAAAATAGACTGCCAGTTATGAGAATAACTTTGCACATGGCTGAACAAGTCCAATCCACTTGCATTCAAATTATCTAAAAAGAATGATCCCATTTCTGATATTCTTCAGTTTACACTTGTTATTCTGTGCATAGAGGTTCAGATCACCATAAATTCATGTCAGTTGTTGTACCATCTAAGCAGGGTTTTTTCAGGTTTTTCTTTTAGCACAGAATTTTTTTCAGATTTTTTCCTGATTACTCTACTATTGAATAAAGAAATAATAAGCAAAAGTGGTGGCTGAATCTCCAAAGCTGTATGTTTTGGCTCACAGAACACTGTCCTCTATCAAAATAATAATTTGGAAATGGCTGGCTAGAAGTCAGGAATATCTATTTGGAGCTTCTCTGAAGTATCCTAGTGAGTGGGGGAGAGATCTCAGGCTCCAGGATTTTATCTTGGCATACCAAACAGTGAAGGTAGAGAACCCCAAGAGTGTTTGAAAGAGGCCAAAGAGAAGGTAAGCTACAAAGTCTATTTTGTGATTACCATATTGGGTGAGTTTTTTGGGGGAATTCTCTCTTTATGCCAGACCACTTCCAACACAACAAAACCAATTCTTACTCTTTCTGTGTTTCACCTATGCAAACTGGAACTTCTTTTCTACACTATCTGTACAAGTTTTTTGAATACTAAAATGGGAAACCCCTCCAGGCAAAAGCTGAGCCTCAACACAGCATGTACAGCTCCCAGTACAGCTGACTCTGACCTACACTAACAGCACATGCAGTGCAAAAGAACTCAGATATTATGTGATCTGACATGGAGGCTAAAGCTCAGGTATTACTTATTTAAACTGAATAACTCATGCATGACAAAGGAAAACCTTTTGGCTTAAGAATAAAGTTTCAATCATAATTAAAAGTGCTAGCTTACTTCTTGTGTTTGTCCTTAACTCTTTCCTGACAAAGATTTTAAGACTTCTTTTTCTAAGGATGTTTAAGTAGAACTTTATATCAGAAGTAAAATTAACACTGCAGATTTTAGCCACTTATGCAATGTAAACAACGGGAGTAAGTGAAAATATCTCCTTTCTCTTGGATAGATTAGTAAATGAATGGCAAAGGAAATCTACTGCCAGTCACCAGATGGTGCAGTTGCTAACAGTCCTACAACTTTCGTTTAACTGTATGTATTGTTAAATCTTAGGGAAAACGTACTTCGTTGGTTATGCATATTTTTGTTATAGAAGATACTGCATTTTATGAGCAATTACTCTAATTGGAACAGTTTCCTAAGTGCATATGTTATTGTAATAACAGTAAGAAAATACGTTGCTTGATATGAGAGTTTCTGAGAAATAACCTCAAAAAAGGACTGTTATTTTGAAGCTGGGAACTTATATCCATAGCTTCATAATTCATGCACCTCATGTTCACTAGTAATGTCATTCCACACAGTAATATTGCACAGTTTAATATATTCAGTAGGAAGACTTTATTCAATATCTTTAGGTCAGAGAAGGAAAGCTCAGCTAGAATGTAACATTACTTTATAGCCGTCTTTTATTACTGGAAATAAAGTTATTATAATCCCTATATATAAAGTAATAACTTTAGGAATAAATACTTAATATTACCAATGTGGCAAAATATTTGGGAAAGAGGCTACCCAAACCACAGACGCTGTTGAGATAGAAATTTTGATGATATTGAAACTATTCACCAAATTCAGTCAGAATTTAAAATTCTAATTCATAAGATTTAATCCCTACAATACTAGCTCTATATATGAACAAAACCAGTGCCATTGCAGTATAAAAATGTGTGCTAAAACCCAATGTTCCTGTAATGCAAGTTCAAACTACTCCTCTGCATCCACTGAACTTGATATCACAAATAATACGACCGTAATATGTACTTGTAAGGCAAAAAATAATTTTCTTATAATATTGGCTTTTTACATTCATGGGACAAAAAGAACATTCCAAAGTTGACTTATCTTGGAGATACAGTGTTTCCTTATTAGTAAGGGAGTATCTATGTAAGTATGCATGCACACTCAAATACACTTTGAACACAGATTCTTAGCCAAGAAAAGAAATTACGGCTCTCAATGAAGTAAAAGAGAAATAGTCTACAAATATACAAGGCCAGAACATCAACTGCAGTAAATAAAATGACTTATGCCCTAGTTTGGAAGGAACATAAAGTACATGACTTTTGATTTAATAATCAAGGATCCACAACTTACAGAGGCTGTAATACTTTAGTCAAAGCAAAAACGCAAGCCTACAAGGGTGGCTGAGGTACCCTTACATTGCCATAAAGAAGGGAAAAAAAAAACAACAACAACACAACAAACAAACAAAACCAAGAAACTTTAATTGTTCTGACCTTGAAACCCTGCTAAGTTTGTTCTTCTCCTTTCTCTGTGAAGGCAAATGGTCAGAGACTGCTCAAACAAATTCTTTTCTATGGGTTAGGAAATTTCCAAATTTATAATTGCACAAGTCAGTGGGGGAAGAGAAGTAAAGGAGCTCTGTTGAATCTAGGTCACTTGAGGAGCCTAACATTCTGTTTTTAGTCTAATTTAACTTTACAATTGCTTTAGAGTGCTGAAGACTGGAAAGCAGTCAATGGTGTGTAGGAACTAATTTAAAGCCAGTAAATACATTACCCTATTGCAACAGTGGAAGGATTATAAATGGAAAATAAATAAAATGACAGATTATTACTTGTCTCAAATTTGCTGTACTGTTTTTCTTCCAGAAATATTTGTCAGTGATACAGTCAAAACTTTAAAAGAAATGCACCTATGTGTCAGTATATAAATTTCTAACTGCACACTTCTTCCCCAACAAAGAACAAGCAAAGAGAAAATATTTTGTTGATAATTACTGCCTCATATAGATATCCAAAATAGTTCTGTGACACAGCCTGAAATTGTAGCATAACATCATGAGCTATTTTGGACTGAAAAGTTCAAGCTTAAAATAAAAATAGCTATAGCCATAGGGAAAAAAGAAACTAAAGAGAACAAATAAATGTACTAGAATTAATGGGGAAAAAAGTCCTATCAATTTGATATTTTTTTCTTTCTGCATGCAATTTTTACAATATCTTAAATAGACAGCTGCCTTAATTAAGTATGTGCTTAAATTTCTGATTATGTCACATTTGTTTGTGAAGAAAACCCATTCAGAAAAACTTTTTGACTCATCTGAAATCATGAATGCTACTGCAATATCAGTCTTGAATTGTACAATTAAAGTAACGTAATTTTGCCGTAATAATACTACCTTTTCTTTAGTAATTCTGAACTTCCCTGAGCATATCCATTTCAATTAAACTGAAGAAAGCCCAACTGACTGACACTTAAGTGTCCTATTTTACTTATTTTTGCTTTAGAGCTGTTTGTATAAAAATATCACCATTAACTGCATAACACCTTGTTGGTAATACTTTTTGGCACTCATACCACTGATTAGCTCTCTTTATAGGCAAGATTGTAGAGAGACTAGGGAAATTCAAATTCTAAACCTACGAAGATTTTATGCATCTGATGTCACCATGCACTGCAAGTTCAGTGCACTCAGTGCATTGCAGTGACATCAGCTGAGCTGTTCTCAACATGCCTGAGCTACATGTGGATTCAAATACCTGAAATCTCAGGAGCAATTAAGAGAGAAAATTTTTGGTACCTTGTGTCTCCAAAACCCTAAATGCAATCTAAAACAATCGCTTTCATTTCTAAAAGTTATCTCCAGGCCACTGGATCCAATTTTGCTTTCATGATTTGCTCTTAGTTGTCTCTTGCACGTAAGGAATATTTTCAGTTAAATCTCCCTGGAATAACAAGCATGGTTAAGTGTTTTCCTCAGCCTGCACTGGGTTGCCCTGACCTTCACAGTGCAGCAGGATGGCACAGCTAAAACCTCCAGAGCCTGCACCTGCCTATCTGGTTATGCCTGTATCTGAACCCTTGCAATGTAGTTTGGATTGCTGTTATTTCACTGGGGACATCTCACTGAAGAAAGAGTGCCTACATTTTAGATTGTGATTTTTGGAGAGATGAGTGAAAATCTCCAGAGATACTCTGAAACACATAGTCTCTTCTGTGAACTACTGTCACCTTTTATCCTATGGGTAGGTTCTTCGCTTCTGTGAAAAATTACTTAGGCACAGCAATCACGGAGTCTGTGGGCTGTCTACAGCACATTTGCTGTCCATTTTTCAAAATACTGTGCAGAGTGGTGAACTTCAAACCTCTAAAATGCCAGAGCCTGCAATTTAAAGCTGCTCTTTGAAATACACAAGGTTTGAGGTTGCAAATCATCTGTGTACATTTAAAAAAGCCAAAGTTGTGAGGAATCTTCTAGGTCACTGGATTCTGGACACTTGAGCAAGGAGAAAGTGTTTAGCAACAGATAAGGGCACAGCTATTGCTTAAATAAAATGGTCGTGCTTTGAGGTATCTGATACTGATACAGTTAACGTTCAAATATGATGAGATTGCATCCCTTCTTTAGTGTATCTTTTGTACATCCAAAACTGGTGCCAAAGTCCACGACTTCTAAAGAAATGATGACTTGATCAAGTGAGCCTGCAAACTGAAGAAGACAGCTTTTAAACTGATGTTATCTCCTCTGCTACAGAGTGGCAGTAATGAGAATTTTTTTTAATTAGCAGTCTAGTAAGTTTCAGGTTTCAAGCATCACAAGGGTCTTAATTTCTACTCTTTTGGATTTATTTTAACTGTAAGTTTTTTAAGGTCTGTTGCTGCAGCAGCAATAGGCAATAATAATTTGATTTAAAAGCTTAGTGTCTTGTGTTACTGTGCCATGTCATTACACGGTCTAACAAAAAATAGCTCTTTGGTTTCCTAATCCCAAAGTTTTTGAGGACTCCACCTTTTCTTAAAGTGTCTCACAGTACTTTAGTAAACAAGAACATATATGTGTTACAAACTTTGCACATAACATAGAAGGAACTATATGGAAGGAGGAATTCATTAATTCTTCCAGACTAACCAAAATGCTCATTTTGGAGAACCTCAGAGAGTGTGAAGTGAATGTCTGAGGACAGAGACCAAGCAAGTCCCTGGTGCACTGCAAAGATGAGGAAAAGCAGGAAACTTCTAAAAATCTGCCTGCATAGAGAACAAACTCAACCTGAAGTCCCAGGGATGGGTGTGAAAAGGAAACTTTCCTGCTGTCCAGATGGGGGATGATTAGGATCTATAGAGAACTGCTTGGCTGTGAAGGCAGAATGGAACAGGGCAATCTCTTTTCTGTCTCTTTTTCCTCTGTGCAATAAGAATGATGACAAAAGGTGGTTTTGTTCTTAGGCTTTGATGTGCTGTGACTCACCCTGAAGACTTAAATTCTGTGTTACACTTTTCCTAATCCAACAAAATAAGTTTGTTACTCTAATGAAATATAATCTAGAGACAGAAAACTTCTTTTATGTGTTGGTGTTCTTGCTTCAAAGAAAAATTGCTCCATCTCGAGGTTTTGGAATCTTGTCATAAAAATATTTTTAAACCATTTCTTTGCAAAAGATGTCTGCTTTCTCCAATAGGTACCACTGGTATATTTAACTGGCAAACAGATGCAATTGTTGTTAATTGAGGATGCCATGATTCAACACATTTATAAAAAGAATTTCTGTAATTGTACAATTACTATACTTGCAATAAGCCAAAACATCTAGGCAGAAGGATTTCTTTATGTTTAGGAGATAAGCAATCAAGAATCAGACATTGTTAGAAAACAGCAGAAATTGCTTCATTAGTGATACAATTATATTCTATTTGAAGGAAAAATGTAAGAAACCATTAACAGTTATGAAAAGTGAATAACTATGTCCTTTGAAAATCTTATTCTCAAGGCTGGCAGCAGGTTGACGAGCTGTAGCTGAGGTTTTTTTATAGTGTTCATGTAAACCATTATATGTTTGTATGGAGAAGTGAAGATACTTCCAAATCCTGTATTTTGTGTTCGGTCTGGGGAAAAAAAGGTCTGGATATGGTACACGGGAACATAAGCTACTGAAAAAGATCTTTGCTTTTCAGAGTTTCTAATCATATTCCAGTACATATGCAAAGGCAAAGGCACAAGGTGAAGAGGCAAACATAAGTATAAGGTTCTTGTAAGAGCTCTTGCAAATTTTGGAGGGATTTATGTATTCTTGATGGGGTCAAAACACTTTGTGTGCTCCTCTACCTCCCTAAAAGTGAAAAAAAAAAAAAAAAAATAGAAAGGTAGCCAGCTTTACCACACCATAGCTTTATTACAATTTTTTTTTAAAGATGAGAAATGCCATAGCATTTGCACTTTTAGCTGGAAAAAATCTTTGAACTCATCCTCTCTGCTTGGCAGGTTTTCAAATTTGCAATCATCCGAAACATAGAAATAATATGTCAACAAAAGGCATCAGAAAGGTTGGAGAGTGCTCTGAGCTATAATCCCAGAAAGCAGAGAGACCAGATGTTGTCCTCACTGATATTATCTGAAGAAATGCACCAGGTACCTGAGGCCAGAGGGCACCAAGGCAGATGTAACCCCATACAGCTGGGAGAAGTGTGTGGAGTGCCCTCTGAAGAGAAGGTGGGAAAGGATGCTATCTAAAGGTGAAGCCCTGAACCTCTTGCAGCTGCTCCAAGCAGAGAGATCTGTGTTGTGCATGGTTAACTTCTTCTGTCCTCCACCCATTATGGGGCTGATTATAAGGATCCCTCACATTTAAGTAGGACAAAGAAGAGTTTATTTATTAAGATTGTACACAAAACAGTTTTAATAAATAGCTGTGTATGTACACACACACACACAAACACATGGGTATACACACACATAAAGAGAGCTACGCAATAATAATTTCTGGAAGGAGTATTTGTCAAATGTGTCTGTGCAAATAAAACTGATTTGATAAATGAACTGTGTCTATGAACTTCAACAAAGTGATATATTTTCTAGCCTGTACTCTGGTACTTTGCCTGTGAGAGATAAAATATGGACTGGAATTACATGCTGGGTTATTATTATTATTAATATGGTATTATTATTCCTGAAGTGCTGTAAATCACCGTTCTTCGCCATTCTTTATCGCTCACGTTCACTCCCATACCACGCTTCCTGGTCCAATAGTAGAAGGGAATCGTCAAGCTGACCTCTTAGCAGGGTCAGCTGTCGTCCCACAGCGTTTAAAACAAGCCAAACTCTCCCACGACTTCTTCCATCAGAGTGCCTGAGCGCTACAAAAAGAATTTGGCCTCACTCAAAAACAATCTCGTGACATCATTTCAGCTTGCCCCGACTGCCAACTCATCACTCCACTGCCTGCAGAAGGGGTGAACCCTCGAGGTTTGCTCCCACTGCAAATCTGGTAGACAAATGTCACACACATTGACTCTTTTGGGAAATTAAAATTCATTCATGTGTCTATTGACACCTGTTCAAATTACATTGTGACCACTGCACACTCTGGTGAGAAGAGCCATGATATACAGAAACATTTCACCACGGCCTTTGCTCACATGGGCGTACCTAAACAAATCAAAACCGACAACGGTCCTGCTTACTTAGCAAAGAAAACTCAGGAGTTTTTGGCATTGTGGGGTGTGGAACACTGCACGGGCATTCCCCACTCTCCCATAGGACAGGCTATTGTGGAGAGAGCTCATCAGACACTTAAATCCATGTTAAAGAGGCAAAAACGAAGGAGCAGTGGCCTCTCCCCACACGAGTGTCTGCAAAAAACCATGTACGTCCTCAACTTCCTCAACAGGATTGAGGACGGGCAGTCACCAGTTTTTAAACACTTTACCAAAACAAACTCTGTTCCTACTGAAAAAGCCAAGGTACTTTTCAAAGACTTGGTTTCTAACAAATGGTTAGGGCCTTTCCCCATCATAACCTGGGGAAGAGGTCATGCATACATACTCACTGATACAGGTCCACGATGGGTCCCCTCAAGAAGAATCAAACCCTTCCTAGAGGACTCCAGACCCTCCTGATTCCTCTCCTCTTTGTTCCACCGTGGACCACCTCAGCCTTCTCAGTTCCAGACTGGTTGCAGAAACCAGCAGAAAACGTCTGGATCACCTTGGGTAAAGCTACCAACACAGACACAATGTGCCTTTCCCTCGACAGCGTGAGTCACCCGTTTAAAAGCTGTCTCGTGGGTATACTTGACTGGATCGGGTTTATCCAAAACTCTTCCCTTGCAAATAATTTCCTTCCCTCCTCGAACGCTATTTCCAAGCTCTCCTACGTCTAGGTACCCAAGATACAGATCCGCAAGAGTTAGATCTTTTAGGCTCATCTGCTGCTACCATTTGTTCTAGGTTCAAACCCACTACCCTAGGGTCTAACATATCCCCTAACTCCTCCATCTACACTAACACCACCGCATGACGCAATAACTCCCAACCTTACCTTCTTTCTACCGAACGCTTCTCTAGACCCACAAAACTGCCTTCCACCTACTTCCTTATCTGTGGTGATAGAACGTGGCAAGGCATCCCACAAAATCCAGTGGGAGGGTCATGTACCATTGGGAAACTTACTCTGTACAACCCAGCTAAATTGCAAATAATCAGGAATCAAATTTCAGAAAGACCCAAACTCATTCAAAACAAAAGAGCATCTATTTTGATGCTACCAAATCTAGACACCTTCCAGTCGCTCCTAATCCTAAACCACCGGTACACGATGTCCCTCAAAACAATCCAACTATAGAGGATAGACCACACATCAATGTCCCACCAGACTGTAATCCCAAATTTCAAATTGGGTTCCCCGCTCAGAGATTTTGGGGTAGTTTTCCAATTCCCAGCATTGGTACATCTGAAGCCCACGTCACTCTAGCCCGTATGACCTGCTGGATGTCCATAGAAGCCAATGCCACTTCTTGAGCCATAGGGGACTTACTAGCAGACACCCAGAAAATCAAAGAAGCTACTCTCCAGAATAGAGCAGCCATTGACTTTTTACTTCTTGCCCACGGCCATGGTTGCCAAGAATTTGAAGGGCTATGTTGTCTAAACTTCTCAGACCGCTCTGAGAGTGTGTACAAAAGCATCAACACTCTAAAACAACTTGTTAGTGACATCTTCATACAACAAGACAACGGGGTTTCAGGTCTCTTTAGCTGGCTCCACTTTCCTTCCCTTTCTGATTGGGCCAACAAGGTTGTTTAAGGCATCATTTTGTTTCTAATTGTCACTCTCTTCATCCTTGTCTTTGTTCCCTGTCTCATTTTTTGTGTTAAAAAATGCATGACTAACAGTTCTTCCCAAGATTTTCCAGTCCTGAAAAACACATATTTTTACCATTCACAAAGTTGAAGTGCTTTGGTTAACAACCTTAATTGTTTCATTCAGCCATGGCCTTGCTTTATAGGTTTTCTTCTTAAGGATAATAAAAAAACATACAAAAAGAAATGTGTTGGAATTATCCCTTCTCTTTTTCACTCATTTCATTAAAATAGTGACAGAGAGAGGCTACCTGTGCTAAAGCTACTTTATCATACAAATAAAGAAATATATGGCATTGTTTCATAGAAAGTATTCTGTCTAGCTGTGAAGAAGTATTCGTCATGTCTGCCACTGCCCAAAGCTTGGAACATAACTATGTAGAGCAACAACAGCAGCTTGAAAGCAGAGTCTGAGCATCAGGATGCTGTGTTTAGTTATTACTTGAAAGAGTACCAAATCGCAATGAAATGACACTATTCTTGGACTGGCATTGCTCAAGGCAAATTGTTTGTTTTAATGATGAACTGTAGTATTTGGAAAAATTTCGAGGTCAAAAGCATACTGCGTAAGTACAAATTTAGAAAAAGCACGGTTTAGCCATTGCATAACATTAGGTCATAAAAATACTTTTGTGGAAATAATTTGCATTTTCTCATGTGACAGTCCTAAATATGTTTGGATGTTTTTTTGTTTTCAAAAACCCCAAACCAAAAAATCATGAAGACATACACCAAAAGACTGTTCTTGCTGTGCTAGTGATGTAACTACTGTAAGCAAGTAATACAGCAATATAAGAGAACTGCATACGATACACATGTCAAGTTCTGGGCTCCTCAGTACTAGAGAGACATTAAGCAAGTCCATACAAGGGCTACAATCATGATTATGGGACTGGGGTTCCTCACTCATGGGGAAAGGCTGAGGGAGCTGTCCCCTTTTACACAAGCATCTGAAGGGAGGGTGCCAGGAGGATGGAGTCAGGCTCTTCTCAGTGGTGCTGAGCAACAGGACAAGATGCAACCGGCAGAAAGGGATGCACAGGAAATTCTGCCTGAAGATGAGGCAGAACTGCTTTACAGTGTGGGTGACCAAGCACTGGAACAGGTTGCTCAGAGAGGTTGTGGAGTCTCCCTCACTGCAGATATTCAAGGACCACCTGGACACAATCTTGAGTCATATTCTCTTAGGGGACCCGGCTTGAGTAGGGACTTTGGACTAAATGGCCTCCAGTAGTCTCTTCCAACCTTTTCCATTCTTTGATTCTGTAATTTTAAGCATTTGAAAGCGTGAGCAAATATATTGCTTCTTTGTGCTGCTTTAACTCAGTGTTACAGTCATATAAAAGTTTTTAATGCATATTACTGCTTGTATATAAGTTGATTTCAAATCCATGGAACTCAGAGTTCTGGAAAGCTGCCTCTTTAATTCCTCACATCTAATTCAGTACCAAAATGTAAGAATACTTATGCTTTCAGATTTTCTGATTTGGAAAGAGAAACTCTTTAGACTTCTTTTATGGAACAACTCAATATGTAAATGAAGCTAGGATGTTAAAATTCATGAGTGGACTCATAAATTTTTATGTATCATATACAACTGTACATTGTACCAAAATTTGATATCTCCTACTATCTTTCAGTGTGTTATTAAGCAAAGCCTTCTGAAACCCCTTGAAAGACCCAATAACATTTTATAATTTTGCATTATAACTGTGAAGTTATGTATATAGAACTTATATATATAATAGATACTATAAATATATATGAAATTATAAGTTCACAGTTATAACATAACACTGTTTTACATATGTTATGTACATAACTGTGTTTTACACTATTATCACAAAAGTTTAATTTTTCTGTATCTTTTATGCGATCTGGAACTTACAGCCTGGGAGAAAGGTTTATTGGCCTGTCATGCTTTAAGATCTTCTGGAGTTCAGGTATCAAACGCGAAATCCTGTGGTTTGGAGACCTTCCTGCTCAGGAAGGAATAAGTTTACATTGTGCATGTAAGGTTTAATGCAGCTGATACATAGCAGAGGGAGAACAACTTCATACACAGGTAGGCAAGTGGCAGGACAAGGGGAAATGGTTTTAAACTCAGAGAGAAGAGATTTAGACTGAATGTTAGGAAGGATGTTTTCGCTTACGTAGCAGTGAGGTTACCCAGAGAATTTGTTATCCCTGGGAATGTCTAAGGGCAAGACATTGAGTAACCAGGTCCAGAGGAAGATGCCCCTGCCTCTGGTGGAGCTGGATCTAAATGATCTCTAAGGTCCCTTCCAATCCAAACCATGGTTTTGATTCTATGATTTTAAGGAGATATATTAATATGGAAAATTGCACAACTTTGCAAAGACACTTACAAACTCATGAAGGTTACTGGGATACAATCAACACAATGAAAGCCTACCTATTCAGGAATTTAAGGAGCTGCCCCTCCTTAACAACAGAGCACTGGGAAGAAGCAGATATTTTCAGCAGCTTACTGAAAGAACAGTAAAGGGATAAAGCTCTTTTGAAAACTTGTGTTTTCTTTCAATGGATCAACTACTTGCAGGTGTATGAACTGGATCAAAATTTTTAATTTACAACTGAAAATGAAAACTTCAGATGGCCTTGGAATTGGATCTTCCTGTTTCTCAAGAGCATCCTGGGTCTCTGGTAAATAATGAGTACGACAAACAGATATTATTGTATTTATTCTCAATGTTCCTTCCTGAATGACCACAAAACCCCTTTTTACAGTTAGAGGTGACTAAGTTTTAATGTTTTAGAAAAGACAATGAATTAACCTTTTTTATATTTTTTACCTCTTTACACTGATGATGCTGCCCTCGTTACCCACACAGAAGTAGCTCTGCAGTGTCTAACATCCTGCTTTGCAGAGGCTGCTGAGCATTTTGGGCTGGAAGTCAGCTTGAAGAAGACAGAAGTTTTATATCAACCTGCACCTCAGGAAGTCATTCCCATATCACCACTGGTGAAACTGAGCTCAGATCAGTCCAGCAATTTTATTACCTGGGAAGCATCATCTCCTCAGATGGTAAGATTGATGCTGAAATAGACAACAGGTTAGCAAAGGCATACAGAGCCTTTGGTAAACTCCATAAAAGAGTGTGGCAAAACAAACACCTGAAGAGAAGTAGAAAGATCAGTGTTTACAGAACCATTGTACTGTCTATTCTTTTATATGGATCTGAATCATGGGTCATTTACTGCCACCACTTGCGTCTCTTAGAACGCTTCCATCAACGCTGCCTCCGTACAATCCTCAACATCCACTGGACTGACTATGTGACCAACACATCTGTCCTTGAACAGGCAGCAGTCACGAGCATTGAGGCCATGCTGCTGAGAACTCAGCTGCGCTGGGCAGGGCACGTCTCCAGGATGCAGGACCACCGTCTCCCTAAGATCGTGCTCTATGGGAACTTGCCACTGGCTACCGCAAGAGAGGAGCCCCAAAGAGGAGATACAAGAACTGCCTGAAACAATCCCTCAGCCTTGGCAATATTGATCACCACCATTGGTCTACCCTGGCCTCCAATCGGGAGGCCTGGAGACACACCATCTATAACGCTGCTGCTGCTTTTGAGAACACACGCAGGATCACTCTCGAGGAGAAAAGACAACGCAGAAAGAATTGCGACTCGTCAATATCACCTGGGGAGTCTTTCTGCTGTACGTTCTGCAACCGGACTTGTCTATCTTGCACTGGCCTTTTTAGCCACCAGCGCGCTTGTAGCAAGCATGGGTAGAGCCCTTCTCAAATCTTTGTTCACGAATCCTGGTCATGATGACTTCTTCTCTTTAGTTTTCTTTACCTTTTTTTCTCATTTGTTTTTCATCCAAATGAAAATGTGTAAGTTTCCACCAACCACAGAAGGGAGGGAGGAGACACTACCTTCACTTCATGCCTAAAAGAGAGAAGATGGAACTGGAACACCAGGTCCAAGTTGATAACAGAAGGTGACTAATTCAGTCCCAGACTGCTGCTTGTAGAGGTACATTCATATCAGTATTCAAGGGCTGATTTGGTAAATTCTAGTCCTAAAATAAAAATAAGAAATAGCCCTAATATAATCTATTTCATTTTTTTCTTCTCTCTATTTTATCTTATTTAAAAATATTTTTGTAATTGAAAAGTGTATTGTGAAGTTTCTATGAGTAATATAAAGTAATACATTAGAAAATGGTGACAATAGCAATTCAATTCTTTATTCAACTTACAAATCAAATACTTATAGTTCCTATTTTTTTGGGGAATTCTGTTTCTTAATTGTTAGTAGTCATAATTTTGAGTAATGGAGACCTGATACATAATAGAAGTAGCTATAATTTTCTTTGATTATTAAGGTTTGGTGTGTTAAATCTATTTTTGAGGAGACTCCTAACTTTGACCTTACATATGGTATCATCTTTGGTCATTTATTTTCACCCTCTTCTTCTGCGAGATTTATATTTTGGCTTTTTTATATCAGTAAGGCAAATCGGTATAGAACTTTTGTTGTAATTGCTAACTTTTGTTCATGGCTAGGCTTTGCAAACAAAGATTTGAGAGGGGCTCTACCCATGCTTGCTACAAGCGCGCTGATGGCTAAAAAGGCCAATGCGAGATAGACAAGTCCGGTTGCAGAAGGTACAGCAGAAAGACTCCCCAGGTGATATCGACGAGACACGATTCTTTCTGCGTTGTCTTTTCTCCTCGAGAGTGATCCTGCGTGTGTTCTCAAAAGCAGCAGCAGCGTTACAGATGGTGTGTAACTTTTGTAACATGTAACATTGACTCACAGGTTGATGCAAATCAGGAATAATGAGTTCATTGTATGTTTGACAGTGTCTTCTTGAAGAGAGACGTGGGATAAAAGTGAGAGTACTTTCTGGAAACGATAAAATTCATTTCAAAATGACTTGACGTATCTGACCACTGTAAAAATTAATTCAAAGGTGCATTTACACTTTTCTCTTGGTAGATAATTTTTTAATTTAACCCTTGCCATGCAATTGCTATTATTAGAATAAGAAAATGAGCATGTTTTTATTTTTTTACATTATTTTCACTTATTTGAAACATCCAAAAACATTTGCCCAGAAAATAATTTGCTTTTGTATTGTAGCATTTCTTTGATTTCTAATAGTTGTCTTCATCTTAGGTCAAAAGAAGGAGATATCTATGATATTGTACAGGATTATAGACATGAACATACTTTAGTCTGATCAAAGCAATGAGTACAAAGAGAGAAAAAGAAAAGGCATCTGCTGTCTTAATTCTGCCAGAGCAACTGATATAAAGTCTGCACAAATTGAAATTCTGCTGAGAAATAGGGTGTCTAGGCAGGTTATTTCAGAAAGAGCATCTTCTTTCTGTGACATAACTAACATCTAGATTATTTTAGTTCTACTGAAATTAAACCAGTTTGTTAGAAATACTTCAAGAATTCAATGGCAAAGCATGTCTTCATGTGTAAACATTTAAGGAAGAAATTTATCTTGTTTCACTTTCATACATATGGAAAGACATTTTAAAATGTTTTCGTGAACCATCAGCCACTATGAATTATCTAAAGGGAAATTGCAAAATATAGGTTTTTGTTAGACTTTAGGGCAACCAAATTTTTGTTTTTAAAAGTCAACCAGAACTGGACCAAACCAAACCAAAAAATAAAAAGACCTCATTGATATACAGCATTCTGTGGATTTGTCATCATTGGCAAATACTTTCGTGTTTCAAAAAAAAAAAGTTCCACTATTTCTAAAATAGTGATTTACTTCCACAAAAATCAGTGGAAATGAGCACTCCTTAGACTTTTATAGTTTGTTATAAAGGTGAGCTAGAGGGGTAGGAATCAGATTTGAAACTTTCAGAGACCCCAGAGCACCACGAGTTTAACTTTTAGAAACAAACTACCTTTGTTGAATATAGGAAATTTTCTGTATCTCTTGTGCTGAGGCACATAGAGGATGGGTTGATTAAAGTCCCTACAACATCCTGGGTCTGCAATTGTGAAGTTTCCTCCAGGACCTAAAGATTTATCTGCATTGTCTTCTTGATCAGAAGCTCTGGAGACTGTATCAATCCTTTGCAGTAATCTTGTCACTTGAGAAATCCCACCACGACTCCTCATTTCCAACAGCACTGCTCTGGGTCTGCACATGGACAGTTCTGCACACTCCAGTTCACAGCCTAAATTACATGTTAATGTATTGGCCTCCAAGATTGGTGCCCCAAACTCTTAGTGTCACTCTGCTCAGGGGAGATTTAAAATCACCCATGACTGTGTCCCATGAGTGCTATTCCACTTTCTTCACTTTACCAATTATCTGAAATTTTTGATCTCTGTCACACTATGAAACTATTTGTAAGCCTTCCTCAGCAGCTAAGGAAGCCCTTTGGCAAAGATGCTCATGCAGGTAGACAAATATTCTCCCCCGCTAACCTGTGTTTTGAAGATGAACATAGAAACAAATGCCTTGCCAGCAATACTAACCACTCAGCTGGGCACTGATCCCCTAGAAGCACCTTATCTGGCCCAAGCACTTCATTCTTACTGTGGAGCTCCAGAAAAACCTCACACCAGCCCTTTTGCCTCTACTGCAGCTCCTGCAGGTTACGTTCATCTGAGGTCAGCTCAAAATCTCTTTGAGTAGTATTGCTCTGATCCTTTGGCTGCAAAGAACAGTGCTCATAGGGTCAACAAGCCTTGGCAGTTCTTTTACAGTGTCAGCAGTCTGGGCCCTGGACCTGTACCAATTGCCCCAGCAAATCTTCTAGTCTTCAGATAGGTGACTCTGTCCACCACCAGAGGCAGTTTTTAACTTCTCCTAGTTTCTTCTTTCTGGAGTTGCTTTAGATCCATCACTTAGGCACAGTAAAACCAGATGTTTCTCAGGCCAAAACTTGCTCATTCTCTCCCATTTCCAAGGTCCTACTTGTGTAGTCAGCTAAAGATCTGCTGAAGAGAAGAGAAAAAGAGCTTTCTCGATTCTAATTTCTCGATGCATCCAGCCCTCAGTGGTTTCCCCACAGAACGAAAGCTTTGACTATCCCTTCTCTATAATTCTGGACAAAGGTCCAATGACCAAAGACTCCACTTGTCAGTCCTAACACCACGACAGTGGACCCTTGGCATTGCACCCCCAAAGCTCATCTGGGATGTAAGTGTCAAAAACTAGTAGACTTGTTTATGTACTGATGTGATAAATACTGTGCAAGATTTAGCATAAAATGTTTTGTAAATGAATCAATTTTAAAGCTTAGAATTAGACAGATTTGTAAGTCTCCTAGACATTCCTAACCCTGATCCTCTGATCTGATCTAGCTCTGATCTTCTCATCTTTTATGAACAAACATATCAGTATTTTTAATTATCTATACATAGCATATTTAAAATATATTTACACACCCATTTAGTCTCAAGTTTAACACAGTAGTGATTATTTTAGTGTTTTCTAGGAATAAGTCATATACTTCATGTATTGAACTCCCTGTTGATTTAATGTTAGTCCATATAACACGCAGCCGAAATGTCTTGAGCAACATAATTATTTGAGATTGTAGAAATAATTCATTTAAATGTAGAAATGTATATATAATTTATTAAACCACCCATATTAAGTTTTTTCTAAAAGTTTATCAAAAGATGAATTGTTATGACAGTCATCAGTCTCAAGAGTGTCAAAACACTAGACTATCAGCCTTAAAAATAGATTCAAATACATAATATGGCAGTTTGTCAAGAATTTTGCAAGAGAATGGAAGTCCATGTTCTATTATGTCTTGTTTACAAAGATTCAATTATTAAGAAAAAAATAATTCTGTAGAAGGTAAAATCTGACCATTTTGAAATAGGATATCATGTTTTCATCAGGTTTTATAGCTCTGTCTTCTAATCAAAACAGATGTGGAACCAAATGACAGTATATCTATCAGAGGATAAAAATACAGTTGTTTTCTTGGAAATATACACAGTATTTTACAATATAAGGCTTTGATAGGAAACAGGTTGGAGAAACCCCAAGCCTAAAATATTATTTATGCTTTCCAAGAGAAAAATAATATTAATATTTTTAATATTAGAGTGTCATAGAATGTTAATTATTTCTTTTCATTTAATGTAATATATTTGTCAGGCAAAGAAAAATCAAAGGAAGTGAAATATTGTTCCCCCCCTCTTTCCTTCCCATTCACTTTTTGACTTCCTCTAGTTTCAATAGAAGCCTTTCACCATCTGGTGGGAAAATCAAAAGCATTTAGAGGAAATAAAAAGCATTTAAAGAAAATTAAAAACATTTAAAGATAGTCGTAAGAGGAAATGTTATTATTAAAAGAACTTTTTAACTGAAAGGTAAAACTGTAACAAGAATCATCACCAGAAGTTTTAGATTAAGCCAATTTGAATAAAATTAGGACAATACTTTCAGTATTAAGAAT
Source organism: Empidonax traillii (assembly GCF_003031625.1). Classification (NCBI taxonomy): domain Eukaryota; kingdom Metazoa; phylum Chordata; class Aves; order Passeriformes; family Tyrannidae; genus Empidonax; species Empidonax traillii. Next base: position 1,149,478 of record NW_020955275.1, read on the forward strand.
GGCTAACCACTGAGACAATACACCATGAGAAGTAGTGGGCTTTTCTATAACAGAACTCTTCAAATAAAAATCATTTCTCCACAGGACTCAGTTGAAGAATATCTGCATGCATCTTCATGTGAGCTGTACAGAGGATCAGACTGTGTGATCTGATGTTACAGGCGAACCTACATTTTGAACTTTTTCAGACACTCCATGGCTGTGCAGGTCTGGGGTATGGCCTTCTGAAGAGGAGAGAGTCTGTGAATAGCTTTGTTTCACATGATTGTGTTCTTTCCACTGACTGGGTTTGCTGCTATCAGCTGACATCAAGAGGTATCAGTTTGGCTCTACAAGCCATCTCCAATTCAGTGAGACACAAGACATGAACTGACACTTCAGGTCAGGAACTTACCTCTGTTTGCCAGATCTAGGCCTGAGTATTTCCCCTCGGAAATCACTCCCTGTAAGGAAAGCATCTCAACAGAACAGTGTGCTAACAGGAATATGCTGCTCAGGACTCCACAGGCTCCCTCCCAGTTTATCTGCAACCTGTAGAAGAACCATGCTGTTCCAAGAGAAAAGTTCACCTTCAGCTCACTTGAAGCATTTGTAGCTCTGACACATCACTGCCCACCAGCAGCCTCTTCAGCAGAAAGCACGAAACAGGAGACTTCCTTAAGTCACAGCTTTCTGAAAGGACTTCCTTGCCAACACTTCCCCAAATGCCTGAGTAGACTGCACAATTAGAAAATGCATTTTCATATAGTGCAACTTTTCCTGTTACAGATGAATCCAATATCTTTATCTTTCATGATCTTAAAATATTTTAATATTTCCTTTCTCAAAAAAAAAAAAAAAAAAAAAAAAAAAAAAAAAAAAAAAAAAAAAAAAAA